>NC_143196.1:26997941-27308235 GCF_051530095.1 Phoenix dactylifera | reverse complement strand
TATCAATTACATTATTATGTTTAAAATATTTAACTCTGTATTAACTCAATCTACTTGTGCAAATCCAAGCAAGTTAGAATCGACCATAATAAAATTTTAGCTAAATAAAAAACATTGTTTATCTAATTATGTACACTTTGAACTCTTCTTACTTTTTTTCAAGTAAAAAAAAAATTGTCGAGAATTTAGAACTGTTACCAAGATAACTGCAGCATCGCAATTGCTTCTTAGACCATGAGTATCATTCACTTCTTGATAATCAAACATTAATTTTATAAGAAACTTTAACAAGTAAAGACAATAAACGGCCCTTGGAGAAGAAGAGGTAAAATAGAAGGGAAAATGTAAGGGGTGCTTGAGAAAGAGAGGCCTAGGAGCCCAAAGGAAAATTCATTGGACCGCGGTATCAATGCTCCTTGCTTCCCTCTTGGGGCACCACTTTCAAAGGAGCAACCTAGGAACATAAAGTCTTTAGCACATTTATGATGAAGTAACTCTGGCGGGCCAACCACGGTACTTAATAAGTCTCTTGACATGTCATCATATCACGTAGCACGGGAGAATTAATTGGATGCATTACGTGGGACCGTCGTGGAGTTGCCATACAAATCACCATGTACTTTGCCTCAACACCAGACAAAATTCGAAACCAAGGTTGGGCTTGCAACATTTTTCTCTTGGAATGACCTACAACCATAGCTTATGCTTGCATTAAAATGACAAAGCTAGCCAATATGGGATCCAGGCACAGCACCTAAGTACGTGACTATGGTTTTTTTCTAATCTCGTGTGAGCATTATTTATAGAGTCAAGAGCCAAAATACTTCACAGCGATGGAGGAACAGGTACATAGCAAGTTTAAATTTTTTTTGAAAATAGCACACTTTTATAATAATCGACTGACATTTTTTAGAAATGGATGGTTAAAGACTTCCTGCTATATTATGGTCACGGTGCACGACATCCTATTTAACGTTTGAAGCTAATTTGAGTATGACCTAATTCAAATATTCCACACAGGCGTTATACGACCCATATATTAATTTTTATTTCACTGTATATTAATGGTTGCTTGGGGCTCCGATGTTGCTCCACAGAACATTTTCCGTAGATCTCGTATGTCCTTTTCATGATGTAATTCTGACAAGAATATGATGTCAGTGGTTTGTATTCAATCAGCTTCTGCTCGGCGTGTGGTCCTTCTGTGCTGAGATTTTGCCTGTACTTGTACTCATGGTTTTGAACCTTGGAAGAACCTAAAATTACTTTTTGGGACGTACTATCATTTTTTAAGTTAAATTTGATAAGAAAAATTGAATTTTGAAAAATAGTATTTTATATAGAGAAAGATTAAGATGAATAAAATGCCCATTATTCACATCAGATGGATCATTATAATACGGCAATTATAATACCAAATAATGTGTTATAATAATGTATCATTATCTCTTCTTCAATTACTTCACACCCACATTCTCTGAATCTATATTAAAATAATAATAATAGCAGCAGCAACAAGCTAAAAATATATATATATATATATATATCTCGCTATAATGATCATTATATTTTCTTCTGTTATTTTATCGATCTTACTTTATGAGCCTATATAACAAGATGATAATAATAATGGCAATAGGGATTACCCTCAAAACCTCTATTTCTTTTTCAAAACTATAAATATTAAAGAGAAATCTATCCTATCCATGTTATAATCTTCATTTCATTTGAGATATCAATCTATTTCAATATTGTGCATTCTTTTTTTTTTTTCTTTTTTGTGTGTACAATAAATCGAAAGCCCCAAAACAACTAAAAAGGTGTTTAAATAAACACTCTACAAAGTTGGCCCGAAGAAGAGATAGTCCAAATGACAGCCAAATGAGAGTGATTTATCAACGGAGAATTCTTCCAAATGGAAAAATAATCGCATGCTAAACACAAATTTTGAAGCTTAGTGTACATTGCACCTTTTTCTGATAAAAATCGTGGCGGATCTAAACTAGAGCTGATCATGGCCAGGCCGTGCTTCGTGCCTAAACTCTATTTTTTTTAATCGATTTCTAAACAACACGCTTAAAATGTTGGCTCAATGCTGAAGTCCATTCTTAAAATAATTAGTCAAAAAATTATGCAATCTTATAACAATATTCAACAGAAATTATGAACATAGACTAGTTAACTATGCCGTAATCAAATTAAAGTGTTTCCATCGAGTAGATCGTTGTGACTGCCAAGTACCTAGACCAGGCATGTCGGAAATTTCACCACCTTCCATATCGAAAGAGCTTCGTAAGATTCAGTTAATAAGATGTTAGATCCATATTCACTCTTGTCAAAATTTATAGCAGCAGCAAGCTTCCTTTTCTCTAACTAATGAGGACAGCATTCATCTTTGCACAAACAAGGTCCCAAGAAAATGAAAATATGTGAACTAAGCCCAAGCTCATCCTGCAGTGGACTTGCTGGGGTTCGGATCCCTTGGCCCAATAGGGCTAGTTTTAGCAGTTGCCCAAGTTAATGAAATACATTGAGCCTTTTTAAAGTCAAGTTGTTCTTTTCACTTGATGCCCCAAGTGGGCTAGGTAACCTACAGCCCATTCATAAAGTTTGAATACATACACCTTCAAAAAAAAAAAAAGAAGAATACATGGTAGACAGAACTTCATGGTAGAGCTTAAATGTTGACCACTGTGACATACATGTCTTGTTTTTCCTATAAATGTCTTCCTACAATTAGCTTGACTTAAAAGAGTCACTGACATCCAAAATATTATAAGAGTAAAATTGGGCATGAGAGAGGTTGGAAGTTTTGGAACTGCTATCTAATCTACTTTTAGTAAAAACTAAGAAAACCTCAGGCTAGTTAAATTAAGTGGAGCTTGGACATTGCCAAGGGTATTGCTAATGAAGGAGACCACCCTTGGAACAACCCTGGATCTTTTTGTAAAGCCCATACATGCTATCTATAATAAGATCTCGAGGGTGAACTACAACCTAATAAGTGTCTAGACCTTGTCCTACGGCTTGGGAGGTATTCTAAGTATTGGGATGAAAAGATTCGAGAATCTAAGCTACAAAGTGATCAAACTAGAAAGCTAAACTAAATTTCAAGGAAATTAAAGGGACGGTGTAAGAAAGTAAAGCAAGAAAAAATAAGGCAAACAAGGCTACACTAAGAATGATTGCAATTAAAATATAATTGCTTGTTGAAAAAGGAGTTTGCATTATCTTATCATAGATCGTCATGCAAGAATGTAAGAACATGTGAAAGTAAATTGAAGAAAGGGAAGAAAATACTTTTTGATTCTTTGAAGATATCGGAGTGCTCCTCTCTTAGGAGGATCCCATGGAGGGGCCCTATTTTGCCAACGATTTCTATTAAACTCCTTCTTTTAAGCTTGCTTGAATAAATCTTGTTGATTTTAGTTTTTTGATTATAGAGTTGAATCTTAAAATGGGGAAAACTAGGGTTGCTAGAATTTGAGAGAAAATTTCAGAAGAGGTGTTTTGTATATTACAAATATCCTCCCTTTATTTATAGTTGAAGATAGGTGTTGGTGAGGAGCTAGAATTAGTCCTACCATGCAAGTTTCTATTATATCTTTAGAATTGTCTGAGTGTCATGCAAAAATTAGCTCTAGGCTACTCACATGGACTAAAGTCATGGAAAGCTAGGATCAGTCCTTCTATGACATAAGCTAATCTAAAAGACCAATCTTAGATTAAAATGGCAAGGCTGTTTAAGACTTGCTTAAGTTATTTTTGATGATCCCAAAATTAGGTGCAGAAATTGGTTAATAATTAAAATCCTAACCCAAAAAAGTAGGTTAGGATTCTAGAATTGAGTCAAAATTTTGTAGGCTCAAAATAGATATGTACGAGAATGACTAGTTAACTCCAATCTAAATCGAAACTAGTTTGGCCAAATATTTTTTCATAAAGCTAACCTAATAAGATAACTTCACATGAGGATTGGTTGGTTACTTATCCATTTTGAAAGATACTTGTTTTAGATGGAATAATCTAGGTTAAAGATAATATTAAGATGGGCTTCTCATCTAGAGTTTGACCTAGGGTCTAGGTTGGAGTAGGTATTTTAAAGAAATTTTATCCTACAATAGTTTTGTAATATTTCAAGCAAATTAAAATGTATGAAATGTTTGACCAAGATACCAATTTTCTATAATAAACTACTCTTTTCATTGTATCCATATTAAATATCCACCACCCTTTTAGATATTCCATCTTATTAGTTCGGATTATTCAATATTATCAAAGAGAATAAGTGAAGAAGGTCTTCTCTAATATTTTTAATTAATAATTATCTCTAATTTATAATATTTATACAAATTTATAAAATTTTATTTAAGATATAAATAGAACCCTCTTTCACTCTATCCATTATCAAACCTTTTGTATTCTTTTCATTCATTTCTAATTCTTTCAATAGTACTATACAATCAAGTATTGAAGTTCTTTTTTAATAGTTCTTTATTTACACTTTTTCTAAATTTATAGTATTTATTATATTTATATATTCTTAAATATGTCTTTTATAATATTATGGCACACAATAATTGTTGGAGGCTATTATTTTGGAGTAGATTTTAAGTAAAAATAACATTATTTATGAATTAAAAATACTATATTTATTAACAATTTTTAGATATCCTAATAATATATAATAATTATAATAATGAAATAAAATAATAAATATTTAAAATGAAGAGTAGTATCTTGTACATAGATACAAAATGTAATATAATATTCTAAAGATATTATTATCAAATGTTTTGAATTTTTTACTACTAACATAGTTCTTTTATGAATATAAAATAACTTAGTATGATAGTGTGAGAGACCTTTTTTGGTTATTAATTTATTTGATTGCTTATTTATTAACTTATTATTATTCTTGAATTCTATTTCTTTCACTCATAAAAGTAAAATATATGTCCAAAAATTCAAGTAAAGACAACATTAAATCATATCATGAATGAAATTCTTATGACGATGCCATGATTATAAAAAAAACATAATAGGATATTTAATTACATATATTAAAAAATTATTATTATTTATAATATTTAATTTTATGACTATTTTTATCTAACAATTCCTTTCAATAATTTTATAATAAAAGTATTTTTTATATAATAATAGAATTATATAATATAATATTATTAATTTAATTATATTAAATTAATAAAATACAATAATGTGGAATAATGCTTGTTAAGATATATATTATATATATTTTATATAATATTATAGTATATATTATTTAATATAATATATATATACTATATATATTTTATAAATAATTAATATAATAAAACTATTACAAAAAGTTTAAAGGATCAAGGTACAAAATTAAGTATATGATTTGGTGAAGTAAGGCACATAATATAAATAGTAACATATTATAGATCTATAGGTAAACATACGCGCGCGCGCATATATATATATACATACATATACACACACACACACATATATATACATATATACATATATACTATATATATATACATATATACACATGCATGCATCCATGCATACATATACTGAGAGAGACTAGATGGACTATATTTCTCATGGGAAGAGAGGACATTTACTTTTCTCGACTCCAAAATTAATATTAGGGCATCCAAATTGAAGGTTCATACTATTGATTATTATCTATACTACTAAAAATACCTAGAAATAAAAAATAACATATTATATTTGTCTCTAAACTATGCATTATGTGGTTGCAAAGATGAACAGTTAAAATACTAGAATACTATGTTTTTCTATGACCTAATCAACAAATATCTATAGTTTTTAATTTATACATGTTCTTTTTTATAGAAATGGTGGAAAAAGCTCTCCTATAATTTATACTTGTTTAAATATATATAGATCGTGATCAATAAGGTAAATTATCAATTTAAATATTTTACTATAGTACCCTCACCCTTTACGTGAGGATTGGGGCAAATGAGGGGTTACCGGTTATGAAGCTATTACTTAATTATTGCATAAGTAAAACTAGAAAAATCTAAGATGAATAGATAAAGATAAGTCTTATGGAATTGATTAAAGATTGTATAGGACCAAGGGTACCCTCAGCGAACCATCGAAACAATCTTATGATCCTTTAACGAAACTCACTATTGGAAGGAGCAGATCCTAAGGATGGATGTGTATTATGCATGCATTCAGACTTTATTCCATGACTTTAGGTCAAAACCTTCAGCTTGTTATTTAAGGTTCAAAGGTGGTAGGATTTTTCAGAAGGTAAAAGTAAATCAATCTTGATTAGAAAAAAAAATTTCAAAAAATTCAAGAAAAAATAAAAAAAGATGCAAAAAAAGTAAAGAAATAAAAGAAGTGAATAACCACACTAAGAAGCAATGCAATTCTAAAACAAAGTTGTTTATAAGCATGGAGTGATGGTTAACATGGATAAAGTAGTACTTTGCAAGATGTAAAGTAGTGCATGAAGGATGAGAAAGTAGATAAAACCTTTTTTTTTTTGGTACAAGGGCGGCCCACACCCGACGGGGGTGAATGCAATCAAACTAGTAGATAAAATCTTGATTGATAGATGGGTGCCAAAGTGCTCCTATCTTGGGTGCATCCTATGGGTCTTGTTGCTAAAGACTTCCCTTGGGCTTTTTTCTTGTTTTCTTGCTTGATTAGATCTTGATGAATTGAAAAATTCTTGACTGCATACTAAGGTTTTGAAAAGGGTAATGTTAGAAAGAGAGCTTTTCAAGCTCCAAGGGGTGTTCTTGTCTAAAAAAATCCTCCCCTAGCTAGCTAGAGAGAAGGGTATCTATAATTGACATTGGATGATTGTAAAAGGTTACGATCAATCCTGTTGTGTATGTTTCCTATTGCGATCACTACGATTAGTCCAAGAGTGAAGCTATGATTGACATTAGGATACTTGCATAAATTTGAGTTGTGAAAGACTAGGATTAATCTATGTGAAAGAGAGAAACCTAAAAGCTAATTTTAGCTTAAAGAGATAAGTGGCTTAAGGCTTAAGTCGATTATTTTTATTTATCCTTAAATTAAGTAAAAAATTGACTAAAGTTTTTGAATCTATCCTACTTTTGAACTTTGAAAAAAGAGGGTTAGGATGCTGATCAAGTGAAAATTATGAACACTTGGAATAAATATGTAGAAGGAGAACTAATCAAAGTTTGAGTCAAATCTAGGCTGGTTTGTTATAGTTAAGCCTTATTGACTAACCAGTTTGACCCTAACAAAGTTGACCTAAGTTTCATGAGTATATGGATTAGCTATTTAATTGAAAGAAAGTTGTCTGTAAAGACAATTCTAAATTTAAATGCCTTATCATATAATATAGGATATTAACATAGTGAAAATTGTTCATATTTTTGTCCACATGATGCATAGTTCAGAGGCTACCAAAATGTATGATTTTGGTTTTGAGAGATTTTTTGTAGGGTAATAAAGACTAATATGTAGATCTTCATCTTAAATGTCCCATTATTGATGGCTAAATTTGAGTAGATTCCTTATCTTTTAAAGAGAAGTATAGTCCATACCTTTATAATGTACGAAGGTAGGTGTATATATATCCATATACATGTATGAGTATATATATGTTATAATAAACTCATTGTATTAAAATATTTGATAATAAGACTAGCACAAGCAAATATAACACATAAATCCACATTCAAAAGTAAATAAAATAAAAAATTATACCAACCCATGAAAAAAATAAAATTATTAAAATAAAATATAATACGAATAATGATAATGTACTTTTTTTGTGGAGGCAAAACATACTGCTTTGCACTTGGTCAAGATTAAGTCAAGAGAGAGATAAATAGCAATCGATAACTAAAGTATATTAACAAAATATTGTTTTTTTGGAGGAACTTAATGACGGATCCTTATATGGACCAGATTCTAACAAAAAGGTCTTCTTGACTAACATCAGGTCCACCTAGAAAAGTTTTTTTAATAGCCAGTCCCTCTGAAGCACAGAGGCCATGGTTTGGCGACAGATGGGAGAGGGGCTGGAAATTAAAGTACCACTCAACAAGGCCTTTCCTTACACATGGGTCCATGGAGGGACCGTATGTTAAATTATTGTTTTTTTATATTATTATTTCTGTTCTGCTAGGACTCTTATCTTCTCTTCTTTGCCTTTCTAATTCCTCCCTCATCTTCTGCATTCTTCCCACCAAACTTAGAAGACTCTCCAATGTCCACCGTCATTGCAGTAGCTACCTCCGACTATCATCCAAATGTTGGCATCACATATCTCTTCATTAAATTACCTTCTTCTTAGACATTGATCTCTTACTCTCATCACCAGAGTTCATCTTCCCCAGCCTCCCATCACTATTCATCACCGGCTTGTATATACAGGATAACCATTAGAACAGAAGGGTACAAGGTGATTACAAGATAAAAACTTTTTTTTTCCTGATGTATAGCTTCGGTTTTCCTAAATCATGCTCTTGTAGGAGGATTGGAGAAATGAAAATACAAGTGTTAAATTACCAATGAGAAGGCCATGTCTGTTATTCCCAACCTATATTCAAGCGCATCAACTGGATAATTAAAAATATGAGCATCAAAAGATATGGATTTCCTGATCTTCCAAAAAAAAAAAAAAAAAGTCATCGCCAGAAAAGATGGAAGGCCTCTTTAAAAACTTGTTCTTTTGGATAAACAAAAATATAGAATTTAAATAATAGCTGAAGATCATGTCCCAAAGTTTATAAGTCATCATATAGCACTTTATACTTTTTTGTATTTGAGCAAATTTTCTCTATATGATTTTTTTTTCCTGCTTAACTATCTCCATCATTTATCTCAAAAATGCATCTTGATTGAATTTTTCAGGACCAAGCAAAGATTTACAGGAATCCTTATTCTATGGCAGCTGCAGAGATTCCAATACCATCTAAAAAGCCATAAAGCTTTTTACAAGCAAGAAGCAACCTTTTCCAAAGCTGGTTGATGGTAGAAGATGATTCCGGTGATGGGTGGTGAAGCCTATCAAAGCTCAGGAATTGAAGCGAAGAGAAATGGAAGAGAAAACTGAGAAGGAAACTGGCCAACAAGAAACAAAGAGAGCGATAATAGAAAATAACCTCTCTCTTTTTCACAGTGGTAACTGGTTGTCATCATTTTTCTCTTCCATCTTCTACTTTTACCGGATCAAATCCCTAAGAAAATCTATACACGTTTCACAATATCGCAGTGATGAGTACAGCATGCGACGCACTCGAGCGGGTGCAGAAAGAATACCTCATGGATGGCAATGGTTTTATGGGTTCGTGTTATGATAGCAAACTAATGAAGTATGGTAAATATGCTATATATTTGTTTTGAAAGAGACCTACGTATAAGAAGTTTTATTCTCAATCATTTTGGGGACTCGAATGATATATTTGTAAGGGAAGAGTAAGTGGGAGGATATTAAAATATCAATAAATATCATATATCCCCATTCACTTCATTTTGGAGCTTTTCATAAGTTAATGACTGTAAAACTATTCAAAAATCACTTAACATATAATAATGAAATACAATATGATGGAGGTTAATGGTAAGGAGCAACACTTCAGTAGCAACAACATACAGGTATAGAATCACTAGTATAGAATACAAATAAGGAATACACACAGATTCTATTCAGATACACTAGTATAGAATCACTAAAGTCGTTCGGCCATCCTACTGCCAACTGGTGATGGATTAATCTATTATAGAGACAGAGAAGGTCCCTTTCTGGTGTTGCTACTCAGAGCCATCATTTCCATCCCTCAGTCACCAACGTTGTAAATTTGGGCACCAAATCACAGGGCATCCTTTAATGTTGAACATTATCAATGACGTAGGAAACTTCATCTAGTATGCAACCAAATTAATGGGGTAGAGGATTAGGTAATGGAGTTTCCCTTTCATTGTTAAATGCTTCCACACTTACTTGGTAACCAAGACCAACCCCCACTTTTAATCGACCTTTCTACACAAGAACACAGGTGAAGGCTTTACCCAAAACATTGAATCACCAAAAGAAAACAAAGGTGTGTGCGATACATGGTGACATGCAATTCAACTTTACCAATGGGGTGGGGCTCAATGGGGCCTGTTAATTTTGGTCTTAGCAGTCAATCCCTTGTAGGAAAAGGCATCTACTCCACCTGCTCACTAAGAAAATGGGACATGGTTCTTTGAAAGCAAGAGTATGATTACTAAGAGGTCTACTCTTAACAAAGAGACTGTGACATATGTTTATAAAACTTGCCCTCATGTTGCTCGAGTGGGATTGTGATTGATATCATTGTTATTGGGAAATGGCAAGCCTTCAACTATTTTGGGTCCTTCCCATCATTGCTATACTTTTTGTTCTCTGTCTCTTTTCTGGACATGACACCCTCTGTCAACTCTCTAACTGCCTGAGAAGGCATGTTTTCCTCTCTACTTTTTCTCTATCATAGTTGTTAAAGTTATCTAGAAGTATGGGTTAATTCCAAGCCTCCTTAATATACCTGAGAAGAAATAATCTTGGTTTGCACACATATCTTTCTTCTGAAAATGGAGAAGGTACAAGTTCAGGGAAAGAAATGAGAGAAATTTTATGAGCAGGTATCTTTTGGGGAACTTCGATGTTTCTTATGGTTCCTTTTCTCAAGTTGGATTTCTCAGCTCAGGGATGATAGATGGACCTTTATCCTATGTCTTCTTTGTGATATGAACATATGTCTTCTCAAGTTGAATCTCCTTTGCTTCTTCTCTACTCCCCTATCATCCTTATCTTCTCTGTATAGAACTCCTCTTAGAGTACCCTTCTTTATTTCCTTGATAGAAAAGAACCAAGGGAAAGAAAACTTTGCTAAGGTGTTCATGCTGGTTGAGATATTGGTTCGTATATGAATTGGGCACCCATTAATGTGACATTTAAAATTGCATCTTTTATTATCCGATAAAATTAAACCAATAATTTTCAAGATATTAGCAAGTTCAATCAACATATTGGTTCGGATTATTTAATCTTGTTATTGTTATCTCAAATGAATTTTTGATTTGTAAATATAAAATCAAGGTCTAGAAAGACAACTGAACTAGGTTTTACTATATTGGTTGATATTGCAATATCTTGGCCCCTTCAGATTCTCCAATCTTCCACCTTGGCCAGTATAAACTAATCTCAGTTCATCTCAGTGTCAGTCATAACTGATATGGCCAATACATCAGCTTTTAGAAACCATATTTTTCCACCTTCTCCAAAAAAAAATTTCTGAAAAATGTATAATTTAAACCGAAATCTTTTAGCAAAAATATTTCCATTTCTCATTCTCCTCCAGGGTATATATTATTGGAAAGGTGGTGGTACCAAGCACCATGGTTTTCGTAGGCAATCCATTGAAAATGATCTCTGCATAACTAATTGAAGGCATATGTTGCAAGAAATCAGATGGAGGTAACATTGCGGCTGAATCAAAAAATAAAAAAACTAAAGGAATCCTACTT
This sequence comes from Phoenix dactylifera, assembly GCF_051530095.1. Lineage (NCBI taxonomy): Eukaryota > Viridiplantae > Streptophyta > Magnoliopsida > Arecales > Arecaceae > Phoenix > Phoenix dactylifera. Next base: position 27,296,715 of record NC_143196.1, on the reverse strand, counting down.
GACCATGAGAAAAATAATAATCTTTTAATTAACACTACCATATCAAAAAGAATTCTACATAATGTTTAGACAACTTGCATGCAAGATGACTTAGCTATGATTCTTTGTGTTTTCTTTAGCAAATAATTATGCATTACACATATCTAATGTAGAAAAATATTGCCATCCGTACATGGACATGAATTTAAAATTCCTAACAGACATTGCTATTGTTATTATATATCAATTACCATGATCATTATGGTTATATATATGTTGTCATATGACGCTGTTATTTTTATCAACAAAGGCGCATAGATAGAGGATCTAGAATGGATAAAATTAGGCTAGAATCTAGAATTGAAAAGAAGCAAATGAAAAAAACCCATGGAAAAAGTAAGAGAGAGGAAGAATAGCAGCACCAAAACCCAAGCCAAGTATATATAAGCATTTGCGTGTGTACACATACAAGTGTGATAGTATCTGCATAAGATATGCACTGCATTAATGTCGATCAACAATGCATGCAAGCACTATTAACACTGATCTCAAACTCCCCAGAAATATGAAAGAAAAGAAAAGAAATGGATAAACGATATAATGATATGGACGTATTGAAAAAGATAAAAATAATCAAGCAAACTCGGTCATAAATGGATCATCAAGCAAGAGCTCTGGCCAGAAGGAAAGAGGACTCCCAGTCCCGCCGCAGCTAGAGGTGCTGCAAGCGTCTCCTGGGTTGCCGGCCGACAAATCGGTGAGTGGAGGAAGAGACGAATGAGGTGATATTAATGGTGTTCTTGGGGTGCCACTCGGATCTCCCTGGCTTAAAAAACCGAAGTTGGATCCTTGGATGGTGTCACTGCTCATAATAGGTTGGACGTCAAAAGAAGAGCATGGGATGTGGAGATCTGGCAATTGGCTGATTTGGCTCTGGCCACCAATACTTTCAATAGGACTTGTGGTAGGGACGTCTGAAGCAAAGGAAAGCACCTGTAGGGGGCTCAAAAGGCCGGTAGGATCCATGTCACTGGTGGTGATGGTGCTAAGGCTATTGGTGTTGGAGTTACTAGCCATGGCTGCAGCTGACTGGAGGAGGTACTGGAAGTATTGAAGCCTTGCAGCCCGGACAGCCTCAGCCTGAAGGCGCGCGGCGGCATGGTCATCCCAGGGGTGGGCATCGACGAGCTCACGGAGGTTGGCAAGGGCAATAAGCTGGGGGAGGGTGGCGAAGAAGTCGGTCCTCGGGCGGTGGGTCATCGGATCAAACCCCATCTGGATCAGCTTCTTCTTGAGGTGAGTGTTCCAGAAGTTCTTGATCTCATTGTCGGTTCGGCCCGGGAGGTTCGTCGCAATCGCCGACCACCTACACGAACCAAAAAGTTTGGCTTCCATTAAGATCAAAGATGGCTCATTGGAGATTATAGAGTGAGCATAGTAGCATGCAGGGAATGTGGAAACATACTTGTTGCCGAGAATAGAGTGAAGATGGAGGATAGTTTGCTCTTCTTCTTGGGAGAATTTGCCTCTCTTGATGTCTGGTCTCAAGTAGTTGGTCCATCTTAGCCTGCAGCTCTTGCCACATCTATTGAGTCCTTCAAGAGGAAAGATAACCAATATTTAGATAGCTGCAAGAGAGCGAGCGAGCGAGCGAGAGAGAGAGAGAGAGAGAGAGAGAGACCAGCATGCTTGGGGAGAGCTCTCCAGCTGCCATGGCCATTCTCCTGGATGTATTGGACTAGTTTCTGGTCTTCTTCAGGGGTCCAGGGGCCCTTCTTGAGGCCATTCTCAACAGAGCTGGGGGATCTTCCCATGGGTATCCTTCTGGGAGTGGTGGGGTTTGGGTATTGGTGGAGGCTTATATATGACAGCCTTCTCTGCGTTACCCTTACCTCGCCACCCACCAGAACTATGCTTCTTCATTTATACACTTCTTGGGCTTTGTTTCCTTGGTTATTATAGCTTATGGAAAAAGACTAATTAGCCCTCTTAATTATTAACATTTAACGCTTTCTGTTTTAAGTTCTGAGTGGAACATTGCTTGTACATCCGCACGTGCCCTGCACACGTGCAGTGCGAGGACGGGCACATTACGGACGGCTGTGATCCTGCTAATTATGTAATAATTCAAAAGAGGTAGTAAAGTGTTATATATTTCAATGCATGGCTAATATCATGCATCTGGACGCAAGGAGCATTTCATGCTACGTATTTTTCTGAGATATCTTATGCATATATAGTTCTCACCCTTTAGAGGTTTTTTCTTTTAAGATTATATTCCTAAATGTGAGTCCTTTACGAGCATATTATATGTAAATTAAAAGAAAAAACGAAATCTCCAAATACGGAGAAGAGGAAGGGGTTTAGATCAAAAAAATTGAGTTAGAACTGCATAAGTTGTTTGACCACTTGTTAACTCAAGCAAGGTACGTACCTCCTAGAGCAAATTTCAGAAACTAGAATACCGACCATGAGAAATGAACAAAGTTTACAAAAGAAAATGGTTATAACTTGAAAAATAAAAAGTAGTCAAAAGAAACATTCAAAAATTAAAATCCAAATTAGCATAACAAAAAATTCTCGGCATGCTCTCAATTACATAACATGAATCACAATAATCATCTGCAATCTGGTTCTAGCAGCACATATATATGCATCATTTATAAACCAACATGAACAATATTTGCAACCAATCATTTAATCGACGGAACTTCAACAGCTCTTCACGGATGCCGGACTAAGACCTGTCTAGTGTATTAAATAAGAAATACACTTAGAATTGTAGAAAATTAATTCTGCTTTCATGCATTACAACTAACAAGGTTCATGCCTACTTTCTTTCTCAAATATAATTGTAAGTTTGTTACCTATAATTTGTAGCCAAAAAGGTTATAAGAGAGCACATAAGATGCAGCCTCATCAAAGGCTACAAGGGTTAGCACATTAAAGGGAGACAACTGGAATTTCCAAGGAAAAGCATCGCCGATTGCAATGTCCTATCACGAACACTCCTAGGCCGTCATCAGCTCCATTCGGAGACAGCGAACGTAAATGGGAGAAGTCCACGTGTCTTGGGACGTGAGATCAGAAACCCTCCCCATGCACGCAACATAAGAAAAGCAAATAACCCTCGTCACCACCCCCAACCATCCCCCTATTAATACACAAAACCTTCTCTATCAAGTTTCAAAGCCGCACGACGTCCACACGTTAGACTTATTCTGCTTTGCATGCGTACATAACTTCTCACGTAGACACGCTTTCCTTGTCTCAACCCAAAGCCCACGTAAAAATCCACTTGGGAAATCAAAGATGGTCTTCCAACTATAATCTGACGGCTGGCAACTCTTTCTTATGATCGATGTCAAGCACTATATTAAGATTAATCGAACCTTAGTTTTCTAGGTAGAAACGACCGTACATTGTTTGATAGAAACATGTATTGACTCTAAGACACAGACCAAGAAGATAGGTACGTAGAAAACAACCCACTATAAAGCTTTGAAATTGAGACTATTGAATCATCTTTTCTAGGGATTTCTAAACTACCCTCCATGTACTCAGGGATATGTTACAACACAAGCAGATATCATAGGAGAGACAGTGCACCGTTGCAGACCGATCCACCATTCATACTACTGTGAGAATAGATCTCAGACAGTCGTCTTATTACACCATCAATCTTTACTAATCATATAAGTACATCTGAGTATATAATAAATGGTCAGGCCGTGATGATTGACTTTGGAGCTGCAAACAACAAAAATAGATCAAAATTTGAGATTTCCATGTCATGCCTAACAATGTAGCAACTTTATATGCTCAATTATACAATAAATGGATAAACTTAGGTCCGCTATTAAGAGCTCATTTCTAGGCTTGACATGTCAAAAAAATTTGTCAAGAATCGTATTAGGTTATATATTTTCTTACTAGGTATTATGATCATGGGGATAAACAGATTGGTTGGCAAGAAGTTTCATGTGCTAGCTCCTTGATATTATCATCTCAGAAGCCATGTATAGAGTATCGAACGATTAGGTGAATGAATACTGTCATCGACCATATAATAATGTTTGTATATAGACCCTCCCAGCACTCTTAGGATTACAAAGAGCAGGCAAAGAACTGATTTCAAAGGAGCCAAAATGGTAGGGGCTGCACCACTTTGGGCTTACAGACATCTAAATTTAAAAGAACGAGAACTGCTTTGATGACCCCACATTGCCCAAACAAAATGCAGCTTGCAAGGAAATTGTTACAGCAAAATCGAGCACTGTTATGTTCAACAGACAAACACCATGCACCACTAATCAGCAGCTCACACATGTACATTTAACATCAAACTGAAATGGGACCCAGAGAGATCTGAAAAGAACTCGTGGGTGATACTGACTCATTGGCTGCCCATTGTTCTGAATTTGCTGTTGCTCTCCAGCAGCTTATCCACTTCTTAGGAGGATGGGTCCCGGCGGCGGTCATTGTTCCACAGGGACGTGACAGTTTTCCCACTCCAACCAACCACTCCTCTCATAGGCTCGAAATTATACGTATAATTTTGAGCAACTTGTTTTCTTTGGGCTGAACAGGAGTTTACAATGATAGTTCCTAATTCACAGCCAGTTGGCCTCCAAAGGTTTTGATGGGGGATATGCTAATATTCCTCAAATCTTAATGATATCCTCTCCATAATTTGTCATTCCCAAATGCCATATTCCCTAATTTTTCCTTTTGGTAATAATGTCTCCTTCCCTCGAAATAAGGAGTACAAGGAGTTTTTGTTAGCAGGGACAACAGCTACAGTTATATGAGATCACTTTGTTCAAAGAAATGGGAAGGATGGAAAGTTCCCAAGGGCACTTGGTAACAAGAGGATGTGAGAAATATAAGTTTATAACGGGGCTAGGGGGGTTAGACATCATAGACTCACATAGATGAGAGTAGTTGGATATGAGAACGACTGGTTTCACACGGGTAAATGAGAAAAGAAGGGAATGATATGATACAGTAACAAATATGTAAGAAAAAAAACAAGTGCTGAACCAAATCCCTTTTTAAAAGCGTAAGTGTTTTTGGACTCTCTGCTACAATCATGAACTGATTGGGGTTGGAATCTATTTCAGAACTTCATGCTATTGCCAACAAATCTTAAGATCTGAATCAGGTAATAGTGACAACAATGTGATGATGATGTGTGACTAGAGTCAAATTGTCACCAACGAACCAAAAGAATAATTAATCCTCAAAAATAGGAATAGTCTTTGATGAGCTATATGCAGCTTAGGCTGCAGAATCAGTTTAGTCATCTCGAATCAAATGCATACCATCAGCAGTAATTGCAATAATGTTCATGAGATTGAAACAAGCAGATGGTGACACCCTTTTTGACAATGTGGCAGGGTTAGCAACGGAGTTGGTGCAGCCAACAACCAAAATCTCCTCCACCACCTTGATCAATCCCCTCAATTAGGACATTCTTCATTGCTGATGCACTTTATCCCTATCCACAAGCTCAAACAACCATCAGCACTTTCAAAAAATATTCGCCACAATATTTATTCTGGGTTGAATTGTATCCAGAAACTGTGGCAATCCTTTCTTGTAGAGACCTGCCTTGCTTTTGATCTCTCTTCTTCCTCTGCATTTCCTCCACAGTCCTACAACAGTGGGGAAGACTTGGAAGTTGGTTGTTTTATCAATTGGTTGCTTGAAGGTAGACAAGTATTCTAAATATATCCTCAAAGTTCCAAGTCTCATCTGGATGACAATGGTTTTCTTCAAAATTACTCAACACTACAGTTTGTTTCAACAGAAAAACTTTAAACGCCAACTTATAAACAGAGCCTAAGAGGATGGTGGCATCCCTTGCCACTAAGAGTCAATGCATGAGGACAGCAAAAGGAAAAGGGTTTTCTACTTTTCATTTTTCCTCTTTGCTTTCTTTTGCATGCATATATTTTTTGCTCTTACACTTGCATCATTTGGTGTCGGCGACAAGCTAAGCAATAAGCTAAACCCAATATTGGAGGAAAACCTAATCACTCACTCCACCAAAGCTAGGGTATTTGATATTTTGGAGGGTTGCTTCCTCGATTAAGGTTCCTTGTCGGATGGACCACCCTCGCACGAGGAAATGTTATATAAATGAGGGTGTAGATCGTTCATTGTAGATCTCTTATGTCACCCATCTAATGATAGAAAAATTATTTATAAAGGCTGAACTAAACAATTGATTTCCTTGTAGACTTGGTTTCTAACCATGTCTCTCCATTTCCAAACATAAACAGTAACTGGTCAATTAAATTGCATCTCATGCTACAACCAGTAAGAATTCGTGATAAACTGCTGTGTACCAAATCAAAAAAAAAAAGTATGAAAAAGGCTAACCAATAAGATGTTTCCCTGTATCTACTATTTCTTTCTTGCGTACTCTTCATAAAATAACAAGAGAGTACACTTGAGTAAGACATCATATTCCAAAATGAAATGCTTAAAATAATCAGTTAAAATCTTAGATAAGTGGAAGGTTTTGTCTTTTGCATAAGGTTGTAATGGATTAGCATATTTAAACTAGCGCAAAGTTGAAATTTTGGATATAAAACACAGAGACCAGTATTTAAGGAAGGGAATCAATACCTGCAAAAGTGTATAGCATCCGTGCACGTGAGTCGTATTTGAGTCATTATTTGAAACCAACTAGCCCTTTCTAGACTATTAAGTCCTACAACTGTTAATCAGTATTATATTAAATGTGGGGCCTTGCAAATCTAATGCTAATTTCATCATATCTTTACCATTTCAACGAAAACAACAGGCTAAGATGTTAGTGCAGTCTTTCTTGAGGGGTTGAACCATCACAGCCTAGTGGTTATGACCTGAGTCTGGCACTGTCCATGTCATGGGTTGGATCCTAGTTACTAATCCATCCTGATGTCATTAATGGCAATTAATAGGAAAAATATGTGGAAAGAGAATCATAGTGAAATAATTACAATCATAACAATAGAAAAGATGGGAATAAGAAATTAAGAATTAGATCATCACAGTAATGGAAAGTTATCTAATTATCTTGTTCAGCTAAATTGAAGAATAGTAGCGTTTCAACTCCTCATCTAACCTCTTGTTCTGCAAATTCATGTTTCCTAATTATTTTTGAGAGGGCATATAACAACATCAAAAAAGAAAAGACAAACATCAATCCTTAAAGTAGAATAACACAGAATTGACAAGCATGAACCCCACAACTGAATAAATAAACTAGATATGAAAAAAAAACTTGCCGAATATGAACATAAGCCATTCCACAATATCTCATATTCTACCTTAATGGCATAATAAAGGGGTTTAAGTATTTTGTAGTGAAATTCTTGGATTGGAGTATCCAACCTCCTGCTATGATAAAAACATTTTTAAAAAAAACAAGATAAAAGCCAGTAGCATACAAAGCTGAGTACATTTCTCAATAAACAACTTCCCTTGGTGCTGGGTTTTCCTAACCATTATGCCTAACTCCAGAGGAATTCTTTATCTTCAGTATGTATCAATCAATTGTTTCTCTAATTGATATAGCAGTTGATGTTATGCCTAGGAATACTTATATGCTATATAATGTCTGTAAGCTACTGAATATTCTAATTATTGGGCCAGCAACTACCGTCTCTTTATAGGCCCAACTGCCACTAGCAATGACCTTATTCCCTAAAAGGGGTTAGCGCAAGTCTATTAGAATGATTAATTAATTAAGCAAATTCCACTTGACATTTAAAAACAATAACACAATTAAGTTCAAATAGTTCCTCCATGTTTAACTTGTTCTTCACTTTGGCACATAGAAGTTTGATCAAGACTAACATCTACCAAATAGCACGTCTCAAATTAATAACTTACATGCTAACGTCCTCAATTTCAAAAGGTCGTAGTTTTTATTGTTTTCTTTCCTTAGAAATATTATTTTGGAATAACTACGTCATAAATAGTTGAGGGTGTTTGATCAGCGGTAATATAACTTTGTCAATCAAACCTGGCAAACATCTATTCACAATCACAGGAACTATTTTCAGTAAACGAAAAAGTCCTCATTAAATCCTTATGCTTGCTATCAAATTATCATGTAGATAGGAGGTGGACCTACAACAGATCAACATGCACACAACAATGTATACCAATCATCAAAATTAACTAAGCAGAGACACGTTCATTCAGTTTATGTGAATGTCACTTCTCCCAATTAATATAGCCTTCCATTGGGTGATTTAAAACTATATTCTAATTTATGGTATTTAACATTCTATTCGGTTTAAACCTCTAGCTATCTGTCATTGTTCATTCCTTACAAGATATTTACCATTTTGGCGTCATTCAGTTGTTACCAAGCAAGTCAAATATTTCAGTTCCCTGCCTTCAACCAAAGGCCTCATTTATCCATCAGAATACTAATTTCTTCATATAAATTTTTAACAATTTTAAGACCTTTCCCATTCTTGATGTGTAGCTTTGTAGGTTGCATATTGCATATTAGCTACTCTTTAAAAGAAGGAAGCTGTCTTTATTACCCAACATGGACCCTTTTGCAGTTTGATATTATCCATCTATTTTTCTCATTAGTAGCACAAATTAACAAGCATAGGAACAGAGGAGATGTTTTTCTGAACAGTCATCAAATGGAAGTCCAACTTAAGCATGCATTCTCACTGCATAATCAAATAATAATAGTATGTACCTCGCAAAGAGTTATCAATGGGTATTCTATTAGAGGGAATAGATCAGTACAACAGTTATTTATCTAATACACAAATATATTTTATTGCAGGTTCATTTTATGCAAATTGGATTCCCTGTAGATGAAACCAAGGCCTAAATTTCAGCATAGCGGTTTTCTAGCAGATCGGCTTCTATATATTAGGTGCATGGTGTCCAATACTGACGATTCTAATTATCAGATAATTGATGATGACAGTCTGATACGGAAATCTGGTCAGGAATCATGATCCCGTGACATATCATTAGTTTTTGTCTACAATTAGAGACTACAGGCTGTTATTGTTTAGCCATCAATTTGTTGAGTTCTTTATACACAATTTTCGTTTAAAAATTAACTTGATAGTTTTTTAAATGCATAATTTTTGTTCAGTAGATCATGAGATGATTCCATAACTACGAATCATTCTAATTAGAGTACAGGTCTAGACCACTCCAAAATTGTTTGTAGTCAGGGTTCATGGTCCCCTAATGGTACCCTACCCTGGTCCTGAACTCCATCCAGTTGCACTGAATGGATCTATGTAGTTATTTGATTGATGAACATTTCTTGGATTTAGCTTTAATTTTGCAGGCTGTACAAAGTGATCCGATTTATGGACGGTAATGTTACCTGTGTGGGTGGTTCATGTATGGTATAATCAAAAAGATGGTCTAAAGTAAGCACCTAACTAATCCTAGAGATGGGAGATCCATACACAAGGTATTTTACAGGGACTGCAGAACCCTCCTAAGGCTGTCTTGCTGTCCAGTATAATTGAAAACCAGTTATCGTATAACTGAGGATGATGGAATGGATTGTTGGAAACTAAGAGATCAAACTGTTCATTGAACAGTGTTCAGCACCATCCATTTTCATAAAAGTGCCTATTTGTGGAAAGATCTACGGTATGAACCCATTTCTGCATGGCTAATGAGGAGGGTTGCAAGCAGGTTGGCACAGGAGGGCATCAAGCATGATCCTTAACTCACTCATATGGAAAGAATATCCAGATTTTTTTTCCAAACACAATGAAATTTGAACCAGCTTAGATCAAGCCGGCTTTTATTATTATCTAACTTTTTGGACTGCACTGAGTCTGGTTTAATTGGATCTGGGACTCTGGTGGAGATATCGATCAGAGAAGAAAGAAGAAAAAGTTTCACTTGCGCCAAGACCTGCACCTAATGATCTTTTGCATCTATCATATCTTCTGAACTAAAATGGTTGGTTCCTTATCAATAGGCTGATTCTGGTTAGAATCAAACTGACAATCATAGTAAGTGGGTCTAATTTACAGGATCAAGTTTAATCAACAAGTCAAAGCCCTGGGTTTTGTTGTTTTTGGGTTAGTTTAAGTTCATATCCAAGGTATTCACTCCACTAAACAGCCCTGCCACACAATATAATATACATGATAGAGGTGGCAGCTCTGAAGGTAAGTAATTATATGATCTGTGAATAGCATGTCCAAGCAGAATAAAATAAACTTAACGCATACTGAAATAAGCAAGGATCTGAACAAGTGTGTTTGCACAGACAAACTCTACTTAGATGATATGATTAATAATAAATGATAATAAGAACAACAAGGAGATTGTTGATAGCAACATGCCCATCTTTGTATAAAAGGACAAGAAAGAAATGGAGCAATAGTGATTTAAAGGAGAAGATAGAAGCACTTTTGCAAGAAGATGGTTGGATAAACATTTAGCCTAGAGGGAGAAAGCATATATCTAGGTAGAGGGAGAAAGCAAATATCTAGGTAACGGTTCAAGCGGGTGGATCAAATCTCTGACATGATCCAAATTGGTCTTGGAACTATGATGAGACTACCTATTTACTCAATGGATTCAAGTCATGTCTAAATTTAATGAGGCGCTCAAACATGAGTAAATTAAGCTAAGTCAAGTCAGATTAGATCAGAAACCACCAATGCTAGCAAAACCCAATGCAGGGTATTAGATTTTACAAAGGGTCGTATCTAGGATTCTAGATCAGGTCAGGACCGATCATTTACAAGTCTGCAGTTACAGCAAAGGAACATACCTTAAAACATCACAATTAAATAGAGTTGCATGCTTGCTAGCATAAGTAATAGAGAACTACAGTCTTTTAAAAAATGACACGATGAGGGGAGCAAGGTTTCAAATATCATAGTATGCCCCTCTAGCTTTCATGTACCAGAACAGTACAAGACATGATATATCCCCCATATCTAGTCATGGTTCACTAAAACGGACGATCCCTCTATGTTAATACAAGTTCATACGGCATGGAATACACTACACAGGATTGCATGGTTTGGCATGGTCGAGAGTCGAAACTTGAAACTTGAAGGGAAGATGTCAGAGTAAATGAAATATCAAGCACAGTCCAAAATATCATGGGAAAACTAGGTTAATTTGGTTAACTGGCATACTCAATAGCAGTTTGAGAGTAAGGTTAATTCTAATTTATTGAAGATGTATCAAGATGCACATTGATAAGTTTTGTTTTATTCAATTTTAAGTCATATTTTTCAAATAATAAGGGAAGGTAATTTAGGAGGAAAAAGATATTTAGGAATCCATCGAAACTATTTCTTGCTATAAAAACTGATGAAAAATTCAAGATGTTGAAGAATCTGCACAAGGTCTTTATGACTTGGGAAAAGCATAGTGTGGAAAAATAAAAACCATACCAAATTAAAGTTAATTCATCAAGTTTACACATTAAGGATCAGCAGTGAGCATAAAAAATAAGAAGACAAGTTAGTAACTTTAGGGTCAATCTCCAGCTCTTCAGATTTTAGCCATTCATGCATCAAGAAGGTGTACTGAAAGGACATTAAATTTGTTCCGGATAGCATGAAAAAATAGTGGGAGGGGTGTTAAAAAATAATTGCAGCAAAATAAATATCAAATTGTCATGAGCTACATGAAGGATGGTTTAAGTCAATATCTTTTTTACACATGCCACAGATGAAGATATTAATGATATTTAGGTCTAATCATGTAAGTTTCATGATGATAAGAGACGAATCATGAATGCCATTGTGAAATTATGGAGGAAAAATTTAAAGTGAATAAGGGGAAAGAGAACTAAGTTAAGGAATGCTTATAGCAAGGAAAAGAGGTCTCACTTAGAATAGAAGCTTAGGTCATTGCTCATCAGGACATTTTTGCTACTTCTTCTATATGCTTTTGAAAAAATAGATCTCTCTTTGTATCCACTATGATATAGAACATAGACCTAAACCTAATATAACTAATGAAGGATGAAGTAGAAAGCAAAGTGTAATTGTCACATGCCTTTTCAAGACTATGAAATTTTACAAGAACACCATATGGCCTAAAATTCTGAGGCAATCTGAATGCTGCCACAGAAAGAGTTCATCACATGCACAGAATGTTATGGTGGTGTTGGCTGCTGGATTCTCCGCTGGGGAAGGAAACAGCATGCGTATCCTTAGCAGGTTCGTGCAAGTGCTTGGGCATGCCACTAGTGTCAAAACCAGAAAGAAGTGAGGGTAAAGGGTTGGTAGCATGGTCCTAATACCTTGAGTTTCAAGGACATTCACCACTGTAACATTGCCTACTCAAAAAATGAGGAGGTAGGTTGTAACCAGGGCTAAGATTCTACTCTAAGAACTCTGGATAAACTAGGATAAAGCGAGATAAATAAAGCAAGTAAATTAAGGCTAAATGCAAGGATAAAGTAAAGATAAAGATAAAGATCAGCGATAGGTGTTTGATTGGCCAAAAAAGTCCTTACTCAAGGTTTCTTTTTCATATTTATACAACATAATTCTAAATGATTAGGTAGCCATCAACTCTCAGTATCAATAAATGTCCACATTTGTTCCCCACATATCTCCAGTGGTTCCTGTAGTTACGTCCGATGACTCCCACTTTTCTCGTTCCAGCAACTACTCATATATTCCCCCATGTCGTGGAACCATTGTCACCGGGCCGAAGGTCTAGTTTTCACACACTGCTAGACTGGATTAACTATGTACCCGATTCTTGAACATCGCTCGACCTATACCCTTATGCTTCCAATGACCATTCGGCCTACCTTGGTTGAACTCCATCAGGTCTGTCAGATGTCACATGTTGATCTATCAAGTACCATTCATCCTGTTCATCTACATGGCATCCATCCAGGGCAACCACATAGGTTGTAAGGATGTGGAATAAATAGGTGAGCATGCCATATGACAAAGGAAAACTTTCAGAATGAATAGACTGAAGGAAGTAGGAAAAGTACCAATCAAAAAATAGAGGGCCGGGTTATTGATTAAGATGTCACATGCATCTGCAATAAAGGCTAAGAAGACTCCATTTAAGAAAGCACTTGAATTTGTACCAAATGGTAACAAACACAAAGAGGAATGCACTAAAAAGACATGTATGAAAGTTGTGAGAATAGTTCTCTCAAAAAGAAAGTTGTGAGTACTTGGAGGAATGAACTAAAAATAAGATTTTTTTTACTAAGAATGTGGATTAAAAGGGTCTCAAATAATTGGAACAATGATTTCTAGTTAGGTTATGATTATATGTATAAACCATCTAAATAGAGATACTAAAGGGCTAGACTTTGGTCCCACTATAGAAATCTATTGGCCTAATCATCAAAAGTGTTGCAAGCTCCTTGGGCCATTTTGCCATTATTGGCCTCTTTATAATCGGATAATTCCAGTTCTAGGTCGCCTCCTGAAGCTATCTGACATAGGATGTTTTCTTTTGGATGATTTAAAAAAAAAAATCATCATCAAAACACAAAATAGCTCTAATAATTGGCCAATTATTAGAAGAGTGAGCAAGGCACGTAATCATGAAAGCAACCTAGGAAGGACAAACATGCTTAATCTAGTTTATTTTCCTAAGATGTGTCAAATGGTTTGAAACCAATTCAAGTTCCTTTCTATCAGGCTTAGTTAAGCATGTAATACTAACCTCACATTAAGATGCCAATCAAAAATGTGAGAAAAAGTGTAGAAAAAACCAAACATAGTCGTGCATGTAGACAAACACTCTCCATATGCAGTATAGCCACACTTCGCCCCCCATATCATGCGTCCCATGTGAATCAGTAGTGGACCCCACATTAAGAGGAGGCTATTTGTGATCCACACCACATGTAGACAACCTTCCCCTACACTTATGTGCACATCTAATAGCCTTCAAAGGTACGGCTGAAAGTAGGTCGGTTATAATCTGTCTATACCTATTTTTGTATCTGATAGAGGTCGAATTTGGATACTAATTTCTTGGTCCGATAGGATCGGAATACGGATCTGGATATTTAGTATAGAAATCTGCTGGATACGGATATGGATTTGAATATACTTGATTTTTTTTGGATTTGGATCCAGATATCCATATAATATAGTGCCTCCTTTAAGGTAGAAGGTTCTCTAAAATAAATTGTAAAGCCTAGGATTCAAATCTAAAATATCTCAATTAAAACACAAGCACCCAACCACCAAACCACAGTGCTGCATCTAATTCATATAGGTCATTCTTTTTACCTATTGACAAGCATTAAGGTCATTAGATAACTATTTCGTGTATATTTTTATATTTCATATTTTAATCATTATTTTCTATAAAAATAAATCTTTTTTCTTTGATAAAAATGGGAAATTAATTTTTGATATTTTCATAGCTTTATTGATTAAAAAAATTTATAAATATTCTTGACGACTATATACTACTACATTTATTTATAATTTTTCTTACAAGCTCTCTAAAAAACTAGATAATTCATGATTTTTTTATTTATACTATAATTAGAGAGTAATGATAAATAATAATATTTGATTCAAAAAATTATGAATATTCTTTATATTATATTTTTACTTTAAATAATTTTAATTTTTAATATTACAAATCCAATCGAACTAATAACTTGGACTCTTGACTAGGTCAATCTTCATACATGTTTAATAACCATGCCTTAAATATTTAATTATCTTATGTTGCATGCAATTTGCATAGTAAATTATGTTACTGTCCTTTATGATTATATAATTAATATCAATTTTCATCATTGAGTTCTGCTAGAAATCCAATTTATATCCAAATGATATCTGACCAATAGATGTATTTGGATAGAAAAAATATGAATATAACTAACATCTAACTTGCGTCTATATCTGCTCAAGACAATTATGGTTACTGATTTTAGTACTTGTTTAATATTCATATTCATATTTGTTAAAAAAAATATAGATACAAATATGGATATACCAGTATCCGATTCGTATCTAATCTATTTTTAGCCCTACTCAAAGGTAGACTAGTCGAGATACACATAGCACTCAAACTAGGTTGTCCTGGTCAGAGTTTTAAAAATCCTGATTAAGCCGACATAAATCAAGCCTATGATTGATCTACTTTATGGATCATGAGAAATGGGCGAGAATTAATGCCTTGTCACATCTCTGCGAAGATGAAAATTAAGAGGTGCTTGTCTAATAGGATGTTCAATAATCGTGATTTTTTTTAATGGAACTAGGAAAGGGAGATCATTAGCAAGACTATCGGTTGTAAGATGAGAAGGTTGCCTAGATTAAAGTGAAAATTTATAAGAATGCCACAATGATGCTAAAAACTAAATAAAATGCATAGGTTGTAATAATCTATTCAACATGACATGCTCTAGACAATGATGTGAAGGATATTAAAATTGACAAAAGATGATAAATAATTAAATTTAAAAGTTGCAGGAATAAATAGAGATGGAATAATATATGTACGAAGAATTTGTTAAAATAAGATGCACTTTTTTATATACATAATATATACATAGAACCTACCTAACTACCATCTAACAGTGAGATTATTCGGGACTAAGTTGCAAAATTCCCAAAATGAGTAAACTACCATTTAAGTCGTATCATAAGCATGTAATCTAGGGACTACTTCCCCTTCCTAAAATGTTGCATACATTCACCTATTGCAGTAGTGAACAATCATAGAATCATCCTATAACAAGAAAATAATAGTAACAAAATCACCTTTGTTGACTGACTTGCGGAAATAGGGGTGCTCATAACCAAGGTTTTAAATCCCATAGGATGGGGTGTCCCCATCTTTTCATCGGATAGGATGCTCTATTGTCCTGCCCCATTCCGGAGGCAATCCCGGTAGGTACACTCCGTCTCTCTCTCCTTTCTTTCTTTCTTTTCTTCTTTCTTTCTTTATTTCTTTTTTGTCTTCTTCCTTTCCTTTCTTGGGATGGGCGTGTCCACGATTTTTCCATAGAAGGGGATGCCCCGTTGTCACCCCGTCTCAGCGGCTGTCCCAGCTGAGCATCCTGGTAGGCACCCTCCATCTCTCTCTCCTTCTTCTTTTTTCTTTTATTCTTTATTTATTTATTTATTTGTCTTCTTCCTTTCCTTTCCTCCTTCTTTCCTTTCTTCTTTTTCTTCTGACTTCATGTATTTCCTTTTTCTTCTTCGTTCTTTTTCTTACCGCTTCCTTCCTTTCTTTTCTTTTTCTTCTTCTTCTCTCTTTTCTTTCTTCTTTCTTTCCTTTCTTTCTTTCTTCTTCTTCTCCCTTCCTTTTCTTCCTTCTTCTTCTTCTTTTCTTTCATTGTTTCCATTTCCCAACCTCTCCTTCCTTCCTTCCTTTCCTTTTTCTTCTTCTTTCCCTGCATGGATGGATTTCGGAATCCCAAACCCCATCCAATTCCCTCATAGGAATGGGACAGGATAGCCGGAACGCCCTCCTTCCTACTAGGGCTTAAAACCTTAGCAGGGAACCTCCAAAATATGTAATTTTTTATGCACCATCATTTTAAGTCTTTATATCACATCTAGTGGTTTGGCATTGCATGTTCCAACCTTTAATACTGAAATCCACAGTAGGTGTAAAGTCACTTGTTTACACCTTATGTGTATTATAACTACACCTTAAAGAGAACTCTAGAGTTAGGATATGATGAAGCCAGATCACAAAAAGCTGAAACCTCTAAATATAGTGTTTAGTAGAGAGAGGTATTTTTTTAATAGGGAGAACCCACATAAACAACCATGTTATTTTCTCTTTTTCTTTTGGGGACCGCCGGGGGGGGGGGGCTTGCTATGAAAGAGAGAGCGCAGCCCACTTCCTCAACCTCTTTCTTTGTTGGAAAGGCATGTGCATTACACATTCCCAATACTAGTATGTATATAAATTACTAGATGGGAAAAAGCCCAGCCAAATCAGGGTGAAGGCAGGTCAAACTTGGTCACTAGTATCCAACACCCAATAACTTTACCAACTCAACCAATTGGCACTAATTGCACATTCCACATATCACAATCAAGCCGAGTCAAGCATATTTGTAAAGATTATTGTTGAATTAATATTTTCTTCATTTGCTCCAAAGAGTTACTAAAACTTATCCTTGTGGCTCATCTATAGACTAATCTTTTGATCAAAATATCACATATCTTTTATCACTATGTCTAATCCACATGAACCCATATAACAAAATACATGAGACTAAACTTACCATCAAAATAGGTACTTAGATGCCTAATCTGATTTGTGCAGATTGATTCATGATGCCATTAATGTTGCTAAATCAATTACATGAAGCATGTCCTTTACTTCAAAAAGCTTTTTCTAATTATTTATTCTAATGTGTTTATCTTTACATTTGGGGCTGACATCAGAAATAGTAGTGGTTAAGCAAAGGAGAGGGAAGAGATCATGATAGAGGAGAAGCAAGTAGAAAAAAGGGAAATATAAAGTAGAATCCACCGCTTAACTTCAAATAACATAAGACAAAAAAAAAAAAAAAAATCTATTTCTCCACTATTCACCATTCTCTACAACATGCTTTATGTCAACAATACATGAAGCTTCATATTCCTCACACTAATACATCTCAACTTGTCTAAAAGACAAATAATCATAACTTTCACAAACTCTAAAAGACACATGCATGAACCATCATTAATAATGCTAGAAACACTAAAACACACATTGAACATACTAACATATATTAAAAGCATAACAACCATTAGATATTAATAACATTATTAAAGCTAGACTTTGACTGTAAACTAGTAAATGGGCTACTCCAAGATGGCCTGTCAAAATGGGATTAAAACCCAAAATGATCAATCCATTGCTCCTGCATCAAATCATTCTGCTACGTGGAACTCGCCCTCACGTTCAAAGCTTTTTAAGAATTTGATGGTGTAGGCCTACAAATATCGTTCGTTGTGATGCCCTCAATCTTTGCTTCGTGCATCTCTTATTGAACATCTTCATGCACAGTCGATAATGTAGCCCCACATGATTTTGTTCAACAAACTCTTCCGAAGTTGCTATATTTTCATCCACAAGATTTTGATTAGACCCAACAAATGTGTATTAATCATGAATAATAAGCATGTGTATACTCCTTGCAAGTATGGGCCTTCATAATCTTTGAATAAGGAAAGCAAAGAAAAATCAAGACCATTAATCAAATATGACTCACTTTTATCAACATCCAGATGTCAAGGATTCAAGAGATTTTCAAAGTCAATAGTAGGTCTTCTAGTTGTAGATGTCTCAAGAACTAAAGGAGAAGGTCAAAAGTTCTAGGAGAATTCGGAGGATGAGATGTTTTCATATTGGGAGGTCTTAGAGCTGAATTTTTAACTTTAGTTGGCTCCTCAATTCGTGCATTGCTCTTAAGTTGATCATGTGGCTGCAAGGAATGAACCACTTCGGAGGATGACAGTTGCTCATTTGCAGAAATTCCAGGAACCATGAGTTGTGAAAGCAAAGCTTGAAGTTGCTCGAACCTTATCTCTTGTTTTCTAAATTTATTGCTTCTTTGAAAATTTGAATTGATTGGTTACGTCTTTAAAACCTTCATCTAGCCATCCTTCTATCTGAGCCAAGTGTTTTTCATGTTGATAAAGTAACACCTCATGATGTGAAAGAAGTTCATCTTGCTTGTTATTGTTACAAACCATGATTTCAAGATATAGATGTCTTCTTGAAGAGGAAGAGGGAAAGACAAGAGAAAGGATAAAGTTTGAATGAAGCTCTGATACCAACTGACACTAGAAATAGTAGGGAGTTAATCAGAGGAGAGGGAAGAGATCAAGATACAGGAGAAGCAAGCAGGAAAAGGGACAAATCAAGTGAAATTCACAACTAACTTCAAATAACATAATGCAAATAATCCATATATTCATTATTCACTATCCTCTGCTGCATGACCTTATATAGATAATACATGACACTTCATACCGCTCATATTAATACATCTCAATTTTCTAAAAGATAAATAATAGTGGCTTTCACAAACTCTAAAAGACATATTCATGAATTATAATTAATAAAGCCTAGAAAAACCACAAGACATATCGAACATAAATAGTATAAAATTAAAGCAAAACAATTACTAACTATTGATAATATAATTAATACTAGACTTTAATTTAGACAAGTAAATGGGCTACTCCAAGATGGTCTAAACCAAATTGTCGATCCGTCACTCCTGTATCAGAAAAATGACGCAGCTAGTGATGTTATTCTAATATGATCATTATGTATTAGTTTACTTTTCAACCACTTACAATGCTCCTAATGAAGAAGACCCAGTCATGACTTCCCACAGCCAAACCGCTCGATTTTAGGCTACAAAACTAGTAGCAGCATCCTCTGCAAAGCATAGATTTAGTGCATATCAAAGAATAGCAAGGTCAGCGAAACCGGTACCGAGCACCGTACCGGTTATCCGGCAGCACGAGTCGGTTCGGATCCGTGTTATGCCATACCGGGCCTGTACCGACATAGTAGAAGAGGCAGAGGAGAGAGAGAAAACGAAAGAGGAAAAGAGAGAAGGAGGAGCCCGAGGAAAGCCGACAGAGAGCCAGTGGAGGCCAGAGAGCCGCCAGAAAGCCGCAGAAGAAGGGCTCCACTCCGGTCTCCTATTTTGTTCGAAAAAAATTAGGTGAAGTCCGCAATAAGTTTGGCAACTTTCACTTAAAAATTTTAATAATAAAATGAGCCCCTCCTGCCCCTGTTCGAACGAAACAAGGGACCGAAGCGAGCCCATCTTCCGCAGCTCCTCCGCGCGGCGGCTCCCCAGCCTCCATCAGTCGGCCTCTGCCTTCCTCTCTCTTCCTTCCTCTCTCTCTCCCTCCCTCCCTCCCCCGCTCTCTCTCTCTCTCTTTTCCTCTTTTTCCTTCATTTTCTTCCCCTCCAACGCCAGTCTCGTTTTTGTCGCCAGAACCATCCCGGTCCTCGATCGGTACGGCTTGAGACGCTCCGAACAGTTCGGGACGGTTCCACCGACCTTGAAAAATATAATGGCGCAGACTATTTGACATTTATATCTCAATGATTTGGATATGAACTCTACTATTCCATCAAAAAATAAAATCCCTACTGAAATGTTTTCTAATTCTACTTGTGCAATGGAGAAGTTCATTTTTCAAGCCTCCTCGTTTCCAAAGATTCAATATATAACTCTGTTATCTCCAAGAGGAAATCATCTAACAAAAACCCCATATGTCCAATTAATACTAAAACATCCCTTGCATTCCCACCATCAGATCAAACCACCATCCTGGGCAATTCTCTTTTATACTCCCTGAGTTAGATAATGTTAGAGAAAAGTTTAGTGAAGAAATTTTGGAGCACAAGCTATGCCCAAGTTTATACAAGCCATCATTCTTTTGCATTCCCTTATGCAATCCACCTGCAACTGTTTTTGCTAAAGAAGCATACTCCACCCATGACTGCTTTCATGGAGCATCATTTCTCTTTCTGTCATTTTCCTCCTTCCGTCACAGAGAAGCTCTGCAACTACGCTCATTCTCGTGCAAATTTCCGACAGCTCCATCCATGACTTCCAGTAATTGAAGAGGGACTACCTCATCTTACTCCTAACAAGACCTAAATATAATCATCTTGATTCGAATATTTTTTAATCCTGCTCCTCTTCTGAGTTGAAATAGTTTGTTTGCCATGTCTCAATTCAGCTGAAAAAAACCCGTTAAAAAGCGCAAAAGCATCATCACCGCTATCAGTGTGATAAGCACCTGTGAGAAATTCTGCATCAACTATTATGCAATTACTCTTTGTTCGGAGAAAGAATGAAAAGAAAAGAGCATGAAATAGGGATTCACATAGAAGAAAATAAAAAGAACAGAAGAATAATGGCAAGCAGCCTCTCCAATCATCAAATTAAATTTTTCTAGAGGGTAAAATAATATTTTCCTATCATTGTAAAGGATCTTAAACAGAGAACTCGAATGATGCATATCACCTTATCATCTAATTCAACTGAAACACAATTATAAGATCATAACAATCTTATCCTCTTGCAGAGAAAAAGGAGGTGATAGCTAAAATCGAGTCTTTTCTGGTATTATATACAAACAGAAGATTAAATCAATTTCTAAAAAGATTTCGCCAGAAAAATAGGGAAACCTCGATTACCCTTTTCGTAAAACCCGAAAAATCCTAAACAAAACCGCACCTGGTTTGATCTTTTAGCAACCCAAGAGCACTAATCTCCTCAATTTATTCCACCAAAATATAAATCCTTAGTTCATTGATACACTGCTAAGAGAAAGAGCGTTCTTCCTCGGGAACGGCTCAGAGCTCGAGTCCCCTAGGATTTCTGCGGCTGTTCTCGGAGGCGAGCGGACCTCAGAGTGAAGGGTAGGAATAGGAATCCTCCATTTCGAGTCCATCGAGCTCTACGAAAGAGGCAGAAGCGGACGATGGAGGAGGCCAAGGGGTTGGGAGAAGGAGAGATGCGGAGCCGGCGGCGGAACAGCGAGTGGCGCGGACGAACGGAGGTTCGGGAGGCGCGGCGGCGTTTTCTAGAGGGTTCGAACGCGGCGCAAGGAACTGTTTCTAGAAGCGGCAAGTTTAATATCCAATTCAAATTTCAATGCATACGTGATCGACTTTCCACCGCTCCCTCGTGCCATCTCTGTCGCGGAAAGCCCGCAAAAATATGCCGCAGCATCCTTCATAAAATTTTGACTAAATTATAAGAAAATTCAATTATACTTATATTCAACAATATATAAAATTTATGTTCATCTTTCTAAATTAATTTTTAATTTATAATTTAACATAATGCTAGTCGTTAATTTTAAATAGAATTCAAAATTATATTCAAAAATTTCAAAAATAACAAAAATAATCCTATATGGCATGAGAGCTACAGCTATCCAAAATTATATGTTTTATGTTTTACAGAAAAAGACATACGTATCCTTCTTCTTATTTAAAAATAATTTCATTTTTTACGTAAGATAGATAGTTTCACCAATGCTGTTATTTAGGTGTTAATTTAATGAAGTGTAAATATAAATTTGTACAAATTATTGATACAAATATAATAAATATAACATTCATGAAAGTTTTTATAATTTACCATAAAACTGTTAGCAAAACCTATCTCACTGCATTCACGATAAATATTAGACTGTAAACAAATATACTAATGATTAGTCATCTTACCATCACTCAATTCACTCATCCAATGTGAATGCACTGTTGGGGACATTTTTGACATCACCTATCTTTCATGTATTGTGTCAATTCTCGACTACCATGCAGGAGTGGTGATCCAAACAAGGAACAAAAGGGTGATTACATGTAGTAATACATTGTCCAAGTCATTTACCTCTATGAGTTCTTAAATATCAATTTGAGAAGACACTGTAAACAATAACCCATTGATTCACTGCTCAGTTCATCAAATCTAATGCAACAGCTACGGATTAGTGCTACCCACCTAATCATCAGCTTTATACAAGATTGATGATCTGAACTAGCAACAGTATTCTCTAGCATTTTTAATTCAAAAATAGATAACCCATAGCTGCATAGATTTTTCAATCGTTATGCTTGCAAGCCACAGTATCTAAAGAGATGTTTGTTTGCCCAAATATCCCATCCAGCGTGCATACATGGAATATGTAAAAATTTAAACTCTCAAATTAAGTTGGGAATTGATAGAACCATATACACAATGTATGGCTGATAGCAGTTGATGCATGGGAGCTACCAACTTGCTATATTGGCACTCATAGGATAAGATTATGATTGTATGTCCAATGGCACCTTACCAGCCTACACACAACTTATGTTGTGAGATCAGAAAAGTTAGGCAGCAGAACAAAAGGCAGCTCATAGTAGAAGGAATCGCTGCTCAACATATTAAAGCGTACCGACTAAAAACTGAGCTTTCTCGTCGCAAAAATGCTTAATTCAGAGCTTAATGTAATGAGAAGTAAGAAACAAAAGGCACTGTTCATGTGTGCTTAAAAAAATTAGCACAAGTTCATGCATTTATTTCCACAGCTGAAAAAAATTAAGGTGCATTTGGTACTTTGGTATTGACAATAACATTCTTAAAAGTCATATTCTTTTGGAACATTTTATTTACTATGATTACTCACTTAAGGTTCCTAATTAAAAAAGAGGTGTTTTTTCTAAGTTTTAAATTAGCCCACCCATAAAACTAACAATAAATAAAATGCCACAGATTGGCCGGGTGCAAAAACCATCACGTCGCATCTAACTGGTTCCACTGGCGCCATAACAGCCAAATGAGTGCCTGGGACTGATTCACTCGTCTGACTAGAAAACAACATAGAAAAGCAAATCAGCAACTTAGATTGGTGGATTCTACCATCTCTTATAGACCAAAATCACTTACCAGCATAATATCCCTCACCCTGACAAAGCTCTCAATTGATGGGGTGGTACTGATCTGAAACTCGCTTTGGGGGCAGCTTCCGAAGGATGAATAGTACTAGAGCTGATGGAAGAATCTCGACCGACTGAAAACATAGACCGCCATTAGAATGAGTCGTATGATTATTGTGTTTGTGGAAAGTTGAAGTAAAATGACAAAGAGGACACTGATTTACCATGTAATAGATTAAATTCAGAATTGGATGATCGAGGACGTCAAGGTCGGCATCCTTGTCAAATGCAGAAAGGGAAACCTGGGACCAACTCAAAAACTTATTCAGGTAGAAATCATAATCTAGGTGAACAATAATATCAGTGGCTGTAGATGCTATGCCTGTCAAGTATGGTTACACCATATTGGCTGCAAGATGGAAGTAAGCATCTGGCAGCCATAAGATAATCCTCTATGAAGAACTAATGAGAACTCTTACAACATAGATTCCTTAGGACCAAGCATTTTCAGCTGATTCTGAAAAAAAAGTATGAAGGGGTGAAATTAGAAACTGGAGATCTTACCACAAAGCACCGTACCAAAAAACATGTGCAGCATATGGTAGTCACAAAACCAACCTGCCAAAAGAATGACCTTCATAAGTTATTATTGTAATTAACCAAACAACTGAATACCATGCTGAAGAACATATCTTCATATTAACAGCTAAACCACAAATCAGGTTTTCTGACATTCTTCGATCTTTCTGATCCATATTAACTAGTTCTCAGTTTGTTTAATCACTAATCATAATTTGAATTTCAAAAATTGTACTAGCATGATGCTGAGCTCTAGATAAAGAGAAGGCTGACCTCTATAGCAAGGCTCTCACAACAAAACCAGATGTAGTGATGAATACGAACCTGATGAATTAGGGGTATCAATAGCCTGAGGAGTGAGGTTAAGTTTTCTGCTGAATGATTAGAATCTCCAGGCTGGACCCAGAGAAAGTCCATATATGTTTGACCCACACCCAACCCCTCTTTTATTTTATATTATTTTTGGCTATGCTGGACCAAACTCAAACCAGGCCTTGCTCTGAATTCTTCAAAGCTTAAGCATAAAAAATGTGTTAAAGTCACGCAAGCTTCAAATATAGAAACCAGGACCATGGACCTGATAGCTGATTCTGAATCTTCTGTCATGTGGTTGTGTCAAACTACAGTCATGTGGTTTGCATTTCCCTAGACTAAGTCACTAGGATAGGAAAATGTGGCAAGAAGGATGCTTTTCATGCCATGATACGAGAATTCTAATTTCTCGAGGTCACTACAAGTAGATTGGTGGTTATGTAAGTGCGATCCATAAGTTCTGAGATTTTAGTAGTTAAAACTCTTGGTTTTCACTCACTTTGTTGAGTTCACTACAAGGAGTATATCGGTGGCTATGTAAGTAGGATACATAAGTTCTAGGATTTTAAGAGTTAAAACCCTTGGTTTTCACTCACTTTGTTGAGTTCCACGACATACAGCTTGAGTTGCATGCAAACAAACAGACTCAAAGCTTTAACTCTGTCCCACTCTCAAATCCCTCCAACTCCAAACAAGTTGCTCATGGGAAACACAAGCAAGCACAGGACCTCCCTCTTCTATCAACTGTTAGTCCTTTTGCCTCCTTGACTCCATTGTTCACACAGATTGGATGTCAAATTTCCAAAGGCCAAAGCCCGAACTCCTTGCTGAAGTTTACTCACAAGGCTTAAACTTCAGAGAAGCATAGCAGTTCCTTATTCAAAAAATAAATAAATAAATTATCTATTCTTATTTCCTGACTGCCAGTTGCATGCTGCCTTTTTTCTAAGTCCTCTTTATTTCTTCTTTTCTGATAATTATTCTGAGTTCAAAACTCCCAGAGTTTTAATATGTGGATGGGCAAATAAGGATATTGGTACACTTCCGACTGCCCTTCAAAAATTAGAAAATAGGGTTATTTATGTTTTTGCCTTCTCTATCAATTTCATACTCCTTTTATACTATATTACAGATGCTTTAGTTACCTTTTTTTGGAATATTAGTTTACAAGCTTGTTGACCAGGTTTGTGGTGTAACTCATTTCAAATATTATAGTATTTAATTTTGTGAAAAGGATCTGACTTTATTTAGTAAAGGTTAAGTTTTCTATCTTTATCTATATGAGTGGTTGGAACCAACGTGAACCATGCATTTACCTTTTTTAAAATCATTTTTTATAACATCTGGTAATCTAAGACGAGACAAATATGAGAAAGTCTTAATTGTTCACTCCCACCACCTCCCCCCCTTCTCGACAACAACAAAAAAAGATAGAAATCCTACCTCCACCCTAATCCAGTTTCACCACGCAGTGCCCTCCAATAATCCCACCTCTTAATCCAACTCTCTCAACATAAAAATCTCATTGAATATATTCTAGTTTGTTATCAGAATTTTGAAGAGACGACTAATACCAATAATCAAAATCTATTGAACCGGTACTAAGGCTCGTACCGGTAAGCAACTGGTTCAGTATAATAAGGGTCCATACCGTACCATGCTGGGATGTACTGAAATAGGGCGAGAGAGAGGGGGGGAGGGAGAAGGAGAGAAAGGAAAAGGGAGAAAGAGGGAGGGAGAGGGAGGAAGAAAGAGAGAGAGAGGGTGAGAGACAACGAGAGAGAAAATCCTAACCCTAACCCTAATCCTAGGAGAACCGAAGGTGGGAAGAGAAGAAGGAAAGAGAGAGGGATGGGGAGGGGGGAGGGGGAAAGAGAGAGAGGCATACCTGGATTTGTCTATGATCGAGGGCATCAAAGTCGATATTGATGTTGATCGAGGGGAGCACCAGTGTCACCATCATGGGTGGAGCTTTCGATCAGGTATTGTGGAGCTTCAAAGCTCTGACCATGACAAAACTAGATGGAGGAGAGGGGGGGAGCGACAGAGGATGAAGGAAGGAAGTGGAGAGAGAGAGAGAGATGTCGTCAAAGTCTTCGAAGGGGCGATACAGAGGAGGGGGGCTCGGGGTTATTTAAGGGACTAAACCATCCCAACCATACGAACCATCCCGGTTCTTGACTGTCTGATTTGGGATGGTTCGGCTAACCCTGCTAACAATAGGCCATACGTAGTTCTACCAAAAAAAGAAGGGAAAAAGCACTAAAGACCCAAAATTCCTTCTAAAATTTAAAACTAAGTCGGTTCTTTGGCCATATACCCTTGACATCCTTTACCATATCGGTTCCTAACAATTCTTAAGATAGGATGACCTCCCATGTCATATCAATTAGATACTAAACTTCATACACATATTTATTCTAAACAAACACGGTTACATCAATGTAAAAATTAATTAAGGCTAAAATAGGGCATCTGTATGTGGGAGCCAACAATTCACTCTCTATGGGAGACGACAATAAGTGTCAGATCATAAACGCATTTCAATGTTATTTAGTAACTTGCACTGAGGAAAGTATCTTCTTTTTGAGAGACTATGAAAGGATACCCATTCCAAAGCTACAGCATATCTCTGTTTACAACCTGTATTTTCTGGTACAAGGTATACACCATGTATTAGTATCCTTATCTGTAACTGAATCCAGGGCAAATTCTGAATAATAACCACACACGTGCATGTATCCATATCCAAGACATGCATAAACTAAAACATATTACATAAACATACAAAAGATGTCAACTACAGCCAAGTGCATATGACGATTGACATGGTCAGATTACCTATTGGCATATGCTATTTGCAGTGGTTGCACCTCTTTAATTTAGTCCTAACATATCCCTAGTGTAACATCAGACATGATTAACTTCTTACCTTGAAGCCACTAAGCCCGACACAAGGAACTAGTCTCACAAAAACTACAAATAATACACTTTGTTTTTCCTATTTTATTATAATAATATGAGCACCGCATGCCTTAAAAATCATAAGAGAATCAGCAAAAGTTGAATGAGAAGATGGTAACACATCCATACTTAATAAAGATAAAATTTCTTACAAGGGACTAAAATGATGAGTTCCTCAAATCTATGGACCACCAATACAAATACCTCTGATAAAATTCTCACCGCGTGCACAAGGGCAGAGCCTAGAGATAATCTGTTATGCTTTTACTTTTACTTTTGATAGACAGGAAAGTGCCCATGTGCATAATAATGCCAAAAGAAAAAAAGGAACAAATAAGGTAATTATACAGATTGACACTACCTCATTCAGCTTTTTTTGGCGGCCCTTAGATTCAATCGGGAAGCGTCTCAGCATAAAAAACAACCTTCAACCAGATAGTCTAAATGAGTCAATAGCTAGAAAGATCAGGTCAAAACGTCAATCTTGGATAGTTTAAAAGATTAATATATAAGAAACAATACCTCCCACCGTATATCAAGAATCCCAAAGCAGCAGAGAATGAAACAACTGCAACAAAAGTGTTGTAGTAAACCATACAATCGTCTCAGTACATTCGCGATTACTTAAAAAATAAAAAAATAAATAAACAAATAATCAAGATAGCCCCTTATCTTTGTGTATTTTGTGAAGGCATTTAATCAGAAATGAGTAATCCAATAAACCAAATTAACTAAATAATAATGAATCAAAGAAAGGCAAAGAAAAAAAACTAAAGATTTAACTGAAAAGTCATATCAAACTAGATATGCTGTTATTTATCATTACTTGCCAAAAAGACTTTAGCAGCTTCAATCGCAGCAGGTTTAGGACTTATTTTGACATATACCCAGATGCAAATCTGGAAGAAAAAAAAAGGTAGGTTAATTCAAGCCTGTATGCTTCAGCACTATTTTGAACATTCCCATTTACCTGTATGATGTATACAGCCCCATTGATTATCATATATGTAGGTCTTAGCTTATCAGTTGGAAGGCTCCTAGCCTGAACGCAAATACAAAATGATCAGAAATAGCTCTTGCATCAATTCTAAATAGGAAATATCATGTCAAACATAAGATAAAAGTACCTGATGATATATCTCTGCCCAAAATAACACTAGTAGAGTGTAGGTTGAGAAGAATAGAAGACCAGGAAGATCTAGAAGCGCCATTTCAAGAGCCTGAACCAATAAGATATTTTGTTGCATATTAAGTTTCAGAGGGAAGTGAATGGAATTGAAAATTGACTAGTAAATATAACAAGAAGATATTGAATAGCTCAAGTGACTTTATGTCTAGTTGAGAGGTATGTGCATGAATCTAGTTTCTTGTCTCATTCTGAGAGTAAAAGTGGACCAAGTCACTGTTCCATGAAATGACCAAAAAGGAAACAACCAAACATATTGCTGACTTCTTTCACCTCTGACAAGATCGGTTGATCATCTGCTTTTTTGAACAAGCAATCATATGCATGGTCAAGTGTTGCAATGTTATATAACGCATGTGACTAAGATAGTACACTGAGCTTCATGAATAGATCTCATTTATGAAATTTGTAATGTAAAAATCTATGCACAAAATCAGACAAAAAGTGACGTGATACAAACTCATGATACAATGGAGTGCTACATCTATTTTCTGATGATAACATATTTAAGACTGCATAGCAATTATCTACTCACAGCAAAATATGACATCATAATCACAAAGTTAAATTAAATCACAAATTAGAATCTTATTTATTAATGTATTCATCGTGGATCTGCAAACTATCTGAAATTGGTACCTTACCGAACTAATTTATCTCTTCAATTATGACATGTGGCACCAAAGATACAGTCATATACCTGGAAAACACTAGGTCAATATTGGAAAAAGAATCCTCATGAAATTAAGACAAATTGGACTTTTTAGCACCATGGTCTTTGCAATCGATGTCACATGGGTTTCATGATTTTAGATATCAAAGGTTTGTCCCACTCATCTGCTTTAGCTTTCCGACATGCTACTTATTTTCTTCTCCTGCATTCTTCATGATGGTTA
Source organism: Phoenix dactylifera (assembly GCF_051530095.1). Lineage (NCBI taxonomy): Eukaryota > Viridiplantae > Streptophyta > Magnoliopsida > Arecales > Arecaceae > Phoenix > Phoenix dactylifera. The sequence continues at coordinate 27,267,402 of NC_143196.1, read as the reverse complement.
TAAACTAGATCTCATTTGTTGAAGATCTGATGCTATTGTAACGCAACAAACAGCACAGAAGAGGCTCAGCATCAAAAAGGAATGGAGGTGGCATGAGAGTTCCTGCAGCTCATGACACCCTAGTTTTCTTTTCCCCCGAGATTATTTAACTGAAACTGGAGATCGCTGATAAGTCCCCTCCTTCCATAGGTTCTGAGATGAGTAAGATGTGGCCCAAAACACTGCATTTGCTTCCTGTTCCTGTGGACATTGTTTAGCTTTAGAACTTACTTCATCTGTCTCAGCATCTTCCAGAAAGACACAAACATCCATAATCCATTATAATAGTGATCTCTGGAAATTATCAACACAAGTAACAAAGTAGTCACCACTACACTGAAAGTTTCCATATACTTGGTGTCCTAGTTCCATAATTTTCACTAAAGCTCAGCACATTGTCATCTGGACTGTCATATTAATTACCATCATCAGCAGCAGCAGAAATATAGAAATAAGACGGATGCCAATGCCATCAACAGACCCACATTCAGGCTCCTTCATTTTCCCCCACAAGATGACCTTTTCCACCAAAATCTTAGCTACAAGGAAGCCAAACAGAAAAGACATCGCTTGGAAACAATTACTTTCAATAATCTTTACCTGTTTTGGAATAGTGTACAGCAAACTTTCCTTAAATTACATATTTTATGGGACTTCTACATCCTCAAGATCATCCTTTGCATCAAAAGATGAGCCCAAACAGAAGTAACATAGTAAAGATTGGACCATATATGGGCCTCCTCAACTTCTCCAGCAAAGATTCAAGATTTGGTCACTGATTCAAGGAACTTAAAGGAAAAATAATAATGCTCAATTTCTTCACAAGCAGGATGCACATATATCCCAGGTCCTCCTATCAATATCTACTGTTTTGTTATTTTTAATTAATCTAGCAAGGCTTTGTCATCAGCTAATCCAGCCTAAACCATGTGCTGCCCTAGAGTCATTCATAAAGATACATTACAAATTATGAATGAATAAACACTTTATATGAATCGATTAATAAAATAACACATGAGAACACATTAAGAATAAGGAAGAGATTTCGTGGCCCTTTAATAAAAGGAAAAAGAATAAGATTCCCATTTACTGTGACAAGGAAAAATGAAACCATATACAAACATTGCAGTTATAAATATAGTTTTTGGCCAGAAAATTCTTGTCGATGAGACTAAACTAAGGAGCAGTATGATTAAATTTTATGTGAAACATTCCAGACAGCCTGTGACTTATTCAAACAGTAGAAGTGTGATAGGCTCAACCCAGAAGAGGAAGCACTTACTTTTGGTTTGAGAAGAAATACACTGTGGTAGAAGCCAAAAAGAATTGCACGCACTGCATTCATACAGCAATACTTAGTATGCAGAAGAAAATTGAGATCAGGGAAACATATTTAAAAGCATCCAAACTTGTTCTTACATCCATTCACAACAAAATTCATTAGGTGAAAAAGCTTTTGTGTTGTCCATCCATATTCTGGTACCCTAAGCTGAATGCGGATGAGTTGCACCTGGCAGAAAGGATGTCCAGAATATCAATCATAATGGTAGAATCAGTACTTTAAATTGTAAATGAACCACTTATTTTTGTCACATATAGAAGTGTGTTGAGATATGTACTCCAGAATATTACCATCAAATAGAAAAGAGAATAGAGCAGCTACATTGGTACTTTTTACATGAGTTATTTTACAGTCACTCGAGTCAAGAATAGCTGAAGTCACCAAATAACAAGGATTTTAATGGAAACAACCTATCAGTCTCTAATTGCGTGATGCATTCATCATGATCAAACTAGAAGCTCATAACTATAATGTCACTTAAAACATCTCTGATAGTGCTATACTCACCAAAGATTTCCATCAATAACTTATCTGTGGTAGAGAGCATACTCAAGTCAATAAAATAGATTTCAGATTTCTTGCCCACTATATGCCCTTATTTTTCCTGCTGATGAGATGCATGTCTCTATATGAAGTTTATTCCTAACTATCACAATTACTCTTTGGCCTATGGATGAACTTTTCTAAGGCTACCTTGATTTATCTTGGAGAAAGGATGGCCATGGCAGTGAAATAGCTAAAATTCTTAACTGTAAAGACGGGTTCTCATTGGATATAAACTCCTGGCATGTATCCCAGAGGGCCTATAAAAGACCTGCCCTATCTAGTGTCGAAATCATCCCAAAAGTTCCTATTCGAGCACTGGTACAAGCTTAAAGAGCAAGAAAGTAAAGGCCCCCAAAATGACAGCCTTATCCCAAAAACAAACAGAAAAAATATCCCATTTCATCCGATGGAATAGAGAGAAGAGTTTGCCTTTTACTCCTAGGGAAGTTTCCTTCACTGGAGATGACGACCATTGAGGAATCCAACGAAAGACAACATCCATTGGGATGTTGAAGAATTGAGCGACATACCTTTCGAGACGCACTGGGATACATATAAATTTATATTCTTCCGTTGATAGGCCCATGCCCTTCAGTATAACCGCTCCTCAATCACCATATATAGTCGCTCCTGCGGGTTTAATTTTCCCGGATGAGGCAAAAGCGTCAGTTACCTTACAAACATATGTGATCAAGGCGCACCCTTACAACCACCTAACCCCAGAGCGCGTCTTTAGTTGCACCCGAAAAGCCAAGTGCGGATAATTGCCCATCCCCAAAAAAGAGTAATTCCTGCCCTGAGCATTTTCTTTTGTTTATGATTTTTCTGTTTTAGGAATAATTCATTCATTCTCGAGGAATTAAAGGAAAAATACTTACTCTTAGACTGGATCACTTGTCAACTATGTTTCCAGAGGCCAATAAAAACATAATTGATTCAAATTAGAGAGAGTGGAGTCTCAACAGTGTCCAAATGGGTTAACAACTGAGTAATCAGGGGGTGTTTCTTGCACCTACTATCTAGCTAGTTTCTCAGATTCATAGTTTTCTTGCATGTTTAGTTAGAATAATTCATACCATTATGGATCTTGCATCATTCTTTCAGTCAAGGGTTTTGACTGGGGAAGGAGAAATGATTCCTAATCTAGCTTTCACTTAAATAGTTTACTGCATAGTTCGTATTTCTCCTCATCTCTCTTTTATAGTTGCTGACAGAGCAGAGACACTTAGGCTAGGCATATCCTTGATTTAAGTGAAGAACCCACTTACAAGCATATCTCTTAGAGAGCTAGTATCTTATTGGCTACGACAGGCAGGTGGTAGCAGTGTTCTCGTGCTTCAATAGGATCAAATACAAAAAATCAAGTTTTACATCAGCAACATCCTCCACCAGTGACTGGAGTGTTGCACAATCCAGGTCCCACACCAATATCTTCATATGGAGGACTAGAAACCTTCAATTGTGTGGCGAGAAGACCATCAGGTTGGAAACGTAGGTTACTCTCCATCATGGGAGAGGCTTGCTCTCATTAAATTTTTGCTTTTGAGCTCACTTTTGTATCATCCCTTTTCTTGGCCCCAGCAGGGTGATCCGAAGGAACAGTAAGATCATAAGGCCTTTCAATTGGTCTAGGAACGATTTTATTAGGTTCAGAAAGAGAAGTAAAAAATCAAATAAGCCAGGTGATCTAGGTATTAAAAACCTATAGTGAAAAAAAAATGTTTCAATAGTCGGAAGGTGTTACTTTGGATTCCTTGTTATTAAGCGCCTCAAAACATCCAAAATGTCCAATTTCGCTTACCCACTCCAGAGTAATCCCGAATTTTATAAACTAAAACAGAGAGAGAAAAAAATAAGAAGAGGAAGAAGAGAAGAAGAAACCTCCTTCCGGATCAAAACTCAATTTTGGGCAATAAAACTTGAATATGATCAAAAGGCGATAGCTGGAAAGGTCCAAGTTTGATCATCCACAGTCAGTAAAAGAGAGAGAGTGGACTAAAAGAAACCTTCTTCTTGAAGAAAAACAACATTCTCGGAAAAAAAAACTTGAATCTGATCAAAAGGCGCCACCGTTAATCCAAAAAGGTCGCTGGAAAAGGTCCAACTTCGATTACCCACAGACAGTAAAACGGAGACAAAACAGACCAAAAGAAGCTTCCTTTAGGATCGAAAACTGCATTTTGGGCAACAAAATTTGAATGTCAACAAAAGGCGCCTCGATTCCTCATACTGGTGGCTGGAAAAGGTCCAACTTCGACTACCCACAGTCAGTAGAACAGGGAGAAAAGACCAAAAGACGTCTCCTTTTCTATCATAGACTACGTTTTGGGCTAACAAATTTGAATCCCAACACAAGGCGCCTCGATTCACCCAGCAAGATTAGCCAAGAACCTCCCTTCCCCTCACGTCAACAACTACATCCACCCAAACCAACACAAACAAAGAGCGAAATGGAGAGGAAGAAAAGGGGAGAAAGGCGTGTTACCAGAGCGACAAGGGAGACGAGGGAATAGGCAGCACAGAGGGCGTAGAAGATGCCGCGCTGCCACTCCTCCGAGCCGTCGATCTCGTCCCACCACGCGATCCCGTTCCTCCGCCCCATCCCCTCCACGCTGTAGTACTCCACCGCCCTCAGCGCCGGCATCGAGCTCGCTCCAAGCTTCACCTCTTCTCCTCCGGAGATCCGAGAAAGACAAGAGGCAACCACAGAGAGAGAGAGAGAGAGAGAGAGAGAGAGCCATGTGGGGGCAAAAGAGAGCGACACCGAGGCGCAGGAGAGTGGACGTGGCGAGAGCTGCGGCTTGACGGGCGTTGCTTCATCCGCCAGCGCATTGGATGGACGCGTCCCTTGGGGGTGTCGTTGGGGACTTGCTTGCGTTGCTTTGCGGTCGGGTTGGGAGGATCTCGAGGACGTTGGTTGGAAGCCATCACATGGCTTCGGCCGGCTTGTAGCGAGTTATGGATTCGTAGCAGATTATGTCGTGGGGCCCGCTGTACAACAGATGATCTCCATTATAGTCGTTAACCACATGATTATATTCCTACAATGTTAAAAAGGAACAAAAAAAAGGCTAGCGGCTTATTCCATCCAAATACTCTTAATTAGGTGGGGCCAACTCTAAACATCAGCAAGCAATTAGACCAAACTTCAGCAAATGCCCTTCCATCGAAATGCCCGACGACCAAAGGATTAGCCGTAGCACTGTGGCAGAAAGCTTGCTGATGCTTAGAGTTGGCCCCACCTAATTAATTTGTACACTCCTATGGTGTTTATATACTCTTAAGCCCTTCCATCGAAATGCCCGAGTTCTTAGATAGAATTTAGCACTTAATTTTATTGCATTGTGATTCTTATTTAATAGCAAACAATAGGTATATCATGTCTGCATGCCAGTTAGAGACTTGGCGAAGCGGTGGGCATTCATAATGTTTGTTTCATGAATCTATTGGACTGCCATATATGGATGTAGACGTAGAATTGCAATGTTAGTAGTCTTTATGGACATTAGCTCCGAAAGAGAGAAGCTATAACTACATTCCACTATTCATCTGGTCATAATCGCACTATGCTTGCAAAGAACATGAGAATCATCCTTCTGAGGAATGGAAGAGAGTTGGTTTGTATCGGGTTTGTGCTTCGAAGAAAGCTATAACTTATTATCAGTTCTTCCTTCCGAGTTGAGACCAATTATTCAGACATATAGAGATAAACTAATGAGTTCGGATATTAATGAACTCTATAGAAGAATTATCTATCGGAACAATACTTTTATCGATCTATTAGCAACAAGTAGATCTACGCCAGAAGAATTAATAATGTGTCAAGAGAAATTGGTATAAGAAGCCGTGGATATACTTCTTGATAATTGGATCCGGAGGCAACCAATAAGGGATGGTCATAATAAATTTTACAAGTCATTTTCAGTTTTTTCAGATGTAATTAAAGGCAAAGAAGGAAGATTTCGTGAGACTCTGCTTGGTAAACGGGTTGATTATTCAGGACGTTTCGTCATTGTTGTGGGTCCTTCTCTTTTATTACATCAATGTGGATTACCTCGAGAAATAGCAATATAGCTTTTCCAAACATTTTTAATTCATGATCTAATTAGACAATATGTTGCTTCTAAGCTTAGGGAGGTGGATCTAAATGGGGGGAGCGGTGCTTGTTTCCATGGATTTGATAAGAAGAAACTGAAAGAGAAAAGCAAGAAGATGGGACAGGAAAAATGGAGCTGTTTCTCATTTAGAACTCCAAAATTAAGATAATCAGAAACTAATCTTGAATACTATTAGAAAATCTTGATTGCTTAAAAGTTCTAAGTTTAAAGTCCTTGAACTTCACTGTTTAAAATCTTTTCACAGAATGTGACATGAGAAATTCATTTAAAGTTTCTAAATTGTACATTAAATTATTTTTTTCCTTAGATTACAAATAGTTGATAGACTCAGCCTAAATTTACATTGATTGTTTTATGATCCCTAAGATAATGTTTCATATGTAGTTTGTGGGACTTCTTATGGATTAACAAAAAATCCTGATAGCTCCCTAGAAGTACATCGAATTGTTTGCAAATCCTTAAAATAGACACTTTTGCATAAAAGTTGGCAGGTCATCATGGTTTCATATGGATTAACAAGAGATTATTCACAGATATGTACAATTATTTTGAATTATTTCCAGTTTCTAAAAACACAATTCATGTAAGTTTCCTAGCTGTTGACTTCATAGTGTTTATGGCTCAGTAAATAATTATTATACGTAGGCCCCTAAAGTGATGCTGACTATTTTGCAGCAGTTGCATGGATTGGTGAAAAAATATGCTTACATCCCTAAAATGATGTTAAACCTATTTTGCAGTCTCAATCTGCCAAACAATTCATGATGTGGACCAGAGGGACCGAAAATTTTTCTTTTTCTAAGGGAAGAGAGACACCCACTCATTATTTAATTACTCAAGCCTAAGTACTTGGGACGCATCATCCGTGATTCAATCCTAAAACTTCTAGTTGATAAAAAGAGGGGTGCGGTAATTTGAAGAAATTCTAGTTCATGAGAGGATCCAAACTTAAAACCAAGATTTGGTGGACCACCTTTCTAACTTTTGTTTACTATTTGGACTCAAATAATTAACAAAAGTAATCATGCTAACTACTTCAAGCACCATCATCAGACCCCCTTTCTAACTTTTGTTTATTATTTGGACTGAAAGAATTAACAAAAGTGTTGCTGAAATTTGGACCCGGGGGCGACCACTGGGCTAAAGAGCCGGAGCTCCGGCGAGAATCGGCGGGCTACGGGTGGCGGCGGTCCGTCGGCGGGCGGCATCCTCCGGGAGACCTGCAAGAAACCAGTGGCCGGGATTTCCGGCGCCGGCCCTCCGATGCTTAAGTCAGAGGAGAAATATGTGAAGAAGCAATATGTCCAGAGTTTCAGTGTCCCGCCCCCTTTATGGTAGAGAGGTTCCCCTTTTATAGTGGGGTGCTGGGTTACCTGTGATGCGACGGGACCAGGCTGCCGTATGGCTGAGCACGTCGCATGAATTAGCACACGATCATGTGAATTAATGCCTTGCCATAGAGGATGAGGTCGGGGTCAGGGAGTTGTCGCGGCTGACTAAACGCGGCCGAGCTGACTTACCGTGGAGGATTGGAGATCCGCATACAGCGGGAGCCATGCGCATTAATTGTTGAGTAAGCCGGAGGTCTGCAGAGACCATGCGCATTAATTGTTGAGTAAGCTGGAGGTCTGCAGAGACCATGCGCATTAATTGTTAAGTAAGCTGGAGGTCTGCAGAGACCATGCGCATTAATTGTTGCGTAAGCCGCCCAAGGTGTGGTTCCGAACTGGGCCGTAGGAGGATGTGATAGTAGCGGGCAGTTGGTGAGGTCTGACTTCTAGGGATCGGATGCCTTCCGAGATCGGGCGCTTTCTAGGTCGGGCGTTCCGAGGTTGAGAGTCCAGGGTGGGGCGCCTGGTAGGGCGTCAGGTGGTCCAAGGTCGGGCGCCAGGTCGGTCGTCCGAGGTCGGGCGCTAGGCTGGTCGTCCGAGGTCGGTTGTCCGAGCTCGGGCGACCAAGTCGGTCTCCCGAGGTCAGTCGTTCGGATTAGGGCGCTTCCGATCACGTGCTAGCGACGCGCCCACGTACTTGGGGGGACTTGTATTTACCCCAACACTACCCCCGACTTCCGAGTTCGGGCTGCTTGCGAGCTCGGACGTGGGAAGTAGTTTGCTTTTATTGCGGTGATGGGGCCAGGGAGACTTAAATTATGTCGGCGCTCCGCGCGCTTCGGGGTGTTTTTAATGGGGAAAAGGAGGCGATGCCCTGGCGTCCTTCGAGGCCTTTTCGTGTAGCGGGCTCATGATGAGGCTCCGAGATTCGATGGGACGGCGCCTTGGTCTCGTATCCAAGGCGTCCGTCCAGAATAAATGCACCACTTCGGTTCTCGGGGCTGATACGTGGCGCAATCCGGACGGGAGGCGGGCTTCAGCTTCGCCGATCTGAGCCGTTGGGAGGGTCTATATAAATCCTCGACTTCGCCCTAGAAAGGTCTCGCTTGTTTGGTACCGCCGTTGTCCTTCCTCTTTTCTTCTCTCCCGACTGCGACTGAGCCTTCCCGGCAATGTTCAGGGGCGATTTCCGGCGATACCCTGGGACGGTCTCCGGCGGCCTTACAGTAGGTTGTTCTCCCACATTGGCTCTGAAGCCCCTTTTCTTTCTTTTCTTTAAATACCTGCTTTCTTCTCTTACTTCGTCTTCATTTCTTGTTGTTTCCTTCGCCCCCCTTTTTCCCCTCGAGATGGGTCTTGGTCCTGGTGAGGTTGGGTCTACTTTGACCGAGGAGGAACTGGAGTTGGTCCGTTCCCGATTTTTCTTCCGACCCGGGTTTCGTCTCGAACTCGCAGGGTCGGAAGATCGGGTAACAAGACCTCCGCCAGGTCGGGTCGAGGTGTATGTCGATGCACTCTGGGCCGGCCTGCGGTTCCCCCTGCATGAGTTTGTAAATGATTTGCTGGTGGAGTACCAGCTCGCCCCGGCACAGCTCACTCCGAACTCGTGGAGGACCATTGTCGGGTTCGCGTCCCTCTGCCTTGCGCATGGGATCCCGACCTCAGTGAGTGTATTCCGCCGGTGTTTTATGTTAAAAACGAACCCGGCGGATGTAGAGTGGTTATATTTGCCTGGAGGAGCGGCCTGTCGCTCTTCCGAGGTGCCCCTTCCTCTATTCATGAGTGGAAGGTGAAATTTTTCTTTCTTTCTTCCGAGCTCTCGTGGGGGTTCGATCCGAGGTGGGGGCGTCCGGGCTGAAGGCCCTGAACAGGCTTAGTGGTCTTTCGGTGGAGGAGCAGAGGGTCTTTGACGCTCTGCGGAGTCTCGAGAGGGACATCCTTCTGACCGAGGAAGCTCTGGTGCACGTCGGCCTGAGCTCGGCGCGCCCCGAGGGTAAGGGCAGTTGTACTGCTCCTTCATTTTTCAGTTCTCGCCCCATCTGTTTCTTTCCTTTGCTTTATTGACATTAGTCCGATACTTAACAAAAATTTTTCTTTCTTTGTTTCAGATATTCCTCACATGCCGACCAGCAACGCGTCCCTCTTCGCCCGACTAAAAAGGAGGTCGGACGAAGCCAGCGGGGCTGTACCCAAGCCCCGCAAGAAGGCCAGGCTGGCTGCCACTTCTGCCCCTGCCGAGGCGAGGGGCTCAGGGGCTGGGGCCCCGGGGTCTTCCCGGGGCAGAGATCCAGTTCTCGAGCATGCGAGCTCGGGCTCCGGGGCGTCGGGCTCAGCTTCTTTGACCCACCCTGCTCTCACTCCCCAGCGGGCGAGCCGGCCAGTCATCCATCTGCGGCGCTCGGGACCTGAGCCGAGCAGGGGCCCCGGGGTTCCGGGCTCGTCCTGCCTCGTTACCTTGGGCTTGGGCGGGGCGAGTTCCTCAGGGGCCGGAGGGCGCTCTGAAGGGGGATCAGATGAGCCAGAGTCCCCGATCCCGGAGGGCAGCTCGGCCTTCCGGGATGGCGATGTCGCGCGGACTGTATTTCGCCGCGTGATGCTCCCAGCTGACCGGGCCGAGTTCGGAGCTCTTGGCCTCGAAGAGATTGTCGACCAGACGTATTGTAACACTGCTCGGGTAAGATGCCTTCTTATCTTGGTCTTATTCGTCGGTATTTCCTTCATTCTTACTCATTGCTATTTTTCCTGCAGCATATTCATGAAGTAGATACTCTGGTATTCATTGCCTCGAAATGCCAGAACGAGTCTCGGCGGTTCCAAAAACAATTGGAGTCAGCCGAGAAGAGGCTGGCTGAGGCGGAGGCCGCGCTGGCGGAAGCTGTAGCGCGGAGGGAGGCCACAGAGGCGGGTCGGCAGGCCATCGTCGACGAACTCAAAGAGGAGAGGGTTGCACACTCCTTGACGAGATCAGCACTGCGCACCTCCGAGGCGCGCTTGGCCGAGGCCCGTTCTAAAGCCGCCGGCCACAAGTATGAGGGCGGGGTTTTCCGCCTTAGGATCGAGCACCTTGAGGCCCGAGAGAAAAGGGCACACGAGCGAGCTGAGAATGCCGTGGAGCTCTTCAAGGAGTCGGAAGAGTTCCGCGACATGTTGGAGGAGGAGACCGTGGACGGATTCCTCCGGGGTTTCGAGAATTTCCGGAGGCAGATGGCTCGGTACTGCCCCCAGCTCGACCTTTCGGGGATTCGTCCGAGGATAGGCCTAAGTGATGAGACCGAGGTCGAGGTCCCCGCAATCATTGCGGCCGAGGAGGAGCTCGCCGAGATCGAGGCCGGTATGGCCGGTCAGGCGACATCGGAGGCTCCTCCCGAGGAAGTCGCCTGGTAGGGCGTCAGGTGGTCCGAGGTCGGGCGCCTGGTCGGTCGTCCGAGGTCGGGCGCTAGGCCGGTCGTCCGAGCTCGGGCGACCAGGTCGGTCGCCCGAGGTCAGTCGTCTGGATTAGGGCGCTTCTGATCACGTGCTAGCGACGCGCCCACGTACTTGGGTGGACTTGTATTTTTCCCAACAAAAAGTAATAGAGCTTATTGGTTCAAACTATCACCAACTAATCTTTTTAATCGATTGATATGAAAAATTAATATTATTTTTTATTTATATAAATAATAAAAATTAAGAGTTTTTACAACTAGCTTCTAAATTTTTTATATATTTATAATAATATACAGTCTTTTTTATACATGTGTAAAAAATTTTGCAAAGCTTTTTGTTTGCATAGTTGATTTGCTAGTTTTTGTTGACTAAATTTTGGTTATGGTAAACCAAGAGTAGTAGAATGAAAAAGTATCTTTGGCTTAACAATAAATGAGACTCGGGAGTTAATCTTGTTGCTTTCGGCCTCTTCTCGTTCAAGCTGGGCCACATGTAGCATAATTTTGGAGATGCACAGGTTAAGGAATCGGTCAAATATGAGGGCTTAGAGCAAAAATATTCAGAAGACATGAAATTAATAATGCTAGGAGAATATAAGTCTAATGTTTTTGTTATCATCTAATTAATCTAAGGGATAATAAGTTACACAATTTTAGAGATTAAGATATAAATACCAAAAAGACAAGAATTAATATATAAATATAAATGATATCAAAATACAAAAATTAAATGCAAGGATAAATTCCATTATATAACAATCATTATTATTTTTATGCTAAAAAAACACCTTGCACTTTGCATGAATTAGCAAATACCCCCTCACATGTCTAACTGTCGTATAATCAGCCTCACATTTTTTTGATTGTTGCAAAGTTGCCCATCCTCCTCTCAATTAGGTAATGCCACTTGTCAACTAACGTAGAGGTAACGTAGTGGTGTAGATCTGTCATTATTATCAACCCATCAATAAAACCCATCCTGAAATCTTAACCCTAACCTTATCCCCTCTGTCAACCCTTACGCTCAGCCCCCCTCCCCAAAACGGTTGCATAGCCGCCGCCGCTTCTACTTCCATCTTCCCAACCCTCGTTCGTAGTCGAAATTGGTCAGAAATCAGAAGCACTACGGAAAGAACAACTCACAAACAACAAATCAGAAATTCTATGGAAAATGAAGGCACAAATTCCATAGTTAATGTTGCAGTGACAAATCCTTCCACAGTCCACTAGTGGATCAATTGATCCTTCAGAATGATACAATCTTCAAGATAAATAAAAAAATAGAGGAAACATGGTTTCAGATGAAAGGGAAGTTCGTCATAACTCAATTGTAATGAAGCCATAACAAAGTAATTATTTTGGGCCAATACACCACGAAAATTATAGGCAATCCATTTCCATTCAATAAAGTAGCAGGTTTACAAAACATTGATTCCCTCTAGCAGTCTTAATTGCTAATGGAAGCCCACCACATTTTTCCATAATTTCCACCCTAACTTCATTTAACTTGAAATGTAGATCTTAGGTTCTTAGGTTCAGGCTCATGTCTCCAATACTCATGTCTCTTAGGTTCTTCAAACATATTTCTTATGATCTCTTGCTTTGTGAAATTTTAAGAAATAAATATCCATATTCTCTTCTCAAATTTGTCTTTTACCTTATTATAGCAAAACACTTTCTATGCAGTGGTACTTATCCCCAAACCACCCATGCTAAATATTCTAATAGCCTTCAGATGATCATCCACTTCAAATAAGATGGCTTTTGAAACTAATGATTCCTTGAAAATAAGTCGGTTTATAGGAACTATATCTTTTGTAGGGAGGATAGGGGTGGCAGCCGCAGCCGAGAGGACAAGGTGGTGAGGTAGGTTGGAGGTTAGGGTGGAGAGAAGGGATGGTGTTAAGGTTAGAATTTGGGGGTGGATTTTTCTAATGAATAAGGATGATGATAGAGCTACATCATATAAACCTTTCACGTCAGTTGTTAAGTAGGTATTTTCAGCAAACTACCAGTTGATAAGATATTCCATTGAGTTTTGACCTTACATAAAAGGAGAATGGGCTATGTTGCAGTAATATGAAAAATGTAGAATTCACACGACAGCAATTAGATTTTTTTTTTTTTTTTTTTTTGCTTAAACGGGCATTTCATACATCACGGGTACGAATACACCCTAAAGAGTCAGAATACAAAATGTCCCGAAGTGCTCCGGGCATCTCTCTCTCCCCAGCCCATAGGGTGCCTCCAGAGTGGCTCGCAACAAACGCGGCCACCCAATCGGCCGCCCCATTGGCCTCACGATATACATGCATAGCCTGTAGCGTAACACCCTCTCTCACCATCATCCAAATGTCACGAAGCAGAGGATGGGCATCTCCGTGACCAACCGGGCCCCTACGAATCCAGCTAATCACCGTAGCCGAGTCGCCCTCCAGAAGAACCGAACTCGCTCGAAGTACACGCCGCACATAGGACAAGCCCATCCAGGCCGCTCGCAACTCTGCCCCTGGGACCGAAGTATCAAAAATCTGGCTGCCACCACATCCGACGTCGGGCCCCTAACAACAAAACCGGCCCCTCCCCTCCTACCACCGTCCAAGACAGAGCCATCAAAATTGACCTTGAGGAAACTCGGGGGTGGGGGCTCCCAGGTAAAGAATACCCTATGTGGAGCTGCCGAAGCACTGTGGGATCCCCAGATGTCCCGAGCTATCAAAGGTCTATGAGCTGGCTCTGCCTGGATCATCTCTGTCGCCTGAGAACAGGCCCGCTCCATCACGAACCGTAGGGACAGCCGACGCTCACCAAACACCCGGGCATTCCTGGCTAACCATATCTGATACGCTGTGCAGGACGCCCTAATAGCCAATCCCCGCATCCGAGCAGAACCGGCCCAAAGCCGAACCTCCTCCAAATAAACCTCCCTACTCCTCCAGGTATCCTCCGGGATCCCAGTCAGGCTCCAAACACCTCTCGCCCATACGCAGTGGAATAGAACATGATCCACCGACTCATCCACCCTACAGTCCAGGCATGAGGGGGAAAGGCCCATACCGCGTCTACACAGCTCTGTGCATGTCGGCAATCGCGCCCAGGCCACCTTCCAGAGGAAGAGAGCAATCCTCTGGTGTAGCCCAAACCTCCACACCCAGCCACAGTCTAGCCCCGGCTGTGTACCTGGCTGAACAATCCGGGCAACATCACCGACCCCAATACTCGCTCTACTGGTGGTGCTCCAGACTCTGACATCTGGACCTCCAGACCCCGGAAGGGGAATCGACCAAACCCGCTCTACTAGATGCTCTCCAAACAGCTCGCCCAGCCTGTCGCTATCCCACTCGGCCCCTCCTGGTCGGAGCAGATCGGAAACTCGGAGACCCTCCCCCGCCTCAGTGCTGAGAGTCGTCGGCCATAGTCTCAAGGGAAGTGCATCCACCCATGGGTCCGCCATCACATCAATACTCCGTCCGTCACCGATCAGCCACCTCGAATGCGCCAGGGCCATAGGCACATGCCTCTCAATCTCTCGCCACATGAAGGATCTCCTCCGCCGGGCTGTCCCCTGGCCCTCGAGGCCCGCTCGGCCGTACCTGGCTATCATAACCTGGCTCCAGTAACCATGCGGCTCCAAGACAAACTGTGTCGCCCTCCGTGCCAAGAGGGCCTCACGTCGCACCAGGGGTGACTGCACCCCCAGCCCACCCTCCCGCAGTGGTAGACACACCCTCTCCCAGGCCACCAAATGTATCCCATGCCCCCCCCCATAGGAGCCCCAAAGAAAGCTCCGCATGAGTCGCTCAATCCCCATCAGCACAGTCTTCGGCACTACTGTATGAGCCATCAGATAAAGAGGCATGAAACATAGAACTGACCTGATCAACGTCAATCTCCCCATCATGGAAAGTGAAGATGCCCTCCATCCCTGTAATCTGCTACGCACCCTCTCCAGTAGGGTAGAGCACTCTGCCACCCGTAATCTCCTCCCTGTAATGGGAACCCCAAGATACACCAGAGCCCCTATCTGCTCCTGTATCCCCAATGTCGCCCTGATCTCCCGGCGCACCCTCCCCACAGTGCTAGGGCTGAAGAAGATGGTGGACTTTTGTAGGTTGACCCTCTGCCCAGACATCACACAATACTCTGCTAACACGCCCTGGAGGGCTCTGGCGTCCGACACCCTCGCCCTAGCAAGTAGAAGGCAGTCATCTGCAAATAGTAAGTGAGAGATAGGTTGGGAACCCGGGGCTGGACAGTAGGGTACCAGCTCCCGATTCCCACAAGCAGCATGCAAAGCTCGGGAGAGCACATCAGAGCAAATAATAAATAAAAACGGGGACAGAGGACATCCCTGACGTAGCCCCATGGTGGCACGAAAGAAGGGCGATGGTGTGCCGTTGACCAAAATGGAGAAGCTAGGCCCATGCACACATCCTAAAATCCAATCAATCCAAACCTGGTGGAACCCAAAACTCTCTAGTGCCCGCCGTAGAAAGTTCCACCGGATCCGGTCATAGGCACGCTCCATATCTAATTTCACTGCCATTAAGCATTGCCTCCTCGAGGCTCGCTGTAGATCCCCCATCATCTTCTGGGCCAGCAAAATGTTGTCTGAGATGCTCCTCCCTCCCACAAAGGCTCCCTGCTCCTGACTAATGATACGTGGCATAAGGTACCTCATCCTCCCCACCATGATCCTCGCCACCACCTTATACAAAGTGATGCATAAACTAATGGGTCTGTAATGACTCGGTTCCGAAGCATCGGGACGCTTCGGTTTCAAAGTGATGAAGGTGGCCTTCCAATCATCTGCCATGCCAGCTCGGCTGAAGTAAAGCTGTACTGCCGCCACCACTGCCTCCCGAATAATGCACCAATATCTACGGAAAAAGAATGGAGGGAAACCATCCGGTCCAGGGGCCTTATCCTCTGCAAGACCCCAAACTGCCTCCTGCACCTCCAACTCCGTCACTGGCTGAATCAATGCTGTATTCTCTGACTCCTCCACTCTGAACTCCGACCGCGGGAGAACTCCAGTCTCAAGTATCCCCCCATCCTCAGTCCATCTCGACCTAAAGCACTCAAATAAGCACTGCCTAACAGCCGAGTCCTCCTCCACACGGTGGCCCACCCCAACCCTCAAGGAGCGGATCATATTCCTCTGCCTTTTGATAACTGTCGATCGGTGGAAAAAAGCTAGTGTTCCGGTCACCATCCTTCACCCACTGAATTCTGGACTTCTGTCTCCAAAAAATCTCTTGCTGACGCAATAAGGAATGATGAGAGGCTAATGATCGCCGCAGGTCTGCCAGATCGGCCTCCGTAAGCACCTCACCTCGATCCTCCCGTACCTGGGCATCCGATATCGCTGCCTCCACCTCCTCTAACCTCCGGAAGACATTGCCAACGGTCTCCCGGTTCCAACGCCGAAGACGGCGTTTAGTGAGCTCCAACCTGCGTGACACCCTCTGCATGGCGTCACCTCGTACTGGCACCCTCCACGCCTCCCTAACTATTTCTCAAGACTGGGGATATGACAACCACAGCTTTTCAAAGCGGAAGGGGCTATGATGCACAGATCCCGACACTGTCGATATCAGAAGAGGACAATGGTCAGAAGCAATCCGAGCTAGATGACTGACCTGGTAGGCTGAAAAACGCTGGATCCAGTCTGGGGATGCAATGCCCCTGTCTATCCGCTCCCACACTCTAGCTTGCCCAGATTGATTGTTGCACCAAGTAAATCGAGGTCCAGAGAAACCCAGGTCCACCAGCCCATTCCTCCCCAGAAACTCCCGGAACTCCCTCCTATCCACCGAATCAGAGTATGGTCGGCCTCCTCTCTTCTCAGCTGGGCCTAAGATGCAGTTAAAATCACCTACCACCATGGTCGGTACTCCCTGTGTCAACAAACTAGTCAAATCTCTCCACAGGGTTCTCCTTACCCGATAGTCGGTGCTAGCATAAACCCCGCATAACACCCACGGGGGTTCATTTGGTTCTGAAATAACCATGACAATCAGTTGAGAGCAATTACAAAACACATCCACTGTGCCTATACCCCGCTTCCACAACATCAGGATACCTCCAGATAGACCCCGGGATTCCACTGCTAAGACTTCCCAGTCACGTGCCAATCGCCGCTGTACACGCTGCAATCCGTCACCGGAAACCCGTGTTTCACAAAGAAGGCAAATCTCTGGATCATGAAGCTGAACTAACCTCTTGAATGAGGAGGAAAAGGATGGCTTGGCCGCCCCCCTACAATTCCAAGCTAAAACCTTCATTAAAAATTAATTCATCTTCCCCACTCCAGGAGCCAAGGCGCCTTCCTGGATTGAAGCCTTCAACAAATCTACAACCCTCCCATGATCCAAAATAGGAGACCCCTGTTGGGATCCCCCTGGCACTCCCCTTGTCACCACCGCCCCTGCTGGCAAAGTTGCACAACCCACTGTTCTCGGGCTGCCCAATTCTGCTGGAGGAATTCTCCCAGGTAGGAGTGATACAGTGGTCGACGGGCTGGGAGAGCCATTGACAGAGACCTCCACCGGAAACCTCAGGACCCCCTTCTCCTTGCCCAACTCCACCACAGGGACTTCCTCCAGCTTACCACCCGTGGATTGACCCGGCTCACCATCAATTGCTACAGTCGCCGGCGTCGACAGTCCCCCACTCGTCGGCACCATCCGACACAGAACAGTGCTCTGAGCATCCAAGGAGGAGGAGGAAGGAAGCGATACCAAGGTTACCTGCTCACGAGCTTCAGCCTCCATCATCGTCGCCGGCCGCATCCCGTCCGCCAGCTCCGTCCCATCCACTGCCGTGCCGTCCGCCCGTGGAGAGGTCGACCGCAGCACCATTGAGGAGCCATCGACCCCCCTGAGTAAAGCTCCGGCCGGCTTCTGACGATTGGGAGCCCTCACCGGAGGTAAGGAGGCACTCCGGAAGTGTCTCCTTCCTTCCTCCCTCCGGCGATTCGCCAGACCGTCGAAAGAAGGGGACGACGTGATTCTGGGCAGACAATGGGCCGGCCCATTCACCGGATTCCCCGCCCCCACCGCTGGGCTAGGCTTAGATGGGCTCCTGGCCCGTTTCATTGGGCTTTGACCCAGCCCTTTAGTCGATCCATGGTCCGCCTGGTGGACCAACTCATCCGGGCCAACCTTCTGGCCCGTTCCCCCAACCGAGTTCCAAGTTAACTCGGTCAACCCGGTCGCCACTCCGAGAAGGGGAAACTCACCGTTCATGGCTACGGAGCTACTCGCCTCCCCCTTCGCCGGCGACCTCCGTCTGGCCACTTTGGTAGGCTTTTGCCACCCCTCCGTATCCGCCGGTGACACGGGAGAGCGCACCACCACACACGGAGAACCCAGCCCCGGCTCAGGTGGATGGCGTACCTGTGATGTCTCCCCTTTAGACTCAGTCATCTTCTTCGCCGCCGGCTTGCTCGCCCACGGTTTCCGGATCTTAGATGTCGATAGCCAGGGGCCAACCAGGTTCCTATTCCCAGATGGTAGGCCCGTCTTCTCCCCCTCATTCCTCTCCCCTGTCTCCGGTGACGGAGCCTGCTGGGCAGTTGCAGTTGCAGTCGCCATCGGAGTTGGAGGAAGCGGGCAAGCCTCCTCACCATGACCGAGGCGGGCACACCTGTAGCAGAAACTCGGGAGGTTTTCAAACCTGAAGAGTTGCCAGTGCAGGTCGGTGCCAATCCGGATGAAAGTCCCCGGTCGGATCGGCTCCCGGGCATCCAGTTCCACCTTGACTCGTGCGAAGCCAGTCTTCCGGCCAAGATCAGTGGTTTTGTCCAGTGCCAGAGGGCGGCCGGCCTTCGCAGCGATGTTCCAGATCAAGCTCTTCGACCAGTATTCCAATGGCAGGTTAGGAAGCCTCAGCCAGACAATGAGCCGATGGAGATTCATATCATCCGGGACAAAGTTAGGTCGCCACCTCTCCATGGCTAGAAGCTGGCCAGCCACCAGCCACGGCCCGGCATCCATGGCGGCTTCCCGATGCGTCTTCGTCCGGAAGCGGAAGGAGAAGGTCTCGCTCGACATCACGAAGGCCTCGACATCGTAATCCAGCTTCCCAACCCTTCGCAACTCCCGGCAGATCCACTCCGCTGGCACCCGGCGACCTACACTCCGAACGATGACTGCAGTATCCCTCCACGCCGCCCTTGCCAGCTCCCCCTCCTCCGGCGGTATCTCCACCACGTCCGTGAAACGCATCTTCAGCGCCTCCAGATCAGCTTCAGAGATTTTGTGGTCTGTCCAGAGCGGCGGCGGCGGTCTCGCCGTTCCTTTCGTCACATCCGCCCACGACCGACCAGTCGGTTGAGGCCGCAACGGCTTCTCCCCCTGGTCCATCGCCTCCGCCTTCCCAGCGTCGACCCGGCCGGATGGCACCATCACGCAGCCGGGGCGTTCGAACAGAGCCCCCACCCCCCCAATTCGGCTACAGCCGGACCCACCCGACTCCCCCACCCGAATCCCTCGTCCACTACGCCGCCAGATGTTTGGAAGAATGCCCCACCCGTCGCACGAAGTTTGGCGCATCCGGGCGCACTCCCCAAGTCACTCTCTCTCTCTCCTCTCCGATAGCGCTTGACTAGCAGGCCCTAATCCACAGCAATTAGATTTTCAGAAAGCTACTTCCAAATTTATTCAAAACGTAGAAGGTTATTTTTGTTTTTAACTTTTTCTTTAACTGGGAGCACGTGTAACGGCCGTAATCTTCGACCTGTTTGCTTTTGCCGGGGAATCAGGGCAAGCGGGCGCATAATACACACCGCATATACCCCCGCACACCGCCGCAGACATGAAGGAGAGAACATTTCCTTTTTATTTTCCCGTCTTTTTAACGATTCATCTAAACCCTCCTTAAACCCTACGCCTCTCTCTCTCTCTCTCTCTCTCTCTCTCTCTCTCAAATCGATCAAGCTGGAGCTCTCAAAGAATCTGAAGCTGGGGAAGATTAATGCCTCCAGCACCAAGGTCTGGATCGTCCTCGGCATCAGCGTCGCCGGCGTCCTGATCCTCGCCGAGGCCACTCGCCGGAGGAGGAGGAGATCGAGAGAAGGATCGCCTCCCGTTGAATACTTCGGCGCATTCGTTGAGCGATTCGAGCTCGCTCCCTCCCCTCAGCCGCCGCCGCCAGCCGCCCGCCACCCCCTCGCCGGCCTCAACTTCGCCGTCAGCGACAAGTCCGTTTTCTTCCCTCTCCTTCTTGGCTTCTTTGTGATTTTATTTTCAGTTTCTTTTTTTGTCTTTGGTCGGGTTATGTATTCGTTTTGTTGGTGATGAAAATTTGCAGTTTTGAAATCAAGGGTTATGTTGCCGGCTTTGGGAATCCGGACTGGAAGAAGACACATGAGCCTGCGAATCGGACAGCTGTGGTGGTGTCGATGCTTCTGAAGAATGGGGCTTCGTGTGTCGGGAGGACGGTCATGGATGAATTGGCATATGGGTCAGTATGTCGATCAAAATGATTATTGCTGTTGTCCTTGTTGAGTATGCCTGGAATATTGCTAGTATTGTTCACAGTTTGTTGGTGATTACATGGAATAGTTGCAAGAAAGCATCAATTTGGTATTTAAGCTATCACGCTGTAGATAAATCAAATAAATCAATTATTGCTGTTCACATTAAAGAGAAATACACCATTAAAAAAATGATGTTTGCAGTGGATAATTTGACTTCCATGGATCAACATTAAGGTGGCCATTTCTATTTGTAGTCCGAGTAGTTCATTCCCTTTTTTTAGTGTGCTTTAAAATCATCTCTTCCACTCATGTCAGTGGAAGTTTAAATAGTAAACTAATTGTTGGCAGCCGTAGAATGGTCACTTATGTCTTATTTGGATATCATATGGCCCTTGTATGCATGATGATAGCAAGGTTTGAAGAACCAACTATAGTGCAGTAGGGCTTGCTGGATATCAAGCCATATTGAGGTGCGCACACTGTGCCATACCAAGGTGTATCAATGAACTGGACGTCGGCATGGGGTGTGCCCCATTACGCACTGTGCCAGTACATGACTGCTGTGCTCCCATATGATGGTACTTTAGCCCTGAATGTTACTTGTAAGTATAGAAACATGAGTTTTATGCTTAAGCGTTTATCATGAAGAAGATGGTATTTAGGGGGCTAAATCTTTAGGTTGGACTCACATATGTTTTTGGTTTCCTTTTTGGTTCATATTGGGCTCTTGGAAGGTCCACCCTCTGATTCATCCACCAACACTTTTTTTATGCAATTCAGATTTGGCAGTGTTATCTAGAACCTTCCTAATCTTTATCTTGATTTATAAGGTATTTGGTAAGTGCGGTTGGAGATTCACTAGTATTTTGCTTTTGGGATTTAACAGTCCAGATATTTGAATTTCATTTCAAGGAAATTTAACAGTGAAAATTTTAAATTTATTGGTTAATCAACAGCAAAATATATGCTTCCTTCAATTGAAAAGATTGGTCTTTGGAAAAATATTAGGGTAATGTCATTTTTGAGATTCTTGGTTGAACATTTTTCTCAATCTAGATGCTTGTTGATCGAGTTTTAGAATGTGAATATCTTTGACTTCAATGTAAATGCTTTTGACCAACTAGCTGGGTGAGAGGGAATCGTGCTCCAGTTGGTTGTTGGGGCAACCATCTTTGGCCCATATGCGACTGTTTTATTTTTTATTTTTCGATTGTCTAGAAGGAAGTTTTCCACTTTTATTTAAGCTCATCAGATCGGAATTGGTCAACGATTTTGCAATTAACTTATAGGCTATCTGACCATAAGCATCTTCTGGATCTAAGGACTTTAAACTGTAAAATATGAGGCAGTGTAAAATGCATAATGGTATTGCATATCTTGTGGTAAGAAAAAGCTCCTTTTAAATGCTTATGAAACATCAGAAGAATCTACTCATTATTTTAGGAACTTGAGTGCAAGATCCTCCATGAATAAGGGTGAGAGAACACCTTTGTGAATTCCAAAACCACTTTTGTGGTGCATTACTGCTTGATTTATTATTTTTCGATTGTCTAAAAGGAAGTTTTCCACTTTTATTTAAGCTCATCAGATCAGAATACAATCAATTGGTCAATGATTTTGCAATAAACTTATAGGCTATCTGACCATAAGCATCTTCTAGATCTAGGGACTTTAAACTGTAAAATATGAGGCAGTGTCAAATGCATAATGGTATTGCATATGTTGTGGCAAGAAAAAGCTCTTTTTAAATGCTTATGAAACATCATAAGAATCTACTTATTATTTCAGGAACTTGAGTGCAAGATCCTCCATGAATAAGGGTGAGAGAACACCTCTTTGAATTCCCAAACCACTTTTTTGGTGAATACTGTGCACATTCAACATTTTGTATCGTATGTGATGGTTACATTAAGCATACCTCAATACCTAATAAGGTAGAGAACATTGAAAATATGCAACCCCATGTTTTGTTTCTTTTGGATTTCTAAAGTGTAATTTATTAAAAGTTACAGTTGGGACTTGGGAGTTAATTGGAGATAAGCTTCCATTTACTGGATAAACAATACATATTACATAATGTCTCACTATAATAATAGAAGAGTGAATGGATGCTTGAGTATGTTATCACTGGGTATCATTGAGCTGTTTTATATTGGATAAGAAGTGTTCCTTGCATGTTATGTTGAGCATGTGGGTACCGATAGTGGAGAGGAAATTGTATGGTGATTGGGTTGGAGTGATCTCTAACCACAAATATACGGGATGTCGCTTCACTTAAATGGTGATTTCTTCTTTTGTAGAACTCTTGGATCGCACGACAGATGATTTTCTTATCCTTCCTACTTCTTTGGATTTGGCTCATCAGCTCATTCAAAGAGTGTATATTTGCTCCCATGTATGAGATATCATGGGGTAGGGTAACTGGGCATCCAAATACTTCTTAGCTTCTATTCTAGTTGTTTTATTACTGGTATTTGTTTGCTTATAATTGTAGCATTTGCTTCTGCAGCTATCTTATCCCATGTTTTATTCACCTGCCCTGCCTCTTTGTATAATTTTCAGTTTTGTAATCAATAGTTTTATGTTTTCCTTTTGCAGTCCGTTGTTCTGCATCTGTCTTCCATGTTTTAGCTTTCTTGTAAGCACATGAGGTTTATTGAAATTTGAAAGAAAGGATCCCCCTTAACCAACTACCCAACTTTTCATCAAATGCGGTAGAGTTTTCTGCCTTGTCGAGGTGCAGGAATGCTCCAATATTAGGCCCAATCTCTTGATTTCGAAAACATAGCTAGAAGAAAGTTACAATGAAATCTTTTTCATTTTTTGGATGTTCTAAATCACATTGACATGAAAATTCAACAGGTTATATTTTTTATGTATATATACTTGTACCAAGTATTCAAACAAATCGCATCTCGAAGAGAGGTTCTTTAGGTAGTTATTCTCTTTTATTTTTGTGTCCTCATTATTCTTGAGTAATCAGACTTCATGGTATTTTACATTCATTAGATATCTTTGGCAGCTTATTCTTCTCTTTCTGTTGTTTGTTATGAACTTTATTTTCATATTTGGCAGTAAGTAGCTATCAGTTTGTTATGCCTGCCTTAAGTGGTAACTACCGAAGCTTATCCGTTTAGTTTATTCATGATTTATGTCGCAGTATCACAGGAGAGAACTTGCATCATGGGACCCCAGTCAACCCACAATTGCCATCGCTGGTCCCTGGAGGATCATCTAGTGGCTCTGCTGTAGCTGTTGCTGCTGAACTAGTTGACTTTGCTCTTGGTATATTTCTAATCCTCAATATGCTCCCATCGCTGTGGGATTAAGAAAGTCATTAATTAATTTCTTTCTTAAGGGCAGTGCACCTAAATTTAATGGCCTCAAAAGCAGCCAAATGCTCCCTTTGTGTGATATTTGCTTCATGCCTTGTTCTAAGCATGCAAATTCTCGTTCTGATGTATGTTCTTCCAAGTTAAGCCTGTAGTGGGGATACTTGTTTTATAGCATTTTATCTTAGCCCTTGCTATACCCCGTAATTGGGATATTTTTTTAAAATAATTTACCTGGTTCGTTCCTCTCCAAAGTTGATGTGGTTTTCCTGACTTCTGTTGTAATTTATTGCACAAAAATTCTGCTATAACTTCACATTTCTATGCTATCAAACATTTATTCTATGTATTCCTTGTCCGATAGTGCTGTGTATAATAAGATTTCTAATCCCAACTGATTATTCATTCATGAGGCATTAAATGGGTGGTCATGTCATTTCAGTGCCTTTTGCTTTTTCTGACTTAAGAAAGATGCGGTAATCAAATTCGGCATGTTCCAATTCAGTTTTGCGACTTTATTAACATAAAGTTTTTTTTTTTTTCTTCTTTTGGTGAATAGTTACATGTTTCTCCAATTTCTTTGGTTTTTGCTTTAAGTTCATAATTCATTATTTCCTTTTGTGCATGTTTTTTCTGGATAGTTTCGTAGGGTGAAAAATTCGGTTTATTAACTTACACAGTTTGGTAGATTTTATTTTGGACTTAATATTGCCTGTTGAACATGGTCTTTAAATGTTAAAATGTACTGGAAAGTGAGTTTATAAACATTTTGGGAAAGAGCTAGAAGGAGAGAGACAAGGATATAGATCACATTGCTGAATTAGCTTTCTAATAACCCCTAGAGTATTTTTTTTACTCATTTCTCACATAAAACCAAGCTTCATCATGAACTGTACATTATGTACTAGTACAATGCGCTAGTGATTTTTCAAATTAGATGGCCATGGCTTGGTGAGTAGTAAGCCTACTATGAAATCTCAAAAAGCAATACTGTGGTTTATTTGTAAATATTAGGGCAGTTGCTGAGAAACTAATCTTATTGTAACTGCTGTCTGAAAAGAAATGTTTTTGCTCAACTAATTCTCCTAACATCAATTTATTTGAAAATTCGTGTTATTGTTTCTTTGCTGGTTCTTTGTGACTCTGCAGTTTTCCTATGTAATGAGTTGCTCTGTCTTCCACAAGTTTATATCTTTGATGTGAAGTTATTTCTATATCTTCTTCCTGCACTAGCAAGATTGTCCAGTTTACTTTTTCTGATTGCAGATGATGGAATAATACATATATATAATTTATGATTTCTGATGAATTGATGGTACTTTTGTTTGCATAGGTACTGACACAGTTGGAGGTGTGAGAATTCCAGCATCTTTTTGCGAGGTTTTTGGATTTAAACCTTCGCATGGGGTTATATCTTCTATTGGAGTATTGACAAACTCACAAAGTTTAGATACCGTTGGTATGACCAGCTATCTCACCAAGCAACTTCTGCCCTTTTTTGATAAGCGTACAGGCAGGCATGGGCATAGGCACAAGGATGGCCATGTTTGCGTCTTCTATGATCTTGTTTTATTGTTATCCTTCTTTGTGCAATTTGAGTATGATGATTGTTAGTTTTCTTTTTCCTCCATAGTTGTCTGTTATGTGATATATTGCGGCAAGAATTATCTGTTTGTTCTCTTATTGATGACCTAATTTGTCCTTTTTCTCTTCTTTCACAAATTGTTGCTTGCTTTTTAGGATGCAAGAGGGGTCAGACCAAGATAATGGTTAGATCAATGCACGGACGTGCCACTAGTTCGAATTGGAAAAAAATGGAGAAGTGGCGGTTGGTCATACGGCCTTGAACTTTCAAGTACTTTTATTACTAGGATGCTGCCCACTCGGAGGGTGGTAACTAAGTAACTAAATTGAGGGAAAACAAAGGATAACACTAATTAAAAATAAAAGATGCTATTGGGATAGGTGTCAGTACGTAGTTTGACACTTATTCTTGCTGGTTTGCGCCATATGGGCTAATATTGCTGTGTGTGGTAGTCACCTTTCTTCTACTACTTCCATATTCTGGGTAGTGCACCCACTCCTCTCATATTCTGGCAAGATAGGTGTTACTACTTAGTTTTGAACTTGTCCTTGTTGGATTGCGCCACGTGGGCCATTATTGCCACGCATGACGGTTAAAATTCCACTACTATATTTTGGCTAGTGGTAACTATTGGCCAGCCACTCTTCCCACATTTTGGGTAGTGGCAACTGTTGGCCAGCTCCTCTTCTTGGGTTCTGCTCTACTAAGTGCCTCATCCTAGGTTGATAGCATCTCACCTCCATGGTTTGCACCCTTGCTATCCGGTATGTATCTTTGGTAGTCAATCTGATGTTGGCATTCTTTTAGTAGTGTTCAGTTTGCTATCTGAGTACAACTTCAACCTGTTGGTTGAGTACAACTTTGGGCTAGTGGATGAGTACAACTTCGACTTGTTGGCCGAATATTTTGGCCTTCTATTCAGGTATTTTAGTCTGATGGTCGAGTACAACTTCGACCTGCTGGTTGAGTGCTGTGGCCTACTAGCTGAGTACATCAGTCTACTGGTCGGGTATAACTTTGATTTGCTAGCCGAGTACTTAGGCTTGCTCGGTACTTCAACTTGATGGCCGAGTACAACTTTGGCTTGCCATGTACTTCGGCCTATTGATCGAGTTTAGTTTGTACTTTGGTACTTAATCAAAGGTTGACATCCTTCCAAAACTTCTTATTCGGCCTGCAAAAGATGTCCTTTCTAAAGACCCACTAATACTCGGTCTATATTGGATGACCTTCAAAGGCATGCTATTGATTAGTCTACAAATTGTGGTCATTGGTCAGCATGTAGTGTAAACACAAACCTATCGCTAGGCTTTGTGTAACAACCATTGGCACTTTTATTATCCATCGTTTTACATCATTTTGTCTCATTTTGGTAATGACTTTTTCTAATTGTTTACTTCAGAAACTATATAGGCATAGGACTTATTCAATTGAGTGGCCTTAAAGTTTTAGGAAATTGTGCTGTCAATGGTTTGAACAAGGACTTAGGAATACCCATGCTGTATTATACCTTCATGGCATTGAGAGCCATGACATGGTGTGCTGTAGTCAGAGATTTAGAATGAAGTTGATTCATGTTCAGATGCCAGTTTAAAAGTATATGACAAGATTGTGAAGCACTAGATGCCCATCTAGCACTATGTAGAATATGTGATTTATAGCACTGACAAGCATAAATTCTTGCCTTAGGATCCATGTTGTGTAGACTGGCAAGGTTTCCTTGTCAAACTCTGACACTTCTTTTAATATTTTTACTCCACAATCCTACAGAAGAAGAAACAATATTATCTTGTTTCTATTTTCCATATGCACCGAAAAGTTTACTTTGTTTTGGCTATTGCTTTTAGAATTTTATTTCGGTCTGTCTTCTTTCACCTTGGTGGAACATTGGCATGGAGATATGTAACTTAGAACTCCTTTTTACAGAAATGAACCATTTTCAAATATTTATGGGTGGTTGAAATGCTATTCCCGTCTTTTTTTCAAAAAAGATATTTTGAGCAAGGTTCACTTAATATTCTTTCTAGGTCTGTGTAAACTTCAGTGAAAATGCTTTTCTGATTTGTTTGTTAAACATTCCCTGATTTCATTATCATTTGTCTCACTTTTGAAAATTTGGAAATTATTTCAGGATGGCTTGCGCGGGATCCATCTGTTTTACATCGTGTTGGGCATATATTATTACAAGCATCTCTGGTGGGGCTTAAAAGAATGAGGCACTTTATATTTGCTGATGATTGTTTTCAGTTTTTAAAGGTTCCAAAGCACAAAACAATGCATGTTATAAGCAAAGCTACTGAAACATTGTCTGGGTGTAAGTGTACATACCCACGTTGTTATTTTGCATTTCTGGGTTTAAGCGTACATGTCCGTATTGTTATTTTGCATTCGTTGGTTCAGAGGGACAAAGTTCCAGGCTTGTAGCGTACTTTTTAATCTCATTCTGGCGAAAAAAATGTATAAGCAAAGTTATTGGCACAGTTTTTGGGTTTAAGTGTACCTGGCCATGTTGTTGGTTTAGGGACATTAAATTGTGGCTCTGAGCTAATTTTTTAATCTTGTCTTGGTGAAAGAATATGTAATTAAATATTTGGCAGAAGGAACTCATGGATTTATTATTTATGTTTTCATTGATTATGCAGACCAGACTCCAAAGCATATGAACATTAGTCAGTACATTGCTTCAAATGTACCTAGTTTAAAGGAATTTCATGAACCATCTACAAAATTGCAACAGGGAATGTCCACTCTAAAGGCTCTTTCTACTGTTATGACATTATTACAAAGGTATGTGATCGATAAAGTTATGTTTTGATTGAAAGGTTGTAAATAATGTCTTAATCTTTAGGAATATTTTCTTCTTCTAGTACTCATGTATGCTTTGTGTCATATTGCTGCTCCAACATGTTGTTAAGGGTGTTGAGCTACGGAATCATTCATGGTCGTCATACATTTACAGAAAGGGTGGCATTCTAGAAAAATTGAATGCTGTAGCGTACAGAAATATTTGACTTGTCCTTCATATCGAGATCTGTTTTCAAGAAATTTATGTGCTGATGTATGCTGTGTTGCATCACAAGCAGAACATATTAAGACATCATGTGTAACAAGATTGTGCAAAAGGCTTTTGCAAATTTAGATAGTTTGGTGTGTTTGCATGGAAACAGATTATGGATGCTATTTTCTGGAGTTGTGACATTTAGTGGTTTGACTCAAACAAATATGGAATATGTATAATAGTGTACTAATACATACAAAACAGCTCACAACCTTGATGTTGATTGATAATAGAATTGAGAGATGCTAAAATCACTAAAATTGGAGTACTAATTTGTTGCAGCCCTATGTCTGCTAGAAAACCCTATTAAAACCAAAAGAATCAAAACATGGGCATGTAGGTTGGTTTTCGCTCACAAACCTAAACCCATTTTTCTAGCTGTGTCATGTAGGAGTTTGACAAATCATAGTACACTCAACTATACCTGAACTGACCTGGCCAGACTAGACTAGGTCAGAAAAAAGGAACTCCAAAAT
Organism: Phoenix dactylifera; assembly: GCF_051530095.1. Classification (NCBI taxonomy): domain Eukaryota; kingdom Viridiplantae; phylum Streptophyta; class Magnoliopsida; order Arecales; family Arecaceae; genus Phoenix; species Phoenix dactylifera. The sequence goes on along the minus strand of NC_143196.1, from coordinate 27,238,666 downwards.
GCCTGGTGTCGCCAAGTTCAGTACCCATCAGAATTTTATTCGAAATTGGGGCAGATCCTAACCGTATGAACTTACTCAAGATGATGCTACCCATTTCTGAATTTTCAATTTCTTTTTTTTATTTACCTGAATGTCATTTTTTACAGAAAACATACACGAAGAATGATTGCAGATTAGCTGTAAGTTATCCAGCAAGAGTCATATTTTTTGACATTGGAAGTGTGTGAAAAGTCTCCTATTGGTGGGCATAAATTGGGTAATAGAGGCCACCTGATCAACTGTTTGGAGTTCCATTAGTCTTACTGGATTTCCTCTATTTATCATGTAAATAATGTATTTAGAAAATGAAAGATAGACAAAGTCATATGGTTACTCAAGAACCGAAGTTCTAAGGTGGCATAAAGATACCTGAGCAGGCAGCATATACAATTGCCACTATTCTGTTATGAAACTTGGTTTTATGTCTAATATCATTGTGAACCCTCAACTTTGTGTATCTTATCACGGCTATGACTGGATGGACTGATTAGTTCTTTTAAGTTTAAATTAATACTTTGGTAAATGGAGAGAAATAATAATGTTCTTTTACGTAAAGATTAAGGAGTGACAACTAGACTTTGCATCTAAGTTCAATAATGTATTTTTTTTTGTTCAATTTAATTGCTACAATTGGTTATTGTGTGTTTGTGCGGACATGGGTGTGCTAGTGTGTTTATGTATCTATATATATATATGTTTAGATATACATACATAGACACAATACATGTGTGTGCCATGTATGTATGTTTATGTTTGGTATCGTCTAGATTTATTTGTTTATTTGAGGTTTATTGCATTCATTGGATGTTAGTTTTTCGCTTGGTAACTTTGCAATTAAGCTTTGTTAGAAGAGCATCACTTCCAGTCTGACAAATTAATTGCCTTTCCAGATATGAATTCAAAACAAACCATGAGGAGTGGATTAACACAGTGAAACCCAGGATAGGTGTTAATATCTCCACTCGAGTTCTTGCAGCTGTGAATTCCACACATGAGAACGTCAAATCATTGTATAAATCTCGGATGGAACTACGAGCTGCACTGAATAGCCTTTTGAAGGTATTCTTTCATTTTTCATAGTATTTTATAGTTTATAGCATAGGCACCTAATCACCTATGATATATCTTCCAATTTTAGCTACAATTTGTCATTACCCTTCTTAATTTCTCCATAGTTCAATGTAGCATTATAATTATTTTGATAGATAAAAGTTTTTTTTCTAAATGATAAAAAATAAAATTAGTGTACAGGAGTTGACATGATGTTTTGGCATAATGTTTTCAATTACGGAACAACTGTTGTACATCCTCCTTCCGGTAATTGATCTGGATTCTCTCAGATGAACCTCTAAAATCTGAATAATGTAGAAACAGCTTCTATCTAACCAATTTTCACTGAACTTGATCTTTAAGCCTCTTGGTGATTGCCAACTTTCATTGTATTTCATCTTTAAACCACTCGATCAATTTATTAAATCAGTTTTACAATTCTCTCATTTGTTGCCTCCTCACTTTGATGTCCAGAGTTACTTGGACACCCTAAATCTTGGGCTAGGATGCTTGTGATGCTCCATGACACTCCTTAATGCTTCATACCATCACATAATGATGTCATCACATTACATGTCTAAGAAACAATTCAAACTCGTATGTGAAAGCAATCAAGTCTGATAAAACAATTAGCTAGCATTTTATTAAATTAATGAACTCAGGGAGCATAGGTCTAGCTCATTATTCATTATTTTCATATATCAGTACATATCTACGAGTTATGTAAGTGTTTAGGTGTCCAATTCCCCCCCCCCCCCAAAACAAATAAATAAATAAAAAAAGAGAAACACATGCACGCACACATGAATAAAAAATGGGAAAAAATTGCACCATCTTTATGATGCTACCAAGCTGCTTCTCGATCAAGCATATATTTTGCGCTTGTTGTCGTTTTTATCATTTTTGAGGTCAAATATCTTCATAATCCTCCCAAGTTAAGCTGACATTAGTTATTTTTTCTTGATTGATTTCAAGGTTTTAGGTACCAATCTATACTGGTCGATGCAGGCATAACCTACCAACTCTGTTACAGTTCTGGTAGTCTGGTATGATACAGGGCTCAGCATGCTTTGTACTGCAATGTGGTATGGTGGTGTTTTGACTCCAATAGCACACCATGTGTTGATATGGGGTGTAAATACCATATTTACCACAATGGGATCTGGTAGCAAGACTTAAAATATTGATTCAATTAATGGTAACTTTAAAAAGGAATTTTCCTTGTCATTTAATTCCTTTCTGTGTTTTACTTACACTAGGAGTGAGAAATAACAAACAGCACTGTGAAACATCTTGGCTGAAATATGAACATGTACAAACCACACATTCAAACTCTTCTAGAAGACCAACTAGGTTTGGTTTGTTCGCAAGTTCATTCTCTTTTCAATAGAATATCCCAGATTAACTTATAGTACCAAAAATATCAGTATTAGTACTATATTTGTCAAAGTGGTTTTCTTTTCTAACTTAGCTGATGTCTCTAGGTGATGCAAGTCTAGCGTGAATCCAGAACTTCTGGTGGTCAATTTTGCCTAGTTTTCTTGTTTTCCAACCATGTTATGATACCTTCATGGCATCGTAACAGCAGTTCTTTATGGCCAGTGTTTTGCTTCATCTATAGTAGCTTCCCTCGCCACACATAACATGTTCTGATATCGAGTCTCAATTCAATAAAGTGTTATACTTACCATCATAAAATGATACAGATCTTTCATATGTTATAGTTAGTTATAACTTTATTTATCTAAACCAACATTGTGGAAGGACTTTTGTGGATAACTTCTCAATATCATGTTTATATGTTTGTGATGGTCTGGTAATCTTTTTGATGGGTATGTTGGCAGTTATGTTGATTTGTTTTTGTGATAGTATTTAACTCCTTATTACAAAGGCCAAGAAACGTTGGCATGTTGTGGATGCTGTTTTGATTTTCATACAGTGCTGTGCTGGGGCATCTTGCTTTTTCTCCCTTGATTCTCATGCTTTGAGAATTAGATGCTATGTATATGTTTTTGAATTTCTTAGCTGCAGTTGCATGTTTCTTTGTCTCCCTTGATCTGTATTTGTTGCTGCTGTTATGGAAAACCATGTAGAGGGTGCTTTCTTTTGATCCAGTCAATCAGCTTCGATTTTCCAATGTCTAAGGTCTTATTCGTCATTTTCTTTGCTTCATGCTGCACGCTGCTTAGCTGTCTTCCATGTTTGTTGCATGATTTGCTTAGTATGACATGACTAATGGATAGTATAATGCTTACATATCCATGCATGTGCAGCCCGCCTGTTATTATATATTGAAGTGATTAGTCTATCAATCTGGCTCATTTTTTTAAAAAATTAAATCTTAATTGTTTGTTTTTGTTATCATTATTTACTACATTCTTCTTCAGGATGATGGAATTCTAGTAATTCCTACAACAACAGATTTTCCATTCAATCGCAATTCTAAGAAAAAAATGCCTCTGGAGCTAGAAGATCGACTGTATACATTGTTGAGCATTGCTGGGATGTCTGGCTGTTGTCAGGTATTTGGTTGTATTGAACATAATCAATTGCTAACTAAATTGTTATTCTGAATAATTCTGAAAAGGTTAATTCTTTTATTACTTAGTAACCAGTTCTAGTATGATATGCTGCTTATATATTTTGTTAGTTTTGATTTGCAGGTTACTGTTCCTTTAGGGAAGCATGATGGCCTTCCAATTTCTGTTTCATTTATAGCAGCTCATGGAGCGGATAAATTTCTTCTTGATACTGTGTTGGATATATATTCATCCCTCCAAGAACAAATTAGCATTTCCTCCAACTCAGTTCCAACACCAGATACCAATGGGAACATGGAATTATCAGAATTACTAAAAGAAAAGGTTCCTTTCTCATTTCTTTTGCCATGCATAATGTATATAGTGCAACTTGATGCAAGTTTCTTTTCATCTTTCCAATGATTTCAGCATGATTAGACCTGCTTGCATGTTACTTTTATACTCTTGGTCTTTCGAGTGCATAATAATCTCGCAGCTGTGTATTCATTTACTTCTGTAAGAAAGCGGCCATGCATTGTAGTTTGTAAGATTTCTGGTCTGGGTCAATATGTGATAACTGATAATTAAGGGCCTGTTATGCATTGCTTTTATTTCTTGTTTTCTATTTTTAACGATAAAATTATAGAAACCGAGACAAAAAATGTTTGGTGCTAGTGTTATCATTTTCTATTTTGAAAATTTGTTTTCATTATTTCTAGAAAAAAATGAAAGTAAGAAATTCTTACTTTCAGTAGTTCTAAAAACAACAAACTCATGTTTTTTTTTATCACCACCACCAACAGCGCCTACGCTACTACCAAGTCCACCACCATCCCCATATTTATTTTTTAAAATAATTGACTATTACCAAGCATGTTTATATTTTTAAAAATTAGAAGAAAAGCAGAAAGAGAATTTCCATTTTTCTATCTTTGAAAATAGAAAAAAAATAAAAGTGATGCCAAACGACACCTAAGATATACACTATATGGCTTTTGGTTACTTTTTCCTTCATCTAGACTCCTTCAATCCTTCTAGTTATGGCATATGAACTTGTTAAGTCTTAGACAAGGGCCTTCCTCTAGTCTATGACATTTATTTGAGAAACCAAGGAAGAGGAAACTGATTAATGCAATTTTTTTCTAATGTGTCACCTGACCTACTTCATTATGATTGCATGCATAATTTCTTAAAAAAAATTGTGATGACATGCATTGAGCTACCTGGTGAAGAAGGAAAAAATGAAATCCTGTCAAATTACTTGTACACCCGAACCTTATCTTTAAGAATAAGGTATGATGGTCAATGTTAGAAGACTGAGTATTATATTGACCAATATAAGGACACAAGTATGGAGTTTCCTCTTCAATATGCAAGACATGTATTAGTACCTAAGTTGTTTACTTTGTCTTAGCACATTTTTGCACTGCTTTCTGATTGGTCTTGATATTCATAAGTAATCCATTGTTCTCAAATATTTTGAACAGGGAAATGCTGCATTCAAGGGAAGACAATGGAACAAGGCTGTTAACTTCTATTCTGAAGCTATCAAAATAAATAATACAAATGCAACTTATTACTGCAATAGAGCAGCTGCTTATCTAGAACTGGGCTGGTAGGTGTATGCCGTTTATTATAAATTCATGATTGTCAATAAATTTCTCATTACTGGGGATTTGTTTGAACAACTGTTATCGATCCTGTGCAGCTTCCAGCAGGCTGAAGCAGATTGCAGTCAAGCAATTTTACTGGATAAAAAGGTGATAATAAGTTTGTAAAAAATATTCTTTGAGCCTATGCATTTGTGAGTTTGCATACTCTGTTTTTACACTCTTTATTTTGCTGAATAGTAGTTGTATTTTCACTAGAAAAGTCGGGGAAATTAATTGTCCAACCCTTGGTTTGATTCTATTTAAGGATTAAGGCCAGGCCGTGTTTCATTTAGTTCCTTGGGCGTATTCAATATGGATCTACGCATTATCTATACATAGTTACTCCTTTTTTATGCACACTTACACATAATTATACATAGTTATGCCTTAATACCGAAGCCAGGGACTCGAGTTAAATAGTTATCAAACCAAGGGACTGGAGCAAAATTTTTGGTCATCAAGCCTGGATTGTTAAATGACACTCAGGGCCTGGAGTGAAGTTCTGCAGAAGTAAAATATGGGATTAATTTTTTTCTCTCTAAATGTTTATCACTATTTTTAGTATCTAATTGGATTTCTGGTAAGTATTTGGAACACTGCTCTGGCCGACACCAACTAGTTTGGGATTAAGGCTTAGTTGAGTTGAGTTTATTTGGAACACCGCTTCCATTCAATGCTCAATATTTCCGTGAAAGGTGATGTTAGTTTCAATCCATGCATTCCAAAGTTTGATGATATGAAGATGCCTAATAAAAAAAATACAAGAGAAAAAATTTAGAATGTAAATGATGGGATGCTGGTCTATACTCAGACTTCCCCCTATAGGGGATGCGTGTCAAGAGGGCTGCAAGAAGGATACATGTGTCCCACTCATATATTACAAGAGGGCTGCAAGAATGCAAGCATGCCCATCGACCTTTGTCACTTCTGTTTCATAACTTGCTGCCGTCTTTTTATTTTTCTTTTTTTAAGATATAAATTTAGACATCCTAACCTAAATTAGGTGCAGTCATTACCCTCTGTTTGCTGCACATTCTCCGTAATCATGGCATGGAGGTTGGCTGATCTATATTTTATGTCCATAGTTGGATGTGATTCTGGCAGTAATGATTTCACTGTGGTACTCTTGCTGACTATCTCTGCTTGAACTATTATCGAGAATCTTACAATTTGGTCTCGGGTGATTGGTGACATAATTTGAGAAAAACATTAGAATATTGGGGTTGTTAATCCTATTCTTTTATGTATCATTAGAACTTAGATATCAAGTTTGAGGTTGTCTAATGTAGGGCTAGAATTAAAGATTGCATAAGATTAAGTGTGGTGGCATTGGTATCAGGAATATCGTGATAAGAAATGAGGCACGGTGAAATGAGGTGGCAGCGGTATTAGAAATGTTATGCCAAACTCAATCATATGATCAAGAAATGAAGAATGCTTTTGTTGTAATTAGGGAAGCTGGTTCGTATGATATCAACTGCTTTCATATCCCATTGTCAGATTTTTTAGAATATTACTGGTGAAATTGAGCCATGTCAGAGGATAAGTTGAAGAAAAACAGGTTCTGGCCATGCAAAAAAGGAGCAAATTTGACCTCATAAAATGAGGATTTCATATTTGCCTTAAGGATTGTGAGAAGAGGGTTAATCTTTAGAATGCTTGAATAGAAATTTACAAGATTTGTACGAGAAGTTCTACCTGCAAGAGGTTATGCTTTTGATAGTAAGATAGTGGACACATTTGGACTATGACTTCAAAACATTGTATTCCTATTATAGACCATTGAGGAAGTTAATGATTTCTTTAGGCAATGTAACATCCCTTTGCTGGTTATAAGCCCCCATCCCCCTTTCCCCCCACCCCTACCCGATCTTTCTTCTCCCCCTACCCTACTATAGTTTGCTTTTGATGCTATTGTTTAAGCATTTGATAAATATTTCACATATGGAGTTGCAACTGAACTTTGGTATGTGCGTATATGTAACCATTAAGTTTTATGGTTAATATCTAGGTAGTCTGGAGAATAATATGCTTTGGATTTAGAACTGCTTTATTTTAAGTATTAAACTGTTGGTGTGGTCAATATCTGATCCTACAAATAGATGTGCTAAGCTAACTTCATTGTATAACTCAAGTTTGCACATCGAACAAGCTAAAATCCTTGCCAAAGCAATGCATTAGTTTCTATTCGTAAGAGTTAGATCTGTTCATGTGTTGGGCGGGGCCAAGCTCAGGCTAGGACTTGTCGAAAGGTCTATACAATTTTCTTAGGCTCGAGCCCGACGTAGCCTGGACTTTGGGCCAACCTTCTAAGCCCAAGCCCGATTCTTGCTCGAGCCTCAAGCTTCGGACTGGGCTTTGGGCTTCATGATCATTTTTTATTTTTTTCCTTAAAAAAACCAAAAAATGTTCAGAAATATTTTGGAAAAATGCTAAACATGAATGGTTAAATATTGTCAACAACCTACAACATGTCTATTATCCCACTAAATTCACATATCAACAATAATTTTCAACGAAATATACATAAATATGAAAAATAAACAAATAACACTAGCAAACTGAAAAAAGTCTGGTCGGGCCGGGCTTTAATTCCCAAGCTCGAGCCCGGCCCATTTATTAAACATGCCTATTTTCCAGGCTTGGCCCGTTTTGACGGGCCTAAATCTTTGGCTCGAGCCTACCCAAAAGGCTCCAGGCTTGAGCAGGCTGGGTGGGCCATCTCGCCCGGATAGGTCTATTAAGAGTTCAATTATTAAAATCAAAGGTGAATGTTACCTTCAAAAAAACATTTTTCGGAAATTGTGCTTAACATTTAGTTCTAAGCTGTTTTCTTTTCAAGAAGTTATTAGATAATACAATCATGTTAAATACGAGCTAGGAGGCCACTCGTTACATTTTGAATTTTGAGGTTAATGGCCTTTTCTATTACTCATTATGCTTTGGGAGATCTATTGCTGCAGAAGGCTAATTTCTCTCTCTCTCTCTCTCTCTCTCTCTCTCTCTTCTGTTACTACTAAATTAATTGGTTATGTGCCAATTTTTGTCATCAGAACGTCAAAGCATATCTAAGGCGAGGAACGGCTAGGGAAATGCTTTTATGTTATAAAGAAGCTGCCCAAGGTTAGCAGTCTAGCATCGACTTTTCTGTTATTGGAAAATAACATTCTTTCATTATCAAGCTAGTTGCATTGGTATGATGGTTGGTCCTAATTTCGTGTACATGGTGTTTGTGCCTACCTCCAATTGACAATCTGAGAACTTCTTTTTATATTATTAGATGCAGTCATATGTACATGCATATTAGCAGCCATAAAACACCATTATTGTCATGCATGCATACCTTGTAGAAGTGCAAATACAGCAGTAAGTTTATGTTATTGAATAAATTAGTCATGCGAACTTGAGTTATACTGTCAAGTAAATGAATATTTTTAATATCAGATTTTGATTTGTGGGATATAGTAGAATAATCCAAGTGTCATTGCAATTAGATGCCTGTATGATATTTTGAGAAGAATTTTTTCTTAACATAGACAAGAATTAGTGGCAATTCATGATATATACATATTAGTAGTATGCATGGATACATTTAATCATATCCAGAACTTTTTTTTTTAATTTTAAACTGGGGGCGTTCTGTATGGTTGAAAAATTGTCCTCCCAAGGTATATTGCCCAGTACTTAAAAATGAAAGTTCTGTTTAAATGTTCTCATTACCTATTATTTGATGCATAACAGCTGACTTGTTTCTGAACATAATGCACATCGTAAGTTGGGATTCCTTTGTCTTAGCGTGGATTGCGTATTCTTCAAACATATTTAGATTAAAAGTTGATTTTATGGATCGTTAAAAACACCATTGAGGAATGCAGTTAACAGCATTTATATGTGGAATGGAAGTGCGAGACATTACTGAAGATTGTATTAATGAATCGAAATAGCAACTTTTATGCAGAATAGTTTTTCTAACTTCCCTTGTTTCCTTTAAACCCTTTTCTTTACCAACAAATAGCTGACAATTACCAATAGCTTTTTTTAAAAATTGAAAAAGGTAGCATACTATCCCAGGAGAACCTAGGAAGCCTTGGACGTGCCAGTTAAATGTATGTAGATGTGTTGCACATTGTCTTGAATTCTACTTTTCCATCATCCAGGAAATAGATTTCTAAGCATGAAATATACAGTTCAGTCATGTTTTGAACATAGGCATTCTTTGTCGAGTAGTCATAACCACTAGCCATTTGGATGGTTTCTGCAATTTGATGGTGCACCTCCATTTAGGGTATGGAAAAAATAAGGTGTTCCGATGCACGGGGCTCCCACCACTATGGGGTCTGGAGAGGGTAAGATGCATGCAACCTTATCCCCACATATGGAGAAGCTGCTAGTGTTTTGAACCTGTGACATCTAGATCACAATATTAGCAACTTTACCGTCGTGCCAAGGCCCATCCTCCTATTTAGGATAATGAGATTCTTTTAAATTGATTGGTCCATGGATTTATTTCTAATTTTGAGGAATAATTTGTGCATGACAAACTTTAAATGAAATTCTACTAATGCAACTTTGCAATCAGCATACCAACCAAGTTGTTAAGGTTATGTGATCTGCAGTTCTTTCTACTGTCTGTTGGTGCACATGACAAGTGCGGGCTGTTAAAATTATACTTGCACCTTGACGTTGATGAGATTGTGAGTCACATGGTCGATAAAGTTTGGGTTGAAAAGCATGAAATTTTTCTGATGAGAACATCTAATTAACATGGCCTGATCAGGTCTAGCAAGTGTCATTAGTTTTCTACTTTTATGACAATTCAACCTATGGCTCCTTTCAATAGATCAAGCATAGACAGATCACTCTCTCTCGTTCGACATGGATTTCACTGCTAAGTAACCTTGTATTCAATGTGGTCTAAAGTAACTTTAGTTAGTTAGGCTGACATATAGGGGCATTGTATCATGTAAGGTCGGCGGAACTGTCCCGAACCGCCCGGTTCGGGGCATCCTGAGCTGTACCGACTGCAGACCGAGACGATTTCGATGACAAAAATGAGACCGACGTCGGAGAGGAAAAAGACAAAGGAAAAAGAGGAAGAGAGAGAGAGAGAGAGCAGGGGAGGGAGAGGGAGAGGAAGGAAGAGAGAGAGATTGAAGTTGGTCGGTGGAGGCCGGCTGGCTGCCGCACAGAGGAGGGAGCCGCGGAAGAGGGGCTCTCACCGATCTCCTGTTTCGTAGGGCTTGCTCTAGTCTTCTATTTCGAACGAAACAGGAGATCGGAGAGAGCCCTTCTTCTGCGGCTTCCTGGCGGCTCTCGGGCCTCCGCTTCCTCTGCGCGACGGCTCTCTAGCCTCCACCTCCTTGCGGCTCTCTAGCCTCCACCTTCTTTGCGTGGCAGCTCCCTGGCCTTCCGCTAGCTCTCCGCCGACCTCCCCCTTCTCTCTTTTTCTCTCTCGTTCTCCTCCCCCGCCTCTTTTACTGTCGGTACAGGTCCGACATGGCACAACGTGGGCCCGTACCGACTCGTCCCGCCGGAAAACCGGTGCCTGGTACTGGTATCGTCGACCTTGGTATCACCATTAATAATGCTCATAAACCTTCCAAAATTATGAGTTCTGTATTTGTTATGACTTTTGATTATTCAACACTGTAGTCAGAGGTTAGCAACACTTGGTAAATGTGAATTTATAATGCTGGAAGCTTAACAAGAAACTTTGAATCAAGACATCCATGAAATTTATGAATTAACAGTATTATCATGCGGCCGAAATTCAAATGGTATTGACATCAAACAATGTTGGGTGACTTGGTAATATCAGAAATTTTAAACTAGATTTATTTTGTAGTCTAGATAAAGGGATAACTCAGATCTGCATTATTAAACAATTTTACATTGCATGGATTTGTAGGAAGGTGTCAGACAATTAGCCTACATGTAGGGGTGCAAATGAGCCGAACACAAGCCAAGTTGGGCCCTGTAGCTTGGCTTGTTTTATATTTGAGCTGAGATCAAGCTGTTTATGAATAGCCTGTTTAGGAGAGCTAGTAGGAGCCATTTGAGATTTTTATTCATATAATTTGTTGTAATTCTAATTATATTTTAATCCTATAGTTAAATACATTCTATTCTACATAATCCATATTAATTCATAATAAATAATTAAAAGAGAATTATATTACCTATTATGTTTATAGATAATAATAATTAAAATAATATATATTATTTATATATTAATATTTTCCACCTAATTCGAGCCTAGCTCGAGGAAGCTAGGACTAGCTCTAGCTTGGCTTGTTTGTTCCTTATAATAACCGAGCGAGCCATACACAAGCGAAATTCCAAACAGCTTGCTTGTTTGCCGGCCCTACCTGCATAGATGCAAAATCCCCTCCCAATGCATATGCACAAGAAATGCCTCGGGTAGTGGAAGACCTTGCTTGCTTTTTGGTCTTTCCTTTTCATACCAGTGGGAAGCATGAAATCCATAGATCACTGTCTGTAGCTAGTTTCAAGCGTATTTCAGATTATTTTATGAATTACTAATTAGAAAAATTGAGGATAACATGCAAAAAGAACCAGTGGAAGAAAAGAGACATGCATGTGCTCCCCCTTTGCTAGAGGTGGGCATTGGGCCGGGCCGCCCATGGCCCGGCACGAAGCGGGCCGTGCTAGGCATGGCCTGCTTGCTACAGTAACGGGCCGTGCTAGGCACGGCTCGTAAAAGGGGGCCGGGCTGGGTTAAGGATTTCTGGCCCGCGGGTCGAGCCCGGCACGGCTCATAAGGGCCTAGGCTGGCACGATTCGTGGGCCAAGCACGGCACGGCCCGCGGGCCAGCCCGGAACGGCCCACAAGGGCTTGGGCCGGGCCAGGCACGGCTCATCCCCCTTAAAATAAATGGGAATAAAATTTTTTATTTATAATTTTTTTTAATAAATTAATAAATGTTGGGAACTAAGGATTTATTAATATAAATACACCTTAATGGTGGGGGGTTTGGCATAGACCCCTACCAGTTTATTAATTTAAATCAAAATGGTACATGAAGGGAGGTTTGGTCTGACCTCCAGAATACAATAAGAAAGGAGAAAAAATAGAGATGACTCACTTTAACAATTAAAAAAATAAAAATGTACAATTATAAAAAATTAAGAAATAAAAATAAATGATCAAAATCTTACTAACCATCAGTATTCACTATTCAGTAGTGTTTGTATCATCATCATCAGAGGATGTTGTATCATGTCTACCTTTATCTTGAAGTCTCGCCTCAGCATCCAACCAATCTTTAAAGCAGAGAAGCATCTCAATTGTTTCGTCAGTCATCCTACTTCTCTTTTCCCCAAAATATTCCTCAAATTAGCTGTTTTATGGCTGTTGGGAGGGGCAAAATGGGTAAAAAGCCAAAAATAGCCGTTATGGGCCAAAAAAAATAGCCGTTATGGGCCAAAAAAATAGCCGTTATGGTAAAAAAATAGTTGGCTCGGCCCGTGGCGGGCCCGGCATGGCCTGCCACCCCACGGGCCTAGGGCCGTGCCGGGCTTAGCCTTTAGGTTAAGCGGGCCGTGCTGGGCACGACCCGTTTAGTAACAGGCCGGGCCAAGCACGGCCCGTTTGGTCTGTGGCCCGGTGGGCCTGGCCCGGCCCGGCCCGATGCCCATCTCTACCCTTTGCCCCCTTTGCAATGGCATGCTACTTTATGGGTTTGGTTGTTCCGTAAGTACACTAATGTGGATTTTGTCTTTGCATGTGGACTCACCATCTATACTACTAATCTAAAGCTTCCAATTGATAGGGCAGCCTTGTGGTCCAAGTTGATCTGCATCCTTCCCAGCACAGAAGCAATGTGGACCTTCTTTCTCTAGTGCCAGATTTGATTCACTATTATAATTAGCCCGAGCAAGAATTATATTTGAATTTTTTTTATTACTTATAGCCTATAATATTTACCTTTTATGATTGGGTAAGTCAGGGTATTAGTTGTGCATGTAGTAAGTCAAACATGAGGAATACTATCAGTCTTATGCACATTCACATACTGGTGAGTTTTAGCTCTTTGTTGGAGGTCGTACTTCTCAAAAGTAAGTTTGTTATCACATGAGCAAGTAACCTGATTAGTTAATTAATTTACTTTTTCCTTCCAGATTTTAAGCACGCTTTAGTTCTCGAACCCCAAAACAAGACTGCACTTGCAGCAGAGAAAAGATTAAGGAAATTGACGGGCTGATATCATGACCAATGGCCGACTACATATTCTCTACAAATTGGAGGAAATATTTTTGCAGAAGCTGAACAGCAATTCATACATCAAATATTTAATTATGCCCATCCGTTGAGGATGAAAATTGTGAATTTTTCGAACAAATAGTATATTTGTTTGTATTATTGCTGCTACAAATTTTCCTAATTACTACGACTTGTAATATAGACTTGTTTGAGAATCATACAAATGAAGGAAATCATGTGGAGAACAAATTTTGCACTGGATTGATTCGAAGGTGCTCGTGAATTGTGAAATTTGAATAAATTTTTAAGATCCTTTTGGTTGCTTTGCCCCATATCATATGCTTTGCAACTGTTTCCAATTTTGATATCAAATGCTGATGATGTTGTGGGACTAATATCAGACACACCTTGAAGCTGCTTGCTGTGATGGAGTTACAATTGTCAAACCCTCAGTTTATGTGAACGGACAATGTATAATCATAGAAGTGTATTCTGATGTATCTTCCTTATATAAGATGAGATGCGCTAATCTTGCCAGGAATGGGAATCCACAGCATTGGCGACGAAAAGTGGGGACGATGTTTGCCAATTGATTTGATTGTAATGGAGTTTAAGGAAGGGGAAGCCTCTTGAATGAGTGGAGGCGTTTTCAATGGTGGAAGGCCATCATCTGTTTTGATTCTAAACTGAAGTGGAGCGTGATATCAATCTGACAAGGGGCCTTTGGTTAATCACCAGCTAGCCCTGGGTCCCAAGTTTCATCCCAGAGCAAGTTGCCGATGGTATGGGTAAGACTTCATAAGCTTCCAAACCAACGTTTATGGATGAGTTCACCAATCATCCATAGAAGGTTGGCTATGCCCATGTGTGCTTGCAGGTGGATGCACATGCGGTTCTATTGAGGGGAAGAAGACGTTTCTCTTGCAGGAGTTTCTATTTGAGAATATTCTGATGGTGTTCTTCCGGTGTGGTTGAATAAGCCGCTGTGATGAAGATGTTTCTTTATAGATTGCGGCTGATGGTGGTGCTCGGCGTCTCCGGCCGGATAATCTTGTCACGGTGGACTAAAGCCATGAGATTAACTGCCACCCTTTTTCTTCCCAAAGGGCTATAGATACTGGAGATGATGTTTTATGAACTCTTTTTAAGTTAATGGCAGTGGCCTGATGCAGTGAGCTTCTTTTTTGTTGCCCAAGGTGACAACCCAATAGAGAGGGGGGGGGGGTGAATTGGGTTTTTCCAAATTTTTAGTGCTTTAAAAACTTCCTTAGTTGAGTGCAGTGGATGCTTTCTTAAATTACTTCAATAAATTAAACTATAGCAAAGATGAAAAATGATGCAAGAATAATCATAAATGAAGCCACAACACAAACACCACAATGTATAGTGGTTCGGTGCATCCTAAGGCACCTACGTCCATTTCCCAAGCGTTCCCTTGGGAATTTTACTATAATCCCTCAGATTACAGTAGGATTGTTTTTCGGGCTCACAATTCAAAACCTTTACAATTTGGTTTTCCGGGATCACCAATAATCTACGTTAGTTTTGCGGGCTCCTCAACAACCTAACGTTGGTTTTGCGGGCTCACCAACAATCTACACCGTTGGTTTTTGCGGGCTCACCAACAAACCTTACAATGAATAATAGAAAAGAAGTTTAAAGCTCCTAAATAAGCAAATATAATAAATATGCACAAAAAGAAGAGAGTAGAAAATAATTATCGCTTTGTAGATTGCTCTTCTCTTCTTTCCCAAGGTTGTTTCACTCTTCAATGAATTGGTTGAGCTCTTGAAAGCACTTGAATTCTGCTCAACACACTTCTTTTGGGTTTGAACTTGAAGCAATAACCTTAACTTTCTTGAATTTCCTCTTTCTCTTGAATGCACACTTAGATTCCCACAAAGATTTCTTCCTTTGATAAATAGTGGCTCTTAAATACTTCTCCAACTTCCAAAGATCACTTTCCTACCGTTGGAATGGAGAAAGTAGCCGTTTATAGCCGTTGGGGACTTAAAAAGTACATCTGCAGAACTAGCCGTTGGGCTGTCCCCCGTGCTGGGGTCGACCCAAGCTTTTTTGGGGTCGGCTCAAGTCACTGTTCATTAATTTGGGGTCGGCTTAAACTTTTCTGGGGTTGGCACCTGCTACAGTGGGGTCTGCCCTCTCAGAAAATCCAGAAGCTTGCTTTTCTGACTCTTCACGCTGGGGTCAACTCATGCTTTCTTGGGGTCGACCCATGCTATAGTGGGGTCGACCCAAGCTACAGTGGGGTAGGTCCTCTCAGGGATTCCAAAAACATATTTTTTGAGTTCTTAACATGGGGTCGGCTTATGGTCTCTTGGGGTTGGCTCCACTGGGGTTGGCTCAAGGTTTCCTGGGGTCGGCTCCACCTGAGGTCGGCTCAAGGAAACTTAGGGTCGACCCTCTCAGTAAATTCCAGAAGGCTGTATTTTCAGATGGCTGAAGCTGGGGTCGGCTCGAGCTTTTCTGGGATCGACCCGAGCTGGAGTCGGCCCGAGCTTTTTTGGGGTCGACCCGAGATATGTGCCAGAATGTGCCAAAGTGTGC
Source organism: Phoenix dactylifera (assembly GCF_051530095.1). Classification (NCBI taxonomy): domain Eukaryota; kingdom Viridiplantae; phylum Streptophyta; class Magnoliopsida; order Arecales; family Arecaceae; genus Phoenix; species Phoenix dactylifera. Next base: position 27,222,614 of record NC_143196.1, on the reverse strand, counting down.
CAGGATTGACTCCATCTCTTCTGGGGTCGACTCTAACCCTGTTTTTCTGCATCTTTAGGTTAGATTTGCACATTAAACATATAAAAGAAGTAACAACATTGCAAATCATTTCTTTCTTCTTAGGATGCTTGGCACATTGAAGTTTAAGCTCATTAAGCATGTAAATGACAGAGTTAAGCTTCAATCAAAAGAACTTGACTCTAAGGTATATTAAACTCTAAATTAGTTCTTTCCTTAAGTTCTTCCAATATAATTTGTTTTAGATGTGTTCTTGAAAGTTCTTTTAAATATATCAAGCAAAGCGTATTAAGGATGTATCAAATCTTTCTTCCTTACTTATGTATTAGATCAATTGAATTGAAAGCATTAGTATTTCCATTTGACCTCAATGGCTTTGTAAACATCAAAATCACACTAGGATCCTCAATCTCCCCCTTTTTGATGATTACAAAATGTTGAGTGTAAGCAAATTGATATTCATGTGAGAAGTAAGGTTTAATGTATACGAAATGCTTTTGGTGTAAAAGTGTCAAGATGGTCCAATTTAGAGAATATATCAATGAACCAAAAGCTCCCCCTATCTTATCCAAATAGATGCCAAATGAATTTTAGCTTTGCTCTCCCTTACTCTTGTATTTCCTTCAAACAAAATTTTCAAAAATTTGTGTCAAAGCAAGAGTTTCAAGTCATGTATCGAGGCAAGAAAAATCTCTATTATTATGTGCCAGAATTTAGATTTTCTCTTTTTTTTTGTCACTTGTCTCCTCCTTAAGTATATAATACATGTCTCCCCCTTAAGTATGCAATAATATATACCTTTTATATTTTCTCCCCTATTATATTTTCTCTCCTATACAGTTTTTCTTATAGAATTTGCTTCTAGTTTCTTCCTTATATTTTCTCCCTCTTTTTGTCATCATCAAAAAGAAAGAATAATAATGAAATGGATAGCATTGTAATGACAATCACAAAGATCATAGCTCAAGAGAAGCATTGTATTTCATCTATGCCAAAAGCACAAACTACCACAAAGAGCAAATACAAGTCAAAACAAATACATAATCTAGGAGACACTTTAAGAACACACTTCATGATAATGCTTTAGAGTTAATCAGCTTTAACATAATCAATATATTTCAATCTAAACTGATTTATATTCAATTCAAGGCATAAAGCATTATGAGCATATACTCAGATATTTCTCTTCCTTTTTGACAATATCAAAAAGGTTGCAAAATAATGAAACATTAAGCACAAGACAATATTTTATTCAATGCATGTCAGATTATTGCAAGAATATGAATCATGTGACTCAAGGCAATAATGTCAGGGCAAGATAATAAGTATAGAATTGAGCTAATTAAGGTAGTTTCAAAATTATGATAAGATCACATCAAATTTGATACCATTCTTTTAAATTTTTTTTTTTCACTTCACATCAATATCATTAAAATCAAGCATGAAACATTTGGCTTTAAAAATGAGACAAACGAGCCAGAAGAGATCTCTAAATATAGATTCCAAAGATAGTTTTCAAATCAAATGTAGATAGAATCTTTTCATTTAACGTCTTTTTCCAATATATTAAGTATACAGCAACATGAGAGTAATCTTTTTCTAGTATAAGATAAAGATCGAAACTTATATACTCAAAAAACATAAGATCATGTTGAATCATTAATTCTTAGTGACTTCAAAGTTCTTTTATGATATAAAAACATTTGGGCACATATACCAAAACATGAATTTATGCAATATATGATACATAAAATCTAAAGCTTTGAGAGTTCTTTTTGAGCTCTTTTAAAGACTTTCTTTTACTCCTTTAAAGATTATAGCATCAAAATCAATTAGAATGAATTGGCTCTGGAATGAAAAACTAAGGTGCATGCTAATAAGACTCATTAGTAGATTCCAAAATAAATTTCTGATAATAAGACAAATGGAATCCTTTTCAATTAGTTTTCAAAATAAATGATTTACCAATTTAGTGCAAATGAAAATTCAACTTTCAAAAGATATTCAATAAAACACAAAGTCTAATACCAAAATATGCTTAAATTGATATCAATTTGAAACCAATTAGACATTAAAAGCATACTAAAAGTCCTTTGCCAAATTTACATAGCATAATCTTTAATGATTTAGCTTTTATGAAAATTCATTTCTCTTTCATTTAAATTAACCTCTTGAGATCTATTCATGCTTTGAAGGTAAAGCAGTTAAGTTTAGAAATTTACAAGAATGATAATGAATAAAACATAAAACATTCAAGGTATGCATCAAATGTAAGTAACTTTTGAATAAGATACAGACTACATTTAGATTGAATATCTAAAGCTCCCCCTCAAAAGATGCATTTTTTTTTTAATCATTCCTTTTCTTTTGTTGAATTTCAGATTTTAACAATAAGTTGAAATTCTATGATATCAAAAAGTGCTCTAGAGTTTTTCAAAATTTACAGCAATCATCCTTTTTAATCTTTCAAGAACAAGTTATGCTTCCTCTTAATTTTTGAGAGTATGCACTGAAATATTAATTAGAAAATAATTCTTTTGAAGCTCAAATTTCTTTTAGAATCAATTACAATTTTTTTTTAAGAATTACTTGAGTAAGTTAAAATATTTTCAAGCTTTAGAATCATTCACTTTCTTCTTAAAAATAGCTTTTCCTTTTAATTATAGAAGCAATTAATTATGCAGAAAAAAAAATATATACAAGATCATTCAAGTGTATATTTATAAATTTTAATTTTTTGTCATAGTTTCTCAGCAATGTATACATGAAGCACAATAAATCATTTTAATATCAAAGTAAAATCATATATTTAGAAATATTTGTTTGCAATCAAGATCATTGAAAAATACATCACTTAGACTAATTTTAGTACACTTATAAGATAGAAAATAATATGTTTCAGATGCGTATTGGAGCAAACAACTAAGTCATCACAATTTTTTTTTAAATTGTAGTTTTTATCTTACATCATTAAGATTGAAAATATATATTTCAAAAATATTATAGCACATTCAGAATCTTTGTAGTTAATATTGAATTTCGGTACAAATTGGAGCAAGTTATTATGTACCAATGTTAGGCAAGATGAAAGATAACTCAGAAATAATTCATTCTGCCTAATTTGCAAATTCAAATTATTCTTTTCTTTTATTTTTCAGAATATATTCACTAAAATAAAATGATATTGTTGTTGGTAATAACATGTTTCAATCAAATTATCTAGGCATGAAGCATTACAAATTATATTTAGGAAAGATCTTTGTTATTTGAATATTGAAAACACATAATTCAAAACATCATGTCAGATGCAAAACATAATATGCATTAAGTCATAACATCATGTATTAAAATATTAAGAGCAAGCATGTCAAGGATCAAAATCAATTCTTTTCAAATAAACTCCTCCTATTTATATATAATTCTACACTGATTTTATCCTTAAGGTGTGTTTTCAAGTGATCGAAACTTCATTTGGCCTTTCACAAGCTTCTTATATACTTTCATTTATCTTATCATTCATTTTCTCATTTTTGAATTTCTTTCTTTAAGTACTCAGTGAACATTATGATCTCCATTTCTTTTTGGTTTTACTTTTCTATGCTCTATACTCTATTTGCTCCCTATCCGGTGGAGTTGGAAGGGGTACGAGGTACTATCACTAGCCTCCCTCTTGTGCCATCCCTAATATGCCCTACACCAAATAGTTAGGTCAAATAGTGCCGGGTACTACCACTAGTCTCTCCATTGGCACCATCTCTATGATGAGCAATATAGAAAGGTTAAAGCGTTCCCTTTAAAAATGTTCACTCCAAACTCTCCCTATTTAAATATAGTTTATTACAGATTTTATCCCTTCCAAAAGAATGCTCACATAATTCTTACAAATGTGCTGAATATATTATGCTTGTTTTGCTTTTACTTAAGATTGGAGTACTTACTTAGTTTTATTTTCTTAACAAATTTTTATGAGTCTTTTGATATCAATTAAATGTGATTCATTAGAATTAGTTTGATATCTTTACATATAAGCACAAAATGAGCATACAATTTGGCCTATGTCACGCCCCCGCCTGCGCGAGGCACGTGAGGCACCCAGTGCCCACGTGGAGGTCACATGAGGGGGGAACATGGGGCTCCCCTGCCAGATATTGTCCGGTTCTGGGGCTTCACGCAAGCGTCCTTCACCCATCTCCGGTTTTGTTTTTCACCCAAAACGCGTCTGCAGGATTTGGAGACACCCGCCTCATATGCCCAGGCTCTGGAACGAGTCTTTCCGATGTGGGACTATTGGGCCTCACATCGGAAAGACTCGTTCCAGAGCCTGGGCATATGAGGCGAGTGTCTCCAAATCCTGCAGACGCGTTTTGGATGGAAAACAAAACCGGGGATGGGTGAAGGACGCTTGCGTGAAGCCCCAGAATCGGACAATATCTGGCAGGGGAGCCCCGTGTTCCCCCCTCATGTGGCCCCCACGTGGGCACTGGGTGCCTCACGTGCCTCGCAGAGGCGGGGGCGTGACATTTGGTATCAGAGCCGAGGACGGCTCTTGTCCGATGGTGGGAAGGGTGTGAGGCCCAATAGTCCCACATCGGAAAGACTCGTTCCAGAGCCTGGGCATATGAGGCGGGTGTCTCCAAATCCTGCAGACGCGTTTTGGGTAGAAAACAAAACCGGGGAGGGGTGAAGGACGCTTGCGTGAAGCCCCAGAACCGGACAATATCTGGCAGGGGAGCCCCGTGTTCCCCCTCATGTGGCCCCCACGTGGGCACTGGGTGCCTCACGTGCCTCGCAGAGGCGGGGGCGTGACATTTGGTATCAGAGCCGAGGACGGCTCTTGTCCGATGGTGGGAAGGGTGTGAGGCCCAATAGTCCCACATCGGAAAGACTCGTTCCAGAGCCTAGGCATATGAGGCGGGTGTCTCCAAATCCTGCAGACGCGTTTTGGGTGGAAAACAAAACCGGGGAGGGGTGAAGGACGCTTGCGTGAAGCCCCAGAACCGGACAATATCTGGCAGGGGAGCCCCCGTGTTCCCCCCTCATGTGGCCCCCATGTGGGCACTAGGTGCCTCACGTGCCTCGCAGAGGTGGGGGCGTGACAGCCTACAAGCTATATGATATAGTAATACAGCTTCAAACAATAAAATTATCTTGCTCATCATTTTTAAACTCTACAATATGGGGTCATAGATATACCTTTCTTCATGCCAAACTTCTGTAAGAATATTCTTGTGAACTTACTTTGGCCAATGAAGATCCCCTTTCTTACTTGTCTTAGTTTGGAGTTCGAGAGGAAAGGCTAGTTCATCCATTTTACTCATTTCGAACTCACCCTGCATGAGCTTAGTAAAAACTTTACATAAAGCTTTATTAGTAGCACCACAAAAATGTAATCAATATATATTTGAGCAATTATGATATCAGATTTTTTTTTTGATACATAGTTTTATTACTATTACTTTTTATCAAAAAGTTACTTAATCTTTCATATCTTGCTCTTGGTGCTTGTTCTAAATCAAATAGTATTTTATCATATTTGTAATGAATGTTTTTCAAATATAGATGGTTATTTTTACATAAAATTTTAATGATATAACCACACAGAAGTTCATTCTACACATTCATTTGACAAAATACAAGTCTCATAAAACAATCAAATGAAAGTGGTTATCTTTGGCTTCTAATCATGCAAAGATTTCATCAAGATCTATTTCATCTTTTCTGATTAATTCTTTTAGTAATCACCAATTCTTCTTAATTAAGTGTGTTTCTGAAAAACTCAATATTGTTCCAAATATAAAAAGTTTTCAGATTCTTCAATAAGATTTCAAATTTTATCTCTTTCAAAATGATTTAGTTTAACTTAACCAATTATCATCTTGTTCATTCTTCTTAATGTCTTTTAAATAGAAGCAAAATGATAAACTATATTCTCAATAAAAGATCTAGTTTTAATAAGAATAATATGAATTGATATTTCTAGAACTAGTATCTTTTCATTGAATATTCTATATGCATTGCTTAAAGAGTAATATCCAAAGAAACACTTGTTTTATCAGATTTGGCATATATTTCATTCTTGAGAATATAACATGTATAACTGAAAAACATGAAGGTATGCACCATTTGATTTTCTGTTTTTCATAAGTTCACATGGGGTTTTCTTTAAAAATAGATTTAATAGAAACCTTATAATATGACAAGCTGTGATGATAACATTAATTAACTGCTATCACAAAGCATTGTCCTTACACAACAAAGATTCTATTTTTATATTTTTATAACCCCTATATGCAATAGTGTTCTTGGTGCAAAAATAATTGTATTCAATACCATTTTCTGTGCAAACCTTATTAACAAATTGGTTTTCAAAACTGTGCCATGATACTTTTACAGTTTGCAAATCTTTTTTATTTGAAACCTTTTGTAAGTTTGTGCTAATGCAGAAAATATTTTGATTTAAGTGCCAAGAACAAAACCAATGTTAGCTTTGAGAAATTATCCATAATTACAAAATCAGAAAGCTTATCTCCTAGGTACACGATCCTAGAGATCCAAATAAGTTCTTATGGAGAATTTTCAAAGGCTAAAAGGTGAAAACAATATTTTCAGATTTAGAAATCATTCTAGTTTGTTTTTCTAAATGATATACATAGCAAACTTTGATCTTGCAAAAATTAATCTAAGTGAACCAATGACAAGATCTTTTGAGATTAAGTCCATACTAGTATGAGTTGATTTTATATGCCATAACTAGTCTCTTTAATCTTGGTATTTTTAATGCATATATTTGAAAATATACCAAGTAGACATTTTTTTGTTTATGATCAATAGAAGATAATACCATGGATAAGAACTCTCAATCAAGCATATAGAGAATTCAAAGAGTTATTCTAAGAGTATTGATTAAGCAAATTATCCATCAATAACCGAAGCATAATATAGGAAGATGGAGTGATTTGGATATATTTTCTTTTCATACCAAAAGTATCACTTATATCATAGAAATAATTAATACTAGCTACAATTTCAATATGAGAGGATGCAAGGATTACTAATTTCATTATTTCTTCTATTTTAGTCACTCTTCTTAATTATATTTTAAGTTCCATTCTTTAACATGTGTCTAGAGAACCCATTGTCCAGATAACATCTTTCATTGGAATCTTGGGTAGCTAGACACACCTGCTAAAAAATGATCAGATTTTCAACTTAGAAATCGAAGCTCTTTTGGGTTCTTGCAGGTTAGTTATAATTGTTCCTTTTGAACATATTCTCTTAATAGCTATTTTGTTTATTAGTTTGCAGGTTTTAGGATTACAAGAAATGTATTTCTGCATACTCTTATTAAATTTAACAAACATAGATTTAACATAAGTAGATGATGGATTTTTAATTTTCTGTTTTTGTTCATTAGGTTCATCAGATATATTAGAATCTGTTTTAGGATAGATAGTAGAGGATTTAACACATATGTCATTAAGGAATTTTTGTGTGTACCAAGATTGATATCCTAATTCAGCCTTTTCAAATTCAGCTCTTTGATTATTTATCATTAAGTTTAGCTTTTCAGAGCTGATAGTAAATTTTTCAACTATAGGCTTCAATTTGTTAACTTCTTTAGTTAACCTTTCATTGTCTTCTGAAAGTAATTTATTATTTTTCTGAATTATATCATAGCTTTCAGCAAGAGATAGATTTTTCTGATTTAGCATTTTATTCTTTAAACTAAGCTTCTTATATTCTAAGTATAGATCAGAAAAAGCATCATGAAGTTTATCAAATGTAAAATCAGATTGAGTTTCAGCATGTACTTCATCTTGGAATGAGAAATCACTTTGTGTTCCAGTACATACCTTATCTTCATGTGCCATAAAGCATATATTTTTTGTTTCAGTTTGCTACTCTTCTTCTTCAGAGCTAGTTTCAGATTCACTAAAAATGTTAGTGCATTCATATTTACCTTCAAGCATATTCCATATTTTCTTAGTAGTTATACAAAAAGATATGCTATTAAGTTCACTATCATCTAATGCACAATATAGAATATTCATGGATTTTGCATTTTGCTGAGCCATTTTCTTATCATGATTAGTATTTGTGTGTAACCCGTTAACTATGATACTCCATAAATTATAGTCATGTGCTTGAATGAAAATGCGCATGTGTGCTTTTCAATATGTGTAGTTTATGCCATTAAATAGTGGAGGTCGATCAATTAATTGTCCCTCTCCTAGGGAACTATCCATTTGAGTTGTCATAATCTTTAGCTCTTTAACGGTTAGGTCAAAATCAAAAAGGCAAGAAATTATAGAGCACCTGCTCTGATACCACTTGTTGCCCAAGGTGACAACCCAAGAGGGGGAGGTGAATTGGGTTTTTCCAAATTTTTAGTGCTTTAAAAACTTTCTTAGTTGAGTGCAGTAGATGCTTTCTTAAATTACTTTAATGAATTAAACTATAGCAAAGATGAAAGATAATGCAAGAATAATCATAAGTGAAGCCACAACACAAACACCACGATGTATAGTAGTTCGGTGCACCCCAAGGCACCTACGTCCACTCTCCAAGCGTCCCCTTAAGAATTTTACTATAATCCTTCAGATTACAGTAGGATTGTTTTTCGGGCTCACAATCCAAAACCTTTACAATTTGGTTTTTCGGGATCACCAATAACCTACGTTGGTTTTGCGGGCTCACCAACGACCTAACGTTGGTTTTGCGGGCTCACCAACAACCTACACCGTTGGTTTTTGCGGGCTCACCAACAAACCTTACAATGAATAATAGAAAAGAAGTTTAAAGTTTCTAAATGAACAAATATAATAAATATGCACAAAAAGAAGAGAGTAGAAAATAATTATCGCTTTGTAGATTGCTCTTTTCTTCTTTCCCAAGGTTGCTTCACTCTTCAAATTGTGCCAGGGTCGACTCCATCTCTTCTGGGGTCGACTCTAACCCTATTTTTCTGCATCTTTAGGTTAGATTTGCACATTAAACATATAAAAGAAGTAACAACATTGCAAATCATTTCTTTCTCCTTAGGATGCTTGGCACATTGAAGTTTAAGCTCATTAAGCATGTAAATGACAGAGTTAAGCTTCAATCAAAAGAACTTGACTCTAAGGTATATTAAACTCTAAATTAGTTCTTTCCTTAAGTTCTTCCAATATAATTTGTTTTAGATGTATTCTTGAAAATTCTTTTAAATATATCAAGCAAAGCGTATCAAGGATGTATCAAATCTTTCTTCCTTACTTACTTATGTATTAGATCAATTGAATTGAAAGCATTAGTATTTTCATTTGACCTCAATGGCTTTGTAAACATCAAAATCACACTAGGATCCTCATCCTCCTCAGCCTATATATATGGTCCTTGGTGGCTATAAGAATAGAAGACGTAGGGCAACCAAAACCCAGAGGACTGGGAAGATGATGGACGCTGAGTCAACTCAGTTGCAAGAACCGAGTCATCCATGGATTCACCTATTTTCTTCATGTTCTCCTTCAAACTTAAATAGAAAAGGACAGATCTCTAAAAGGCTGGAACTCTAACTCCTTAAACTAACAAAAAATAGCTGAGCATAGAAACACTTCTTCTTTCTCGAATACCTAATTGATTGAGAGACAAACGAGATAGATTCTATTAAGCATAAATGCTTGCCTTTCATTCCCAGTGATCTGCTTCTGTCTCGAGATTTGTTTTTGACTGTAGTAAGTAGATGCTGAACACAGTGGAAACAGGTCTTTTGTTGTTAGCACCATTTGGCTTTGGCTTTACACCTAGCTTCACATATGCTGGCTTTGGTATTTCTTCTTCATAGTCTGATGTCTATGGTAGAGATTATCAATTTTGTGATCAAGATCGTGATAGGTCCACAGGCCTTTCTATCTCTTGCAGGCTCAGCATGGTGATCGAGAAGTGGACAACAACTTTTAGCATTCGAGTGTCGTAGGGGTTAGAGTTGATGCCAACGTGGGTGTGGGAGTCACGATGTGAGACCCAAACTTAATGAATATCTTACTATGGAATTGTAGGAGGGATGGGAAGTTGTTCTTTGAAACACTGGTGGAGCCTTCTGCTTGCTCGATGCAGACTGCCAAACAACCGATGCTTTCATGCTATTGAGTCACAAGGTCTATCAGGAGATATTATAGCTGCTCGCCAAAGAGCATGCTGTTGTGGCTGTCTTCAACAATAGAACCCATCAAGAACTTGCTATTATTACCGAACCATATCTGGTGCCTTGCCTCCTAGCTACTATCTATTATGCAGATACGAAGTACTTGCATAGGAGAATTTTATGGAGAGAAGCAACTACAACAATTCAAGAAGGTATTTCGATGCTTATAGCTAGATATCTTAATCGTATTAGTGTGGCTAATGAAAAATGGGGAAGTAAGCCGTTCACTAACAAGATTGGATGTAGGGAATTCTGTAATTTTATTTTTGCTAACAACATTTGGTTACTTAAGGATAGTAGTGGAGATTTAGCTGAGGATAACGATTCTATGAGTAATGAGATGCTTCAGTTTTCCAAATTCCAATGGTCCTCAATAATGGTACTGCAATATTTCCTTCTTTTCCTCCTCCAAATCATGTTCTTTGAGGCCTAGATGATGTGGCATTGTTGAGGTAATTAACTGATAAGAAAATAGAAAACACTTTAGACTAGTTTGGTTCACTGGAAAAGAAGGAAAGTGTGGTCAATGGGAAAATAAAAAAATGTCTCTTGTTTGGTTGGAGTTTTTAAAGGAGAGAGGATGAAAAAGTAGCATTCTCATGAGAATGAGATTTCTATGTTTTATGAAAAAGGAAAATCCATGGGAGACATGAAAAAGCTACTTTCTAACAAATAGAGAATTGGGGTCTCTATTTTTTTCTCCAAAAGTATGCTTAAGCCATAAAAATCCATGGGTAAAGTCTTTCCCTCTATTAAGGGTATAATATGTAAAGTCTTTCCCAAAAGTAGACTTTTTCCCTGCTAAGTATCCAAGTTTGTATCTGGATCCGGTAGGACTCAAAAGTTTATATCCAAATTCGATCCAAATTGAATGTGGACATGGATATGGTCGGATTATTCATGACTTGCTTTCAACTTTAGTAGGAATTAACAATTGCATGCATGAGCTATTAGAAAAGAAGGTGCATCAGTATTTTGCAAGATTAGAATCACTAATAAGGATATTTATTGTGATGTTCTCATTGAAATTATATAGGCTATTCGTGCAACAATGTGGATATAGTTATCATGGTCTAAAAAATATGTTAAAAAATAATATGGTGTCTCAATTACGATAGAATTGAGTTTGTATCTACATTGAACATTCATCATTACAATATACTTAGAATATTGGATCTCATTACTATAGTCTATACAAACCAATTAACTTGAGATATTAGCTGATTATCATTGGTATCTTAATTGATATGTTTTAATTAATTTTCTAAACTTCCTAACAGTTTTTCACTTAATTACTATAAAAAATCAATAATAACTAACTTTTCTTTATATTGGATAATAATTGATTTAAAATTTCCTAGCTTTTTGTAAATTTGTTTATATTTGATATAAGATAAATGCAGAAAAAGCATAGTTTGTACACATATGCACACTAGTTATAGTGCATGTGGCTATGCATGTTTATCAAATAACACTATATTTATGAAATTGTGATGTTAATATATAATTAACTCTCATATAACATAGTCATTGGAGATTTTGATTGAAAATATCTAAGCAAAATTTCCTTCTCTAGTTGCATCTCTCCTTACTTCAATACTAATCTTCATTTGCCTCCAACATCCTACTAAAATCTCGCATTCATTGCAAATATTTTAATATCTTAGTTATCGAATCATTATATTACTTAACAATGAGGGTAACTGAACTATGGAGCAAATAAATAATTTTAACCTAACAAATGAGTTTTTCAACTAAAAAAGAAAGGTATATTTGAAATATATAACAAGATATTTTATCACAAAGAGAACAAGAAAATAGCGTACTCTGGGCATGACCCCTCATGCACAACTTATGTCTCCTTCTTGCAAATTATATTTAATAGACAGGAGCATGAAATTAGGGCATCAAAGAGGACAAGGCTCATTTTGGGTATACACTTATCTGTTTGCAAGAGTATTATCATATTTTGTCTCCTTAAAAATAGGAATATGATAATTTATAACACAAACAAATAATATTAACGATTAGTGATACCAAGATACTAGCTTATTTAAACATAAGATTTATTAATTCCTTGGTAGATCTCCATCAAAAACAAGTGATTTCATGCTTATGGAATATTATTGTTCAGATAAAGGACTTGTTTGGTTTGCAGGAAGAGGAGGGGAGAAAGTATAGTCAATAAAAAAAATGAAAAAGTACCACATGTATGGTTAGAGTTTTCAAAGAAGGGAGATGAAAAAGTAGTTTTTCATGAAATAAAATTTTTATATTTTATGAAAAAGAAAAATTCATATGGGACATAGAAATCTCTTTTTTTTGCCGGCTGAAATTGGGATAATTTTTTTCAAAAATATCCTTAAATTTTTTGAAAGAATGTGGTAAGATCCTTTTCTTTATTAAGGGCATAATAGATATTTAAAATAATTTTTTTAGAAAAGTAGATTGTCAACCAAACATAAGCTATTCTTAAATGTGTCATTTTTCTATAGTCAACTAAATATGCAAAAATTACTTTTTCAGGCATCATATACTCAGACATCAGCTTTTCGTAAAAAATATTCTAATTAGAATTTTTTTTCATGAAACAAACAAGTCCAAAATTTTTTTGCAGAGAAAATATGTTCCCCATACATGAGGATCACTTGGAAGCTTTCTACTATCACGTTGTTCCTGAATTCATGGCAATGGGGTCAATAGGCTGATCTTTGTAACCCTATGGGATGAGAAGTAGCTCCAGTTCTTTCTCCAAGGGACCACCAGTGCTTGATTCAGCAATTTTGGCTACTTCATTGGAGGTGGATGTAGCTTCTTATCATACTCTAAACCAAAGGTATGGACCGAGCATGTGGCAGATGGTTTCACATCCTTAGGGTTAAATTCTCATAGGACATGCACGGCCTACTTCTTTTATACATCTAAATATTAACTCAAAAAGCATGTAGTGGTACTCTTGCAGCAAAGACACATCTAGCATAATAAAATTTAGAATGATTTTTTGGACAACCTTATAAAGTAAAAGCATACAACTATGTATCCATTTATTAATTTAAGAAAAGTACATATAAAGTCAACTAAATTCTTACTTTCTTTCTACTCAGTTGATCATCTCTATCTAATCTACTGTTCAACATCTGAAAAATATAAAAAGAGATAAGTAAGCTAGAGCTCAATAAGTTATCTTTACTTCTAGTCGGATCAATTATATTATACATGACATATCAATTTTCATAATATAAGGTTTTTAATTATAAATAAAAATATATTGATGAATATATGATACAAAGTATGTTTATCAATACAAATTTCAAAATATTTAATGCATCTGATTAAAAAGTATACTTTCCAAATTAATAAATATAAACCATCAACTCTCCTAGCCTTTACAACCATGGCCACGATCATCTCATGGCAAGCCTTGAAAGAGACTAACTTTTGACTTTAACATGCCATTAATCGACATGTATTAGTGATCGCTTCATTGGAGGCATAGAAGAAAATTAGCTTTGAAATCATATGAAAAATTTGGTTGCAACAACATATGCAGTGATCGTCCCAATGATGTAACCCAGAAAAAGACCAGATCTTAAACCCGTGTGATCATATATAGCCAGACTATAGAACAAATATCACAACTGATTAAATCAACACATACTTTGATGCAATAATAATTCAATTCATTCCCAAATAAATTATTTCCTGCTTGATCCAATGTTTTAAAATTCATTTTTTGTAGGGTATATACAATGTCCAACTTAAATAAATACAAATATGAATAAATAATATTCATAATTGAATTTCAAATACTTAGATTACTATATGAAAGCAAGTACTTAAACAATATAGAATTATAAATCAATTTATATCTATATTAAAAATACTAGGGGTAAAGGTAGTTACTGATCAACTCAAAAAATATTGAAAATTCTTTCATCCAGGTTATGCTCGATGTAGACAGAACATATCAAAATTTATATCTCATTCTAAAAGTAAATATGATTTTAAAATTTTGGATATTTCTAGATTTGCGGAGACCATTGAGAATTTCTTGACTCAGATCCTTCTAGATTTGAGACTGTCTCTAGATATGCTAATTAGTTTGCAGAGTACCACAATCCATGGGTCTTGGTGGGGTTGGAATGCCTTACCTATAACCAGGAGTGGCCAAAAAAATTTGGAGGCCTAAGATGAACTCACTAGGGGAGGCCTTTTTTTTTTTTAAATGATGAAAAAAATTTAATAAGTATAAAATACTTTAAAATTTTATTTAAAAATAACTCGTCTAGCTTTTTGAGATGCAAAATTACTAATCAAATTTTTATACTCAAGATCCATTAAAATACTATTTTCAATTGATAATATAGCTAATTCATTTAATCTTTCTTATGACATAGTTGATCGTAAATAAGATTTTATCAACTTTAGTTTTGAAAAACTTCTTTCAGCAGAAACAACTGTTACAGGTATTATTAACAATATTCTGTAAGCAATGCATGCATTTGGAAAAGAATCTATTTTTTTATAAAACTTAAAGTATCAATTAGGGTTTTAGTTTCTATTTGTAAAACTTCTTTTAAAACCTTTAACTCTGAAAACAAATCAAGACCATCAATATCAGAATATTCACCATGCTTTAAAAAGTTTTCAAGATTAAGACAACACTTTTTCAAATTATCTTCATTCAAAGATTTTAACTTTCTAAAATTAAACAAAAAACCAAAAATATTTTTATATATGGTAAATTGTTCAAACCTATTTTGAATTGAAGAAATAGCTTGATCTACTATATATAAAAAGTAATCAATTTTAAAAGATTCTTCAGCTGATCTTGCTGTTTCATCAATACTATTTTCATCAAAATGTTTTTTTCCTGCGGATCACACGTTTTTCACGAAATGTATGTTCTATTTTCATTTCATTTGCAATTTCTTTAGATGAATTCGAAACATTCATGAATCCATTTTCTTTATAACTTTTCAAATAAGAAAGAAAACCTTTTAATTGATCTATAGCAACATCAATATGCATGTCTTCAGATTGTAAAATCTTACTAACTGAGTTAATAACAAACAATATATCATGCCAAATATTCATGCCTAATAAGAATTCAAAATTTTCAATCTCATATGTAGTTAAGCATGTAGCTTCACTCTTTATTTTAAGATCTTCACTAGTTTCCGCTAATTGAACTAAAGCATCTCTTATTTTAGAACCTTGGTTTTTAATTGCTTTGACACTTTCAATACGACTTTTCCAACGTGTCTGTGACAAGGGTTTAAGAGTCAATGTGGACATATTATTTCGTAAAATTTTCCATCGTTTTGTAGAAGAAGAAAATAAGATATAAATTTGTTGTATCACTCCAAAAAATGATATAGTCTTAGAACATGAGTTAGCAGTATCACATAATACTAAATTCAAGTTATGACATCCACATGGTGTGTAAAACGCTCTAAAATTTATATCAAATAATCTTCTTTGTACATCTTGATGTTTTCCTTTCATATTAGACCCATTGTCATACCTTTGTCTTTTTATATGATTAATTTCAAGTTTATATTTTTCTATTATATTTTAAGTTCATTAAAAAGACCTTTTTCAGAGGTATTATATCTACTTCTAAAAATTCTAAAAAATATTCTTATACTTTTATTGGACTTGTTGAAGTATCTACCCATCTTAAAATTAAGATCATTTGTTCCTGATGGCTTGCATCAGGAGTGCAATCAAGTATTACAGAAAAGTATTTTGCTTCTTTAATCTTCTTAATTATTATAGCTTTAATTTCAGATGCTAATATTTAAATTAATTTATTTTGAATATTATGACCTAAATAATGATTCTGAATTTCACCATGTTGAATGCGTCGAACATGTTTTTGCATTACTGGATCAAATTCTGCAATTATTTCAATAAGGCTTAAAAAATTTCCATTATTGCTTTAATAGATCTTTTCGTTCTTTTCTCAAAATGCTAAATTATTTTTTAAAAGATTTTTTACGACAGCAATAATTCTCAATAGAACTTTTTTCTAATGATCCTTCTCTTGGTTTATTTGTTCTTGGAGACTTTTATCAATTGTCTTATTTTTTAGCAATCTCACTTCTAAATCAATCCACCTATTCATGCTAGTGATATGTTCATTAGTTATTTCATGACTTTTGAGCTTGATACCTAGATTTTTCCAATTTCTAGTTCCTTCACTGACTAATTGACTCATGCTAGGCTTTGAATCAAATAATTTATAACAAAAACAATATACCCTATCCAAATCCTTCGAATACACTAACCATCTTCTATCATATTTTTTACCATTAGGTAACTTACGAATGTAATGTATCGTAGAGAAGTGTCTATTATTTTCATCCTTAAGAAAATGAAGATCATAATCTCTAATTGGACCTTTTTTCACTATTAAATCTCTCAACTTTGTATCAATATTTTTTCATTGACCAGGATCATATAAATTTGTAGGAATAGAACTAGTTTCACAATCTTTTTTTTCAGTAGATGTTTGAATACTATTATGAATTTGGTTCTCAATTTTATTTTGTTTCATTTTTTTAATGTCATTTTCTAACTCTATTTTGGGTGCATGCGCTGTTGTTAATTCCTGAGTTGAATTTAATATGGTTTTTTTCTTGTTTGTGACAACAAATCTATCTAGTGCTCCTTTTTGAGATTGAATAAGTTTATCGATTTTTCTTTCTTTTTTTTTTGAGATTTAATATTCATATTTTCTATTAGACATTTTAATCTAAAAATAATATTATCAAACAAAGCAATTAAAAAAACACCATAAACAAATTAAAATATAAAAAAGTTGAAAATGATAAAATTTGATTGTGTCAGAAAAAATGAACTCAAGTTCCGACAAGTAGTACCGAACTCGACGGAGAGAAGAGGCCGAATAGTGCCGAACTCGACGACGAGAAAATGCCGAACCGCCGAAGTCACAACCAACCTACAATTGGACCAAAAAAAAAATAATTGTAGTGTCTCTAACTTGACTAAATCAAAATCAATTAGACCAAAAAAATTAATCAGTTGGCCATATATTCCCTTGGTTTTTCCCATTAATGTATAATATTAAATGCAATAAGCCAATAATAACAACTGATGGCACACGAAAGAAATCCTCTTCATTTACAACTGCTCGGTGCTCATAGAACTATTAGATAATAAAATAATAAATACTTCCATGTGAAATAGTAATTAGTGATTAGTCAATAGAAAACTCACCACTGCGGCATTGCCTGTAATTTGGGAATTGGGATTTGGGATGCTAACGGAGGAGCCGACGAGGCCGAAGCCGCGGAGCGGCGGAGCCCGAAGGTCGGAGGAGCCGAGGATGGCGAGCAGGAGAGCTGGAGAGGAGATCCGGACTCCAAAGCAGGGGCGGCCCAAGAGCCAGAGAGGAGATCCGACCGGTGACTTGCCACTCGCTGCCGTCGCCGGGTTCTTGCCTTCTTGGAGCCGGAGGAGGAGGACGGTAGCCTTTAGAAGTTTAGAGGCTAGAGCGGAGCTGAGGAGCCGGAGGCTGGAGGCTGGGGGTCGGAGGAGCCGAGGACGACAAGCAAAGCTGGAGAGGAGATCCGGATTTCGGAGTTCGAAGCAGGGGCGGTCGAGCCTCCCGGCTGCCGGCAGAGAAGGGAACTAGGGAAGGGCCGAAGAACTGAAGTGAAGAAGCACCGGGGGAAGAGGAGAACTAAAGGTTCAGCAATTTAGCAAAAGAAAAAAAGCACCGGCGGAGAAGGGGGGAGAGAAGGGGTAGGAAATGCCCGTTGCCTGTCTCAGCTGTCGTAGGCCCGTAGCCATGCCCGTCGCCCAGCTGTAGCCTATCTCAGCTGTCTGTTGTCGCCTTGTCGGGGAGATGGGGACGCATTGTAGCGGGCCAGCAGCATAGCCGTCGCCTTGTCACCCTGCTACTCTGCTAGCTTTTGGATGTAAAAACTCAAAGCTGTGCAGTATGCAGGCAAAAAAAAAAAAATTCTCCACGAGTCCACGGGCAGAGCAGGGCGGGGGCCTTCCATGAGCCGGAGGCCTTAGGCGACCGCCTCAGTCGCCTAAGGCTCGAGCCGACGCTGCCTATAACTTATGGTGCAACTGTAGATAGGTGAAGGACTCCGGATACACAAGTACCCATAAAGGATAGTGAAAAAGAGACAAGAAGAGAGAAAAAGATAAGGAAAAGAAAGAGAAAGAGGAGGCTGGTCATCCACCACCCCTATGCCTTGGCAAAGGTAGGAGAGGGAAGGAAAAGAAGAGAAGGGAAAGGTAAGGGGTGTCGGTCTCCTAGCCTGCCACAACCATCGGAAAAGGGAAGAGAGAGGGACCACGAGGAGGTGTTTTGGGCAGTGAAACCAAGCAAGAACGAGAGAGAGAGAGAGAGAGAGAGAGAGAGAGAGAGAGAGAGAGAGAAGGGAAGAAGAAGGAAAGGAAGTGGACTTACCGTCGAGGGCTTGCGCTAAGATGGTGTTTGAGAGGGGGTGGTAGGCTCTGGTGAAGCGGCAATGGCAGCCAGAGTGCTCTCTATGGTGGCCGACTAATGGCAAGTCCTGAGTGTCGCAACCCATGATAGGCGCCACAACTTCCGGCAGTGAGCATCGCATTCTCCGGTGGGTGTTGCCCTTCTTCTGATAGTTGTCGTACTAGGGGTGCAAATGGGTCCGGTCGAATTGGATTTTGAGTGACCCCGATCCGACTCGGTTTCTTGTTTGGATTCTAATTTTAGACCCAAACCCGATCTAAAGATCGGATCTATGGCTACAATTTTTAATTCAACGGATCATTCGGATGAGGTTGGATCCATATATAATCCAAATCCGATCCAAAATTTTAGGTTCAAGTCTGGTCTGGTCCAGATCCGGGTCCGAATCCGAGTCGTCTTCCACTCTCCTTTCTTTACTGCAAATATCATATCATATCAAACGAGCGTATCACAGGGTATGTTTTCAACTTTTCCAGCGGTCAGCATGCGCTTCCACAAAGGCGGGCCACCTTATACTGTACACGTCCCGAAGGCCTGATTTATACCTGTCCACCTGTCATTCGCTCGTGCGATAGCTGCTTTGATAAATGCTCTCTACTTGGTGGGCTTGGTTCTTGCTGCCAAAATAGGCGATGCCATCGCCCTCCCACCAATGAGAAAAGTAAACCATCCATCCAATAATAGACGAGTAAGGATCTATTGCAGCAACCTAATAGCAGGAAGAAAGTGACCCTCAAACCCATATCGATCATAAGCCATGTGATCTAGTCACCTTTACCTCAAGGCATTATTTCAAGCCCACCTCAGTCTGGAAAGTTGGAAGCTTGCAAATCAAGAGAAAGCATGCGACACATGTCCATGTTTTGGAATGACATAGCCTAGAGAAACAAGCCAAAAGAAGAAAAGGAGTGAGGATTGCTGCATCCATCATAAGTTAGAACTGACGGCAGACCAGTGGGATGAGGATCACTGCACATATTAAAGGAGTGAAGAACCGCAGGCAGTGGGCATGCGGGTCTAAATGGATAACTTGAGTTCGGATCGGATTGAGTTGTTGGATAAACGATCCAAAATTGATAAAAAAAAAGGGTTGAATCTGGTCGGAATTCAATAAATTCAGATCCGATTCGAAAAATAGAATAAGTCCAATTTTAGAATCCAACTCGACCTCGCGGGTCCTCTATTTCAGGTCTAAGCGGGTCATGTCGAGTTACGGGTCAATCCGACCCATTTGCAACCTTATGTCGTAGTTAATATGGTCGAGTTTAGTTTCGAAATAGAGGACATCTTAATTTTTTTAAAAAATTTTAAATTAAAATTAGCAATTCATTTCACATAAAGTTGGTAAATAATAAATCTTTTTTTTGGTATGTGTGACAAAGCCGGTAAATTATCTACCGACTTGTTTTTGGTGAAGTGGGCAAATTATTTATGTACTTTGGCTCAGGATTGATATGGAGTTGGTTCTGTTGGACCCGCTCTCATCCTTTCAAAGTCATGTGCGAAGAACCTTAAGGGCTCGTTTGGTTCGCGGAAAGTATTTTTCCTCCTAGGAATATGATTTCTGGAAAACAAATTCCTAGAAAGAGGATGCCTAGGAAAGTACTTTTGGCATGTTTGGTCGACCATAGGAAATTGACAAATTTCCAAAGTGCTTATGTTTGGTTGATCATCCACTTTTTTGGAAAAGTTATGTATAATTTCTATTATGCCCCTAATAAAAATTAGGTCTTTAATGCTTTAATGCTTCTTTAATGCTGAAGGGTCTTTTTGGAAAAAAAATAAAAATGGAGTGATTTCCGCCTCATGGAAAAGTAACTTTCTCATGTTTCTCATGGGAAAAATTTTTTCATGAGATGTGAGAATCATATTTCTATAGAAATACAACTTTTTCGTCACTCTTATTTGAAAATTTCAAACAAACAAGAAGCATTTTATTATTTTTTTGTTGACCATACTTTTTTTTTTCCTTTCTTTTCGCGAGCCCTGAGCTCCTCTCACCTAAATGGATGCCTTATGCAGTAGGGGATCCTCCGTTGTAATTTTCAAATTAATAAAAATTATTTATTGTCTTATTTATGTCAATCATTTGGCCTCACGAGAAGAGCTCGAGGAAATCACGTTGGCACACATTTATTGTCTTCATTATCAAAAGTCCAACCTAAAAGACAGGACAACCGCGTCGACATAATTAGAGTGGGCACGGCCTTCTAGTCAACTGACCTCCATTGCAAGCAAACCCGAAACCTTGAATCCGTCTCGAGCAAGGCACGCCGTGGGTCTTTAGACTGCCACGGTAAAACCGCAATCCCAAAAAATTAGAATTATTAATCTGCGGCATTTGTGAGTGTTATCCGGATCAATCAACTAGTTCCCGTCTTGATAAAGATTTTATATCTTAATAGACTTATGGTTCTTTTGACAGGCTAAAGCGGCTTCAAACATCATAGCCAGGAATGTACCAAAAAAAAAAATACACCGTAGCCATGAGAGAGTCCAATCTCATCATAGCCATAAGGAATGATCATTTATGCAAAGATCCCTGAAGTTTTACTCACATAAAATCAAGATAACATTCTTTTCAAAGGTTTAAGTTATATTTGGAAAATTCTGGAAATGAATTGTAAATTACACATGGTCAAAATACAAATTCAATTGAAGAAATGAGTTAGACCTTATGTGATCTATGAATAGCTCAAGTTTTATAATTTCCAAGAACAAGTTAATTTTAAAGTATTTCATCCTATATATATATATAAAATATTAATTATTCTACAAGAGGTTGCAAAATATCAAAAGATTAGCCTCGAAGAGGTAGGGAGATAAAGGTGAGAGATTAGGAGCTGTTGTGTAGTCCCACATCGACTAGATAGCGGAGAGATCTGTTCCTTAAATGGAGGAAGCTTACCCTTTTTTTCAGAGGCACCTCTTGTGGGGCAAAACTGTGCGTTGGGAAGAAACTATGAAACCTCCTATAAAGCGGACAATACTTCTGAAGAGAAGCAGTCGCCTCCGCTGTCTGAGACCGGTGGGGACAAGGTGGAGGGCGGCAGATCCCTCCGTAGCGCTGGACGTGCGGGCCGGAGGCCGATCTCCCTTGACCTCATCAATGGTGAGGTCGGAGTGTAAAAAATTCTTCCGTAGCGCTGGACGCGCGGGCCGGAGCCCGACCTCCCTTGACCTCATCAATGGTGAGGTCGGAGGGCATAAAATCCTCCTGTAGCGTTGGATGTGCAGGCCGGAGCCCGACCTCCCTTGACCTCATCAATGGTGCTTTCATTGAGATCCCTTGATCCCAGCACAGACTCCTCTGCTGGGGGGGCTAATCTCATCAGCATGATAGAATTGGCTACTTTCTTCGCCTGAGCTCAAAAACGGCTTGAGCTCGAAAGTCGGGGGTAGTGATGGGGAAAAAAGTAGACCACCCAACACATATGATTAAAGCACCCGAATCCGACGGCAGGTATGATCTCGGCAGATGTGATCTCGGTAAGCATGGTCTTGGCCGAGCAAGGCCCGATTGACCTCGAGGCCAAGAAAGATCTAGTCAGAAGCTGAGACCGATCCCGACTCCACCAACGGTCAAGCTGGTCTCTAAATCGGAGCGTCTAAAGAAGAGGTCACCAAATCTTCCATATTCGGGATCAAATCCTGCAGACTCCACCACAACAGCTATCAACATTTGAATCCTTGCAATCTCAACCGACTGCCTTCTAGCTTGAAATTCTGTGCCATCTAAGGTAATTCATTTAACCCAAGATTTGCGTAATCACATCTGATTGTGAGTAACCGCTACACCCTCCTATAAAGAGGGGGGACATCGGGGAGAGAGGCATCTTCTCCCCTTGCCAGAAAAGATCTCTTCATTAAAATATCTAAAGATCCCTCTCTGTCTTAAGCATCGGAGGGCCTTCGTCGGACCCTCCGATTCAGGCTTCTTGTAGGTCCGTCGGAGACAGTCGTCCACCACCGCATTGCAGCAGAAGCTCCTCCTCCTGTTTCGCGGTCACCCCCGGTTCTGATTTCCAGCAATAACAGGAACCAAATCAGACCTTTATCTATAGAAATAATTTTTAGACCACATAAAATTGGTTTATTTTCTAATTTTTAATTTCAAAAATAATCCTAATCAAATTTTTCTGAGAAGGCTCGTATAGTGCTAGCCTCTTGTAGAAGAATTTTTAATTTTGTTGAACTGCAACAAAAAAAAAAAGAAACCAACCATAGAATCGCGAGAAAATCCATTTTAGCAAAAAAAGTAATTTAAATAAAAAAGATGAGAAAATAACATTCTCATGAAAACAAGATTCATATATTTTATTAAAAAAAATCTATGGAGGATATGAAAAAGTTACTTTCCACCAGTTGAAATTGAAGTCTTTTTTATTTTCCAAAAATATTTTTAAGTCATCAAAATCTATTGGTAAGATTTCTCCCTTTATTAAGAGTACAATAAATATTTTATGCAACTATTTTAGAGAAATAGATGTTCAATCAAATATTCTTTTTATTAAAAATATAACAGATAGTTTATATAATTTTTTCTAGAAAAATAGATGTTAAACTAAATGTAAGCTATTATAAAATATATCACTTTTTTATCAATTAAAAATATTAAATTTTTTTTAAAATATTATATTTTTAAAAATTGCTGTATTTTTTTTTTCTTGTACGAAATGAGTCCTTATTATTTATGGAAGCAAACGCGGGAAAGTTCTGGCCACCGAAAAGATCTGAACGTGTTAAATATGGTAGGAAAGGTGGCATCACATCCGACGTTAGTTGTTTGTACTACATCTCTGGGCATATCGGCGCCGGGACTTTTCATGAAATAAAACTCCATGCGGGGAGGAATGTGATCGTTGAAATCAACAGCAAAAAAAAAGAGAAGAAAACAAATGTGATGTGTAATTCGAGATGTTAGGACCGTGGATTCCTTTGTACTTTAGTGTTTGGTTAGGTTTGTGGTGGTTTCTCTGTGACGAATGACGATAAAACCGAGCACATCTTGCTTGTCTGTTCTTTGGTGTCGTCCCATTCATCACTTAAACAAAATGCGAAATTAACGTGTGTTTCAGAATGCCTGGTATGAACTATATAAAATTGATGCATATGTATATATAAAATTGATACATATGCGACACCGCTGTCCACTCCACAGAGAATAACTCTATAAAATATATATGCAGGGGGGCTTACTTGGATGAATAAGATTACACATTGAACTCAATATTTACAAAATAACTATTTTTGATATTATTGAATATTAAAGACAGTCTAAATATTTTTTTTATTTTTGAAAATAAAATAGTACGATCATAAGGTCACAAGCTAACGGCTCAGTAAAAATCTCCAAACGTACACCTTACAAATAATTTAAAAATAGATAGTAGCAAATAATTATTATCTAAACATATACAGGTTATTATGAAATTACATACTAATAATCTAGCACAACTTAAACAAACTGGAAAACACATATATGCATCATATATCAATATAGCCATTCTATGATATTTGATATAACTTCAAATTAACCATGTTGTTCAATAGTGATTTCAAATAACAATTATCTTTCAACTTTGGGCTAACCTTGTCACATTTTCTGCCCATAATGAGCAATTGAAAGTGTTATGTTTTCCATCTGTGATGAAGTAATTGATAATACCCTATTTTCAGTATGTGATGGGATAGTCGATAATAATAAAATTGGCCTAGAGTCCACACTCAACAAACAAGTTCACATGCACATATTCAATATTTTATTTTCAGCTTTAAACTAGCAATCGTCACGTTTCTGTCAGTGATGAGGCAATTAATAGTATCTTATTTTTTGTTCGTGGTAAGACTATCTATAATATCATGTACCGGTTAGTGACTAGCAAACCACAATAACATGGCTAGTCCAATGCCCTCAACCACCAATTCATTTCAAGAATGAATATAAATTATATTAAGTTATATTCAGCTTTAGACTATGTTATGGTCACATTTCGACTCATGATAGGGCAATCAATAATATTATGTTTTCTGCCTGTGACGGGACAATCAATAATTCTACATTTTCAACTCATGATGGAATAATTAATAATAATATGACTAGTCTAAAGCACTCCACTCAATCACTCAATTGTGCAATGAGAAGGAGAAAAAGCGCGAACAACCTTTATAGAGGGAGAAGGAGAAAAGGCATGAGTGGGAGAAGAAAGATAAGTTATTCGATGAATTTCAGTATTAGAAATAGGGAAGACGAAGTCAGGGGTGTGGAGGACTTGGTCAGCTGCTAGGCTGAGCAGCGACGCTAGCAGGCAGCTGAGCCGTGAGGCTAGCAGGGATGCTAACGACTTCTAGTGATGGTAGGGTGGAGAAAAAAGACCAATGGGGTTTGACGGCCTTTAGATTGGGAAAAAGAAATAGAAGAAATGAGGGTTGCTTACCTTAAAAATAGGGAAGGTTGGGTGGTCTGATCATCGATCGTCATACCAGACTTGATGGAGAAGAGCACCGGCACTTGGAAGGGGCAATGGAGGTGGCCGAAGCCTGAGAACAGAGAGATAGAAGAGAAAGGGAACAGATTGGTGATATTCACTGAAATAGGAGAAAGGGCAGAAAAAGATAATTAAGGGTTGGCAGTTTCTTGATCCGAGTTTGCCTTTTTCAAATTGTCTAGAGAAATCCAATTGCTAGAGATGGTAATAAAAAAAATGGATGAAGGATGACGGTTGCAACAGATTTGCGCGGTCCTATGCTGTTTGTGGCATCAAATCCGACCAGGTTGGGTTGGCATTCGCCAACTTGCCCAGCTTTATGGATGGCAATTTGGTCGAGTCAGGTCGGATGAGATATAGATCGGGTCCAAAATTTGTCAACTCGAAACCAACCTATTTATTAAATAGGTTAAATCTGAACTCGACCTGTTTATTAAGCAAGTAATCTGACCTGACCCACATAATCTGTTTATTAAACAGATCAAGTTAGGTTACATAGGTTAAATGGGTTCAACAAGTTAGGTGGGTTTTCAATGAATTAATAGATTTAAATGAATTAAATAAGCTAAATGGGTTAGGTTAGACAGGACAGAAATAGGTTAAGCAAGTTTTAAACAAGTTAGACATATGCTAAACGAGTTAAATGGGTTAAACAGCTGAAAAGTCCAAACATGAACCTAACTCGTTTAATAAATTGGTTTAGAGAGGTTGACCCATTTATGATCTATATCCATTCATGTCAAATCCAAACCTGCTTAAAACGGGTCATTTATGGGTCAGAGTGACATGTCAGGTTATAACTTGCCACCTCTACCCAGCTTGCCCGACCGGATTGATTCAGCCTGACTAAGTCAAGTCAATCAAGTTGAGTTTGACGGAAGCAGTTTTGAAAATTTAATTGAGCTAGATTAACAATCTGCTGAATATGTTTGAGTTAGATCGTCAAGTTTCTAAATGGGAGCAATTGACTCAAAAAGTTAGCAATCTAGAATTCACAAAGTGGCCCTTAAATAGAATCATTGAGTTCCAAAGTAGTGAAAAATACTGAGGAACTCTTCCATGATCCTATATTATATTAGAATTCAAAATTTGCCTCATAGTATTATGAAGTTGGTGAATCAATCCTTTTAATTGATTATACCAAGAGTAACATTGACATTATTTATGTAAATAACAAATTATGCCTTTATCATGATATTGCCCTCTTCCTTTTTTTCTTCCCTCCAATAAGCTTCCGCTTTGGTTGGACACTTGCTAAGCCAATTCACTCTCCCTTATTCCCCGGCCATAATTAGATATTGTTGAATCCTTTTATTTTTCTTGGTCAGGGTTGGGATAAGATTTACTCGACTGGTGTGGGGTGGCCAATGTTGGATGGATATCACTGATGAGAAATGAGCAGAAAACAGGAAGTTAAGGATGCTGACAAGGATGAATTATAAACCTAAGGGCTAATATATATTTTTCCCATAAAAAAGATATGAAAATGCTTTTGTTTGAAATTAAGGAGAAATAGTTTGTATTTGAGCCCAAATACCCTGATGAAACCATCAAAACTCTTATCAATTTTGAGTAGTTGTTTTTTTTGGTTTCCAGACTCATATTACAATTTTGTAAAATATCAAGGTGTAAATCATAGGTTTGCTGAACTATTCTTTTTGAAAAAGATTGTATGTAAATCCTTGGAGGTGTTCTTAAGTGTTTGACAATGATTACTCTAGATGAGAGTAAAAGGAAATTTTATCCATCACATACATGAGATTACCCATTTCAGTTGATCACAGGAAAATGGATTTTCTTGAATCTAGCCTGATGACATGGAACTGTAAAACGGCTGCAAAATATGCGGGGATTAATGTTTGACTGCTTCGCTTTCTAGTTCAAAATTGTTCCACAAACAAAAAATCAAAGAACATTTTTCCAAAAGTTTCATAAACTTAAATTGATTCAATTGTCCAGTGCCAAACAACACAATACTAGCAGATCGGAAGATGCATATTGTTGGCAACAGTAGCACAGAAGAGGCCAAGGTTTTTCAAGCATGAGAAGAAGCAAATCAAGCACAGGACTGACTAATGTAGAAGGAAAAGAAAGAGACTTCAAATTCAAAACAAGGTGAGATTTTATCTAACCATAACTTGCTTTTCCAAAAATTTTACAATAACATGCTTTATATAGTCTTGCCAGTTAGAGAACCAAATGCTTCCAGTACTTGTTAATACTTGAAAAGTAGAGAAGAAAAACAAGAGGAAATGTTACTCCCCAAAGCTACAAAACTAGTGATAATTAACAGTCATGCCCTTCCTCAAGAAACACTACCATGCCCCAAAAATCCTAACACCAGGAGTCTGAAACGGCATACAAGAGAGAAAAGGAGAGAGCTACTACAAGGAAGGTACATCTCCATAAGGACGAAAATCTTATTAATTATCGACGATCATGTTGCTGAAATTGGAGCGTCGAATGGAACACGGTGGAAGCAACAGCCTTAGCCCAAGCCACCAACTCTTTCTTCATCCTCTGCTCATCCTTCCAAAGCGAAGGGTCGATCGGCTGATCTTTATTTTCACCGGGGACTAAAAGCGTCGGCGGAGTTCTCGAGCACATCTCGGAGTTGTCGTCGATAGAGCTGGGCAGGACTTGAGCTTCTAAAGCCATGGCTTTTCCTTGGTTTGATGTCCACGGGCTTAGATTTCTTGCCTGTTTTATATAGGTGGAAGGAGGGGTGGAGGTTTGAGACTGAGAGGATGAGACCATAAGAGGAAGCACGAAGAACATGTGCTCTTTGCGGATTGGATGCGCGTCAAGAGGTCACGTCAAAACAACCGCGTCGATTGGATTATCCCTAGGATAACTCTCCCTCAATTGAAAACTATCCCTACGATATGTGGTAATTTTTCTCTCTCTTGAGAATAGTGATTGAACAAGAAAAGATACCAATAATAATAATAATAATAAACAAATGCAGGTGCTGATAGGTCACTATTTTCTCCAATCATTCACGACTTAATTAGTTGAGAGACTTATATGCTTGATAGATGATTTAGTTGGGTGTGTCATTAATTAGTTGAAGAATTAGAGTAATGCGTGAGATAAAAGAGCTAGGTATAACATAGGGACTTTTCAAGGAGTCATCCAATCTCAATCCTAGTAGGATCCGGGTTGTATCTTTAGCGCGAAAGAATGATTCACCTTCTTTTGCGACGTAAACCATTGGATCATGCAGTGGCTACTTTGAGATATGGGCAAAATGCAATCTAATGGTTGATGTCACGGAACAAGATGAATCATTTTTTCGTGCGAAATATGCAACCCAAACCCATTCTAGTACTACTCTTGCCGTTAGAGGAGATCTCATTTTGATTTTGCTGTTATTGTTGTTGTTGTTGTTGTTGAACAAGATAAAAGAGGGGTAGCATGAGAATTTTCCAGGGAGTTATCCAACTCCAAGTCCTCGTACTACTCTTGCCGAAGCACGTCTAATTAGGAAGTTTAGATAGGATCTGATGCTAGTTTGCTCGCACCGTCCATCTTGGTAAAATAGCTTGAGGCCCCTGATTCTTATTATTATTATTTTTTTTGGTAAATCGGCAACTCACACATGACGAGCGTGAAGCTGGCCCACAAAATCAGAAAACAAAATGCTACGCAAGGACGAAGGCACAGCCTCGTGGCCTATCAAAAAAAAACCTCCCGAATGATGAGCCGCGAAGGAAGCAACCTGATTCTTATGAGAGAGGACATGGAGAAAAGAAGGGTCGGAGGGGTCGGAGTGGTTGCCTCGTCCACTATTATACGATTTTCTAAGCCATGCAAGTTGTTTTTTTTTCTTTTTTAATTCCACACAGAATCAATGTCTCATGGGGGAGGGGGAGCCAAAAAGGGAAGAGCCAGCTGAAGGCTTTAAAAAGGGATGATGCCGAGCTCTTTCGTATTCTCCTTTTCTGCTGACCACCTCTTTTCATGTGTTAAACAAGTCTATAAATAAAATATTCTCCTACAGAATGGAATGTCTGAACTATTCTTAAAACCTATGCTGTCTGGAACCATGGAAATAGAGCTCCATGGGTGAAAGGTGCAGGTGAAGTGCGCCTGCTCATGCCGAGTTGGATGGCCTCACTCCCTTTGCTTTTTTCTTTTGGGGTATATAGGGGGTCATAGGCACAGAATAAAAAACTAAAGACCAAGGAAACTACTGCCTAACAAAAGTAATACCAGCTGTCTGATATGCTGTGGAAGAAGGGATGAAGACTTATAATCGCTATTAACCCCAAGTCTGGCCAGGTTGTAGATCTGCTGGCTGATTTCCTTCCCTTAGAACATGAGTAATGGAGAAGAAGTCCAAATGAGCGGCGCATTGCAGAGTAACAGGTAACGGAGGATGCATTAAATCTGTAGCAGTAGGATCTGAAAAACATTTACTAAAGGTGTGTGCCGCTAGCAACTTACGTAGGTGCCCATTTTCTACTAAAATCTAATGCCATTCAGAGAATATATAAGGTTATAAAATTGCTTATATATGCACTCTTGTTGCTCTCTCTCTCTCTCTCTCTCTCTCTCTCTCTCTCTCTCTCTCTCTCTCCATTGAGCAAATTAATAACTGGATATATACAGAACCAATAGACAGGCAGCAGTAAAATTGGAACTTGGATGAAAGTTTAGGAAACAATTATAGATGAGATTGATAATTTGCATAATAATCCACTTTGTTTCATGTTTGTTATTTTTTAGATATGATTGCATGTTTGTTATGATTTTAGTTAATCAAGGACTCATATATGGACCGTATAAACTGAGGGAAGCGCTAGTCCCATCAACCTTGAGCACTATGAGTGGGTATTGTAATTCATGCACCTACTTAAACCACATATATAAGAATTACAATACCCACTTATGTGGACCATATATAAGAATTAACTAGTTCACTTTGTTACCTTAAATGAGAATTACAATACCCACCCACTCATACTTAAACCACTATGGACCATATATAAGAATTAACTAGTTCACTTTGTTACCTTAAACCACATGTTGTTGTATCTAAAATGTAATTCATGCATCTGACTTGACCGAAACCTCCAATTTGGTCCGAACTGGGATTGACCTAGATTGGCCACTTGGGCTGTGTAGCGCATGCCTAGCATGTGAGATGAGGGTGGAAGACTCCCGATGGGAGTCATCTTCCTCCCTCAAAGAAAGAGGACTCTCAGGGCATGTTGGATTCCAACAAAACCCTAGGAATCACTCTGTAAAACCCTTCCTCTTCCCTTCTAAGAGTTCCACGGTTGGTCTTGCCTTTGGTTGCTGCCGATTTCATTAAAAAAATTTCTTAGATTCCTGTTAAGATTTCTCAGCAAACCTCATTGGAAATTGAGGTAATAGGCCTACTAAACCCTCTTCCACCTCCTTCACAATTCTAAGGTCCATCATTTGCCAAATTTGAGCTAGTTGATTGTCGGTTTTCATCGCGTCAGAATTCCCCTATTTTGATTTTCTTCTTTCCTATTTTATTTTCTAAGCCTTGATTGGAGGCCGAGATCCCCTAATCGAGCTGTAGACGAGCTCTCCATGACTTCTCGTGACTGTTTGACGAGGCATTGGCTACTGGAGAGCAAGTCGAGTTGTTATGGTTCCTCAATTGAGGCCAACCCCTCTTCGGCCTTTCTTTTCTTCTTCCACCCTGTCGCCAACTGCCACTATGTACCACTACTCTTCGGCCACATGGTAATCACTAAGGTAGCCCCTATTCCCTTTCTTTGATGTGAGAAAGAGAGAGATACCATGTTTCTCTGGTTGCTCCTCTTCTCTCACTTTCTCTCTTTCTTCTCTACTTAGGTTAGGGGACTCTGGGAATGGACCCAAGTTTCTACCCTATGAACCCTGATGTGACCTCAATAGAGTATTCTGGTTGGTATCATATTGTTTCTAATGATTGGATCCAGTTCTGTAGGAAAGTCATCGTCTGGGCAAGAAGAGGTTGAGCTGAGTACTCTACGCCCCAATTCATAGATCGAGGTGTAAGTTGATACATAGTGCATTTAAATTATCGTCAGTAAGGGTAAGAATGTACACAATTATCTATATGGATAATATATATTTTGTAACATGTGCCGATGATTTTAGATTTTGCATCATTTGCTGCATGATTGCTGATTGATTTCTGACATGAATATATAAATATATGTTTCTCTATAGATGCATCAAATATCGATGATTTTAGTTGTTTATAATATGATGTTGGTTGTTTTGGAGTTGGAAAGAAATATAGTATATAATGATATTTTATTTAGTAAAATTGAATGACTAGCCATTTTATGGATTGCCAATTATGGGCTGAATCGTGACATTTTAGTTTGCCGCGATGAATTGAAAAGTAGGTATTATGGATTGCCAGTCACGAGCTAAATCATAATACTTTGGTTTGCTTCCATGAGCCAAAGCATTAGATTTTGGTTTGCTTCTGTAGGCTGAAGCATGGGATTATGCTTTGCTAGTCATAAGGATCTTCGATAGTTCAAATTGGAAAGATAATTGTTATCAGAAATTTGAATAGTAATGGAAGATAAGATATATGAAACTATTGTTGAAAAAAAAAAAATTTGATGATATATCTGATGGGTTTTTTCGAATGAGATATATATTTGATGACATATATTTATATGTGCATATCTATATGGATTTATTTGAGCTATGTTGAATAATTGGTATGAGATTTTATAATTTTTGCCTTCATTTTGATTTGGTTTGTAGTTAATTTTTAAATTTATTTTATTTATATTGGTTTGAGTGTGGAGATTCTTACTGAGTTGTAAGCTTAGTCTCAGATCGATTGGGCATGAAGTTTGAGAGATGAAGTTATCAGTTAGAGAGTTGATTTTTCTTTCTGATACCAGATGAACCTTTGAATTTGGTAATTAAGTAAACTCTTCTAATGATAGATTACTTATGTAGACTATTATGGTCCAATTTTATGACTAATTTAATTATTTTCGTACTGTTGAAAATTTCGCTCATCTTATAGGCCATGGTCTCTAGGGTATCCCCTTATTAGTAAAGTCAAAGGAAGTCCTGAGCAAAGAGAAGTAGTTTGAGAGCTACGTTTGCTTGCTTGCCCTTCCATATGGTTCTAGAGTTCTTGCGGCCGTGTCATGCGGCCGGCTCAAATGACAGTTTGGGGCGTGACACCAAACTATGACACGAGATGGGTTGGGGCCTAACTTGACCATTTTGCAGCGATGGTTGAAAGGATAGTTTATGCTATATGCTATTCGCATGCTTTTGTGGACTTCTAAGTCAAACCAAAATCCTGTATTTTTTGATAATTCCTCGGCAGAGAGTGCATAAGATGGTTTTTGGTATCTGCGGGAGGATTGGGTTGGGGGGAGGGGGGTGTGGAGGTTTCAAAGACTACCTGTCCCAGATTTCCTATCTAAGATCTTTCACTTGAAAGATGCATGGGGCCCAATCAACCGAGCTACTAGCTTAGCAGTTCTCTTGGATTTATATCATGTGCACAGTCCATTACCAATTTGTATGCATCATGGATGCATGCGTATGTTAGGGGCAAAACGATCTGGTAAGGTTCTTAGCGAACCATTTCTCAGAAAAAAGGAAAAAATCAACCTTTTCTACTAATATGATTTTTTTTTTCAAAAAAAAAACTACAAAACAAGTGATGATATATAACCTTCTTCCAAAGAGTTGTGGAAAAAAAAAAAACAGTATGCCCCAAGAAAACTCACATTAGTAGGACTATTAATAAGCATACAAGGGGAAAAAGACTGAGCTACTACAAATCAAGGAAGGTGCATCTGCACCAGGACATGCCAAATTTTTTCAGAACTTTCTCTCCTCATACTGTTCGGTGTTGCTGCATGGAGTTCCGGACAATAGAGGCCACGGCTTTAGCCCAAGCCACCAACTCTTGCTTCATCCTTTGCTCGTCCCTCCAAACCAATGGATCGATCGGCTGATCTTTTTTCTCAGCGGGAACCATAAGCATTGCTGGACCTCTAAAGAACACCTCGGTCTCGTTGCTGGGAGTGTTGGCAATGGCTTGAGCTCCCAAAGCCATTTTTCAAGAGCCTGAATTGGCTTTGGTGTCAATTAGCTTCCCGTTTTTTGATTTCCTCCGGGTTGGAATTTGCATGGGTTTTTATGGAGGAGGAAGCCAGTAAGGATGGAGGTTGACCCATGAGAATGAGGAAGCACGAGGAACACGTTTGTACTGTGTCGAAATAGGACGTGTCTTATACGGAAAGAGGCGTTTTCAAAGTTTCATCAGTGATGACAAGACATTTGGTGTTTACATGGGAATGAAAGTTATGGTTTGAAACTTTCACCGCATTATGTAGATATGAATTAAGGGTGGACAAGGATGATCGGATAACCCGACTATCATTACCAGGATATCTCGTGCATGGATGGGAGATACATACATAATTGAAGATAAGAAACAGGAAGAAGCTATAAATGTTCATATATATGCCAGCTTATAAACAAAGTTTACAAATTAATTCATGCAAACCTTGAAATGTATGGTGCATGTAACCCTCTAATATATACACCATTCCAAAGAATTCTATCATGTACAAGGCTGAATGATTATATGGTTATTTTATGGTATAGTACATTCCATCAGGTACCATTTATAGCAGGTCATTCATATACTAAGCATAACTATCTAATTATTTATTATGTTTTTTTCCAAGAGAAGAGAGGAGATCCACTGCACCGAGACCCAAAATATTTGCAGGTGTACCATCGTAAAAAAAAAAAAAGAAGAGTTAGATCCAACTATTCTATGCCCAGTTTGAACAAGTGTGATATTATATCAACAGGAGTACCAAACCCATGTAAGGAACCACATAGTTCTCAGTAGAGTGGAGGTGTAAAGAAGTAGAGTAATGAGGTGTTGGTGTGGATGTTGATTTTAATGTTATAATAGCAGGGTTGCATATCATGTGCAAGATTAATTATTATTTAATGGGTGCAAGTATGAAAAGACCCTACCTTAGGCCACCAGGTAATGTGTGAACTTGGAAGAGGTCTACAGATTTGGAACGTCATAGATTTATTAGATTTTGTCTCTACCTGACCTTTTACCTTCATGTTTGGATGAACAGCACCAATCAAAAGAAGCGGAACTAAAGACATGCAACTACTTAATTAGGTGGGCTTTCCTCTTTAAAAAAAAAAAAAAAAAATCCACCTGTCAAATTAATTAGGTGGGGCCAACTCTAAACATCAGCAAGCTTTCTGCCACAGTGCCACGGCTAATCCTTTGGACCTTTGAGTTCACCAGCCTTTAGTGCCCAAGAAGCAAGTTTCAGATCATACCTAGTGATTTCCCTCCCTCTTCTTCTTGGCCCAAGATTCTATGATTTAAATGAAGTAGAGTGCCTCAAAGTCTTACTATTAATTAATGCTTAAATTTGTATCACTATTTTATAGTTCAATAAAGAAAAAATTTCCATCCTTACAAATATATTGTGATATTTTGGAGATGCCAATTAAGTGGTTTTGTAAATTTATTGGCTGTTGGATAACAGTGATCTGAATTTATTGATGGGTCAATATTCTCCTGTTCTAACTCTTGGAAAGAAAAATGATATCAATTTTCTATCATCATCATCATCATCATTATTATTATTATTATTATGATCATCAGCAGCATGATCCTTGGATCTAAGTCATGCATATAAATATTACAAAGAGCCAATCCTAGTTGTAGATTACCCATTCATCAGGCATCCCCACCATCTTGATAAGAGTAACATTCATCCCTGCCAACTAATTAACATTCACAATTATCAGGGAGCTTGAATATTAGGTTTCATTTGTTCAAAATAAAGTAACATTCACAATTATGTTAAAAATTGTCGAATTAAATTCTTGTCGAGGGATCTAGTTGAGGTTTCATTTTCTCATTAGGTTCTTGTGATGTTAGAAATTATGATGCTTTCGCTGTGTTTGTTCCTTCTCTTGTTGGTTGAATTGCTCTATGGTGCTTTGACGAGAACATATTTCTTTTTGATTTGGAATTGGCTTTTTTTTGCCAAGGTGATGTCACGGTAACTTGTTTTTCTCTTGTGAAGGCGGCCGCGTTTCGCCGAGGGATCGTATGCTTCTTTCCTTCCCTCTATGAAATGAGGCTTATGGTGCCTCTCATATTTTGGCTGCCTTATAATTCCATGCGATGTTTGTTATGCTACTGCAAAGGACCAAAAAGCTTTATTTACAAATGTTAGAAGGCAGGGCTCTAAGCTCTTTAATAACTATAGCATATATCTTCACTGCTATTGAGGTTCTCTATTCTCTTCTCTAAAACTATAGTATATGCCCTTTATTTATACTAATAAGGTCGTTCATATTTGATTCGAATTCTTTTTCTAGCTAGAAGAGAAGAAGTTGTAAGTTCTCTACTATTCTGTAGAGCTCCACTCTTCGATTGCTCTTTAATTAGAAGAGATTTTTTCCTTTTATGCTAGTGAAGTTTGGTCTAATT
This sequence comes from Phoenix dactylifera, assembly GCF_051530095.1. NCBI lineage: Eukaryota > Viridiplantae > Streptophyta > Magnoliopsida > Arecales > Arecaceae > Phoenix > Phoenix dactylifera. Next base: position 27,186,924 of record NC_143196.1, on the reverse strand, counting down.
GGATTAGATTCCTCTCCAAATCAACAAAAAGTACAAACTATAAAAATAATAAAAGTGTCTTAAAAAATTACTAAATTTGGATAAAAGCTAGATATTAGTTTCTACATCAACTTCGTCTTCAATAATGACCCACATTCTTCTTGGAATAGAAGTTATAGTTTTTTGAGGTTTTTGTGCCCAATTGAGAATTTGATGTGGTGGCCGAAGTTTATCCACACCTATCTGAAGTAGCTAGATTAGCTCACGATAGGTTAGATGATCCCCATAAATTATATTCGTTTTTATTTTTTTAGATTTTGGATTGGCTTATTGCACATATTAGAGCTAGATATTAAGCAAAAAAGTCAAATTTGACCTTATATTTCATTGGTTAGTGAAATGGGGAAACAACAAGAGGAAAGAAAGGTCGAGGAGATGAGGGAGCAGAAGAGGAAGGATAGAGTTGTATATAGAAGCATCCCAAGCAAAAGCACTCAAGACCTCTAGCCTCTAAACCATAGCAACAAACAAAATTAATCCAAAAGAATCACTAGACTCAGTGAAAACCATTTCTGCAGTGCTGAAAGCGGGTTGGATTATATGTATATCCGACCGTATCCGCTTTGGTATCCAATTTAGGTCAGATTTGAATACTGTTTTTTTAGTCCAATCGAATTTGGATATAGATCCAGAAGGTCAGTTAAAAAGTTTTCCTAATATGGATACAAACGCGGATACACCTAATTTTTTGAATTCGGATTCAAATCCGGATATTCATATAACAAGGGTACGTAAAAAGAAGAAGTTTAAGTTAAGTTAAATCAGAGAACCAATTAAATGATTAACCAAACTTAAACTAAAAGAAATCCAAATATCGGATGACTATCACTTAAGATAGTAACCCGAATATAGAAACCCGATTTGAATAAAATTCTTCGAATCAACCCGCATGTCTGAAAGGCTCAAACCTCTTGTTTGTCTATTCATCCCCCTTTTCTCTTCATCGTCTTCAAGCAACTAGAATTTCGAAGATTCCGTCCATTTTCTAGTTTTTATCTAGCGAGTTCAAACCAGCAACAACTATGAGACACCTTGGAGGTGCTATAGATCCCGTCTACTTCGGTGACGAGCAATCTTGAGCGGTATATCCTTTATAAAATTATTAGTTTTTATTATTGATAAATACTTATCAAAATAATATATTTTAATTGATTTTTTTTTCATGATCGTGTCTTTATTGTTAGTTTTTATCATTAAATTTTGCTCAAATTTGATTAATATCCAAAAAAATTTTCAATTTTTATCTGTATTCGGATAAAAAAATATGGATATGTTTAATATCCGATTCATATTCATATCTGTTTATAACATATATGGATATGCTTAATATCCAATTCGTATTTGTATTCGTTTATGATAAACATAGATATGCTTAATATCTGATTCATCCATTTAGAACAAATATGAATATTAATTTTGATATTCATTTAATATCCATATCTATATCTGTATTTATTGAAAAATATTGATATAAATATGGATATATTAATATCTAATCCATATTCGATCTGTTATTAGCTCTACGTTTCGGTCATTATATAAAGGATTTGATAGAATCCAAAAACGAATTCCACCATATCAAGAATTCGAATCACATGTCAACCTTTTGGAGATCATAACTTGATTGTACAACATCCGATTGAGTTGCTTTTTCTTCTAAATCAGAAAATATTTTTTCGAGCCCTATGATGTAGCACCCCACTCTTAAGGACGTGGTACACCAGGCAATAGAGTCCAAATTTTTATTATTTGGCCCCAAAGGGATCTAAAGAAGAAATTTTCTTTCTAAGAAAAATTTCAATCCGACAAATCTTCCAATTCGGAAAGAAATAGATGGAGCGACTGCAAGCAAAGTCGATATAAAAGTTGATTTCTACTTATATAATTTTAGATTTTTCATATTTATTTCTATTAGTCATACTTATTTAAGAAAAACTATGTTCTCTCTTAATTAGAAGAAGAGTCCATCTAAATTCTGAAAGGGCAGATTCACTACTATATATAGAGAGACTATGTAATTAAGTTTGCCATTCATTGATGAAAGAAAAGGAGATCTAGATTTTACTTCATCAATTTTTCTATTTTTTTTATTTTTTTCTCTCTTTCTACTTATTAGTAGTATTGGGTACTCTTTAAGATATTTAGTCATACAAGGATATATAGATCAAGAAGATGAGGGTGGATAAAGTTATAGCTTGAAGCATTCTAAGCAAAAACATCCAAGACCTCCAACCTCTGGACCACACCCGCGAACAAAAGTACAACAAAATCATACATCTCAAAAACAAAAGACCAGGCAAAGAAACCAAAATATTAATGGAGAAACTGGTGGAGAATCGGTAGTCTCAGTCCTCTTGGTCCACTGAATTTAGTGAGGGTAGTACTATGCGAGGAGGAAATCATTTTAGGATGTTGTATCTCATCTTACTATTGATACAAACCATCTGCCTAGTTGCTAATCATTGATTTAACTCATTGCATGATAACTGCAGCGATATGTGTGAGGATCTGTGCAGGCATGTGTTTAGTCTCACATTGGTTATTCGCTGGATATATCTTAGGTACTTATATAGGTTTAAAGAACGGAACACCTTCCAGCTAAGCCATTTTGGATGAGTTCCTGGGATGTTACAAAATAGTATCAGAGCAGACCCGAACCATAACCTATTTGGACCACGGGACACTGCAGCAAAATCCATTGGGGCTGATCACGGGCTGATCGTGGTACTTGTAATTAGATTTAAATGAATTTGAACCCTTAGCCTGATGAGAACGTTAGGGCTTAATTAAGGTGAGTATGTAAGGATTTATGTGGGCGTGTGTTTAGTCCCACATCGGTTATTCGTTGGGTGGGGGAGTATGTGAGAACCTGTGCAGGCGTGTGTTTAGTCCCACATCGGTTATTTGCTGGATAGATCTTGGGTATTCATATAGGATCAAGGAGTCTAAATAATACCTTCCGACTAGCCATTTTGGGTGAGGTCCTGGGTTGTTATAATATAGACTAAAAACAAACCTACAATAACAGAATCCCAAGTAGCATTGGGTTTTCCTGGTAAGATTTTCTTATTTTCTTATTTCTATTTATTAGTGTTTTTAGGACTCTAGAAATATCTAGTTATAGAAGGATAGATCAAGGTGAAGAGGGAGTGGGTGAGGGAGGAAACAGTTAACAGCTAGAAGCATCCCAAGCATAAGCATCCAAGATCTCTGACCTCTGGATCACACCAGAAAAGAAAAGTACAAGAAAACTTTACAGCTCAAAAGCAAGAGATCAAACCAAGAATAAGCAACTGGTAGAGCATGGTGGGCTTTGTCCTCAATGGTCTGCAGACTTACTGTGTGAGGCGGATGAAATCCTTTGAGGACATTACATCTCAGTCTGTTTCTTATAATCAAACCACCTGCCTACTTGCTGAACATGGATTTGACTCGATGCATGATATCTAACATAGTTCACTCCTAACCTCAAAATATGCAAGCATTACATTTTAACGACATGGACCAAAACTCCTAAGTAGCACTAGGATCTGCTAAAATTTTCTAGTTTTCTTTCTATTCTATTATCAGTGGCATTGAGGAGATCAGGCAATGCGAGATGATAGAGGACAGAGTTGCAACCAGAAGCATCTCGAGAAAAAAACCACCCAAGCTCTTGCAAAACTTTACAACTCAAAAACAAAAGATCACTCAAAGAATAAACAAAATATTAACAGAGCAACTATGGAGTAGTTTGCAAAATTAGTAGTTGAGGAAAAGGGAGGCGGCACTGCATGAGGAGGATGAAATAATTTGAGGATATTATGTCTTAGCCCACTTCTGAAAAAAAAGAACATAGTCAAATAAGAATGCTGCAATAGCATTGAGAGTATAAACACAAGAAATACTCGGACATGACAACTCTAAAGTTTGGTTTTAGTATTAAAATGGCTATGTTCTCACGTTTACTCAACAATCGTTTTGTGATTGGCGTAAATCCGGGCTTTTGGTGCCAAACACGGCAGGTTTGTGAACTACTTTAGGGGTTAAAGTACAAAGTGGGCCAAAACACCATGAGTTAAACGAGTTTCAAGAAGGTTTTGGAGGAGACGAGCATTTTCTATAATCAAAACAGCATATGTTAAACAAATCTAACTTCCAATATATGACCAATTCATCCATAATCTAACTTCCATTCTTTCATGACTCCATCATCAACAGTTAGCAAATCGATGGCAATGGAAAGTAATATGCAGGGGATAAAGTCTAAAGCAAATCTGATGTTCTTCTGTTTCCCTTTAAAATTATCTCTGTTTTCCTTTTATGCTGTCTGTCGGACACCTCTCGTGCAACCTCGTTTTCCACAGCCAATTGTTCAATTATCTCCGTGACTGGGAGACGTCATGGGTGACGCGAACCTAGATATTATCCTGGACGTAAGAGAGGAGAAATTTCCAGGGCGGGAATCGTGAAACCTGTGATCATTTAACGGGAATTTTCTCACGTAGCTAACCTGGTTTCTCCCCACGTCTCTTGCATCAATATAACGGGCCAGGCTCGAATTGAGGATTAAAGTCTGGCCTAAGCCCGGCTCGGCTCATTTTTTTTCCAGTTTTTACTGTAATGTTTATTTATATCTGATGTATTTATAGAATTAATTGATAATTGTCTTTTTTTTTTGATAAAAAATAGGAGGGGATGGAGAGGGACCAGCCCACCCGCGTAGCAGCCTCCACTGGGCCCCCTCCTTCCACCAGAAAATGTTCGATACAGGTCGCAGGTTGCCTCACATATGGGTACGTCACCCCAGCGCCACCTTGATACAAATGGAAGGATAGTATATCCGCCAGCGAGCGGGGCATCCGGTCTCCTAATTTAATCAACGCTCGCGCGTTTCGAACCCGGGCAACTCGAGTGGAATTATCGCCCCCTTACCACCAGGCTGCCACCTTGGTGGCATTGATAACTGTCATTGATACGTGAACTTGATGGAACACAAGACATATTGTAGGTTGCTTGCAGTATTTAATTATTCGTATTTAAAAATTTTAAGTATTTTTAATATTTTTTTGAAAAATTTAAAAAAGGCCGGAAAGCCTAATGCCCGAAGCTCCCAAATAAAGGGTGTGCTTAGACCAGGCTAGGTTGAGCTCGAGCTTAAGTAAATTATGTTGACCCTTGGGCAAACCCTGACCTAATTAAGCCGAACCTGGTCTTGCTGGGCCCATGAACACGTCTACTGTAAAGCAGTGTGAACCTCCAATCCATCATTCATAAGAAGCATTGCACCTTAAGATAGCTAAAATAGGTTTGAAAAGGGAATATTGAGGGCCATGTGTGCAACATAGGTAAAATGGGCCATATTTTTCATCGGCATAAATGTTATTAGCTGATCCATTCAAGGAGATAGGTATATCTCACACAAGAACAAAAGAAATAAATGAAATGAATCTTACAATAAAAATCTGGAAGCAAGGTTTTTATCCTATTTGCTTTCTTGAAAATCAATGTACCGAACTATGATTTAGAGTCTCTATTTATACTTACTAAGACGGACCTCTCTGAATTTGGGTCATATTCTTTTTCTGACTAAGAAATCAAATGTTTCGAAAATAAAAGATATAAAAAGTATAAAAATCGGTTAGAAGCTAGAAATCAACTATAAATAATGAGTCATATCCATATCAATGCTTACTATAAACAGTAATTTGAGTTTCACTAGACGTTTTGGTGGATCTAAACTCTTGACGTCGAGTTTAGATTTTATGAAAGTTATTACAGGTTAGATTTTTAAGTCTAATAGACCTATGAATAGGTTGTCATGTCATATTACCCAATTAAAAAAAAAAGAAAAATAAACAATTTTTATGAAAGTTATATTTTACAATTTCTCTCACAAACTGATCTTAGATACGATGAATCTTGCTTCTAAATCCTATTCAGACCTGTGTAAGTGGTCCATCAAATCGATAGCGAATGTAATAATCCTTAGGGTTCACTAGCTAGCCCCATACAGATGCTTTTTGATAACAGAGATACGACTTTACCCACTCTCACATGATTTTGTTCTCATAAGTGGCTGATGTAGGTATTTCCTAATCTTCTTTGTACATTTTACAAAGATTCCTAGGTTTGTTATATACTCTCCTCTAAGTGATGCCCTGGTAATATTCAGATCACATATTTCCAACTTAGCACATAAACTGAGTACAAAAAACCTTTACAACTTCATCTAGTTAAAAAGTTTTAAGATTCCATTAATTTTCATGCACAATCGATATATTCATATTAGAGCTAGTCATCGGCTGGGGGGCATAAAAAATATGAAATTTTAAATAGCCCAGCTGGATACCCAACTAAAATGAATATAGTTTAGGGCCGAGGCCTGGCTTATGATCAGCTTTAAATTTCATGTTTGCAACAAATATGCCTTTTTTCTATTATCTTGAAATTAGTAAGTTCAAGAGAAATAATATTTTAGAAAATTACAAGAATGAGAAATTATTTAGTGAAAGATGTCTCTATATTTTAACAAAAAGATTAGGCTTAGCTAAAAAGTTTTCTTTAAGTAAATAAATGGACAGGAAAACTATTTAATGAGAGGTGTTGAAATAAACACAAAAATATCAGAAAAACGTCACGCACATAATGTATAACTCTCCTATTTGTCCTCTCGTTGTTGTTTTCAATACGAGAGCCATGCATCTCACGAGATTATTGCGTTACCGTAGATTTCAGCTTATCTATTACATGGTCGCGTGGTTTGGGTTCCTTACACTGGTGATCTAAAGATTGCCCTTTCTTGCTTTCATATGACGTGGGTCGAGTACTCCAGTTGCATTACAAAGATATTAGCATTAAAGATGGGAAATGCATCTGACAAAGAGGAAGATGGATGGTTTCGTATTTCAACATTTAAAAAAAAAAAACAGGTATATTAGAAGATAAATGCACTCTCACTTTTGGTTGCTTGCTTAACTTTTCTTCATAGAAAATCTTTACATCTCAGATTTCTTTCTAACATAAAGAAGGGATGATTTTCTAAGCCAACGTGGATAAATTCTACAAGATTTTGCCTTTAGAATATGGCAAGATAAAGCAAAGAAATGGTATTGTGTGGATCAGGCTTCTCTTTGGCTGGAAAGTTGGAATAGCCTCGTCAATAGCGTGCAAACCAATACAAATTAAGCAGAAGAATAAACAATTGTGTTTATTCCTTATTAATCTCGATTCTTTCCAATTATTTCTTTTTATTAAGTCCTAAGTCATATTCGATTAAGGTTCAACTCTAGGTCAAGTTAGATCTAAACTTGATTTAATTAGCATCAGCAGCTAGTGATCACTCACATGTAGCTCATCACAAACATTTGCTTTGCAATATATGTTTGCTGGCCAAAAAATAGATTATTAATTTTCAGTATTATGAAAAACAAAATATCAAGCTCCGCGTGCCAATCAATTTTACCTATGTCCAATGAATACAAAATGTATTTCTTTTTTTTAAAAAAAAAGGAGGGAAAATCCAACCAGAATTCATTGAGGACATATTTGGTTGGAAATAGTTGGACTTTGAGAATGGAAATAAAAATAAGTGACTCTCATTCTAGCTGTTTGGTTGGAAAAACTCTAATTCTTATTCCGATTCTATTATCCAAAACCCAATTCCTACTCTTCCCTAGTATACAAATCCCATTTCAATTCTAGTTTTGATTTTAGTTACAAACCAAATGTGTCGAGGGATGTAGCCAATTTTGATTTTTATTTCATTCCGTTCCGATTTTGATTCCGTTCAGATGGTTAAAAAAATGACAAAAAAAAATTTTATTGAAAATGATGAAGTGAACACTGTGCGCAAAAAAAAATTGACAACACAATAATGTTCTCCAGAAAAAGTTGGTCAATGACCAGCAAAGAAAAAACACCTAAAATGGAGGGAAAGAAGAAAGAAGAAACACAAACTCCCGGTCATTGAAAACCATGACAAATGGTGCAGTTTGCACTGCAATCAACAAGAGCAAGACCTCAGCTGCTCATGTTGAAAGAATTCTAGGCAATATCTGAACTCCAAGCATCACCCAGAAAACTTCTCCCTTATCGAGGAAGCGACTGCTTTAGCCCATGCAACCAATCTCGCCTTCATCTCCTCTTCATCAACTTTCCATTCATCACCACCTTCTTTATGCTTCGCTCCATCCTGGAGATTTAACAGATGCGGTGGGCAAACCTCATCCAGCGTTTCAAAGTCTATATCACACTCGGCATAGTCGACACCAGCCATGGCTAAGGCTTCAAGTGATGCACCCATCTTCTTCTTCTCCTCTTCCTCTTTCTATCCTTCTCTTTCACACACTCGCACTCCAAACAAGAAAGATCTCTTTTGTGCTTTTAGATATATATGCAGTCTAGTTGATGGCCCATAACATTGTAGAGGTAAGATGTGTATATATAGCCAATATAATGGCTTTCTGACTTCAATTAGCATTCTTTTGGTCGATTGGATACGTATAGGAGCTCACGGGTGTCATGGACGTAGAATTTTCTGGGCCTTTATGTTATAAATTGCACGATTATATTCGTGGAACTTGTGATAGGTTTACTAGAGATTTCTAAGTAGTTCACTTGCGGTGCAAACATTTTGCAGGCCTCTTACATCGCTATAGACGGCAAGAAGAGTTCTTTGACCGGTGCATGGGAATGTTCAGTGGTAGAAGTTTTTTATCCTCAATGCCACACTTGGCAGAGACGTACTTATCAAGTTTTTAATCACATGATGGATCTAAAAAAACCCGTGCAGTAACGCTTGTAGGAATTCAAGGTTCTAAACCATATGATGTCATGGTATTGGTCACTGGTCAGTGGTCACCATTACATGCCATCTTCCACGCCATGCTGTACGTAAGTCACATGATGTATAAAATAGGTTCTCTGTTATTTTGGGTGCATGATTGTGTCAGCAATTAGAGTCAGATGGGTTGTTTCTGGGAGGGTAATTCAAGTCTTATTCGCCAGTGGTCACACCACTGGCGACTGGGACTTTTGTCACACCAGCAGTAATAAAGTTTAGCTTCCCTAGTCTTAGATGCATGATATATCTCCATGTGTTTAGATTTGGATAATTATAATACTGCAAGTTCTCTCTCTTTTTCATCAAAGAAAATAGCTATTTTTATTTTGATAGTGAAGTCTTTGTTGTTCAGCTGCTAAGATCCGCTAACAGGTTTACTTGATTTTTAATTTTCGAGAACCAACAAAGCTTGTCTTATGGATGCGTGTAAATGCATGTCTTCTTGCACATAAACAACCCCTCTCTTTTTGAGTGACTGAATTAGTGAGTGAGAGAGAGAGGGAGGGAGGGCACCCATCATAAATAAATTATTTAGATCTAATTATCGAGATTAATTACCTTCAGAGCCTAAAATCTAGAACCTCCTGAAAAAGGGTGTGACCACTAAAATTATCACATAATTCACATGCAAACCCTCTCATTTTACTCTGCCCACACTTTTGTCCATGATATTCGACTTATGGGAAGCAAATTGTTACACTTCCTGCTTAGCATTTTCGAGGAAGGTAATCAGGTGGCTGATTGCTCAGCAGATATAGCTTGTGATCTTCAGAATGCATGTATCTGAGCCTCTAATTTTCCCCATGAAGTGCAGAAACTATGGGGACTGCTTTCTATTGATGAATATAAACCTTCCCCCTAAATAGTTTTTTAGGAAAACATTGACTCACTGATATATAAGTCCCTCTAAATCTTCTTCCATGGTGGTCTGCCAAACTAGGGCACTTCCCCTAGAGATTCACAATAGCACAAAGAATGAACACTCTTTAGTCCATGTTTTGTAGTTCTCTCAAGGAGCTTTCAGTTTACTTACATCCATGTAATCTACATGCTGAAGTTATGTGAAGAAACATAGGTAATCATTTATATCAAGAAACAACCTTCTAGAGAAAAAAAAAAATAAAAAACAAACTAAAGTAGAGATGAGAATTTTCACCTTTAAGCAAAGGATTTCTTGTTTTCACAAAAAGAAATAAAAGAAAAGAAATAAAAGAAGACTTATCGCATTTCATGTTTAGAATACTTCGGCTAAAATCAATTGAAACATGACAGAAATTTCATTTCTTCCACAATAAATGGATAAAACCTCTATTTTCATAGGATCTATGCTCAATACAACTAGAAAGGAAATAATAAAATGGCAGTGTTTCCAGAATATATATGCCTGTCTTACTTAATGTCATCGACAAGTTAATGAAAATATGTGTGTGCGTGTGTGAGATAGAGAGAGAGAGAGAGAGAGAGAGAGAGATGCCAAACCCACCAAAGCATGTCTACTGATTCATGACATTCTGCCTGCTAGCCAAGAAAGTACCAAAACAAGAGGCAACTTCTGATAAAGTTTTAAAACCCAAATTAATTCACCACAAGCACTTAAAAGATTTCCCAAAAAATATATGGTATTGGCTTTCAATAAGATTCTTCCGGAGATTTTGCAGTTAAAACATCCACTTCGTTTTCATCCTTGCAGAACTGGGATCGTTTCTTTCTCTTTTTGCATAATTGGTCCGCTCCAAACTTTACCAGCCCATTATGCCTTTGCGTATAATAATCAATGCCAAATATTGGCAATTGATGCAAATATAATGTGTACACAGATTCGTGCTTATGCTAGACATGAGAAAAAAAGGTACAATGGTCCAAGAAAGTCTAAAGTGGCTTTTCTGCAAAAAGAATAAAAGTGACCTTTTCTGCGAAAATGAGATAAAGTGGGGCTTTTTCATGCAAAATTCCTTCAATTTGGAAGGCATACTGGGATTTATACAAAATGTAAGATGGTTCTTGATGAAAAGAAGACCAAGGCGCAAGGCATATCCCCCAAACACACTTTGATGACCTTGTTCTGTTGGGTCGCCGGGGACGGAGGCGTCTGGTGTTGAAGCATGACGATCTGCATCATAGCCAGTATATGTTCCATCTTGGCATTCAGATCAGCGATCACAATTCCACGATTAGGGATCAAGCTTGTCATCGATCTTTTGTGGGATCTAGAGAAGCGCTTTTCTTATTGAAAAAAATGGGTAAATCTAAACTTTTGACCCCTGAATAACCCATCTTTGGTGGTACACAGCCTATTCCCCATAAGGTGAAATCCATATCCCCATATCCCGAGCCTTGCCTGTAGCTAAAGGCCCTTTAGCCTCTGCCTGAATAGCAACAATTACAAAAAGCATACAACAAAGCAAAAAAGAAAAGAAAAAAAAACCATTTTCTCTGTTCTTCACATTCCTGACAACCATTTGATTGTAACACCACCTCCATGTCATCTTGCACCAGAGAGCTCAATGGCTTCGGGGTTATACAAAGAATCATCACCCCAATCAAATCTCATTTGCAACCTCTCAGACTCTTCCCTCCGTGAAACTTCAGTTTGCTGCCACTCTTCCCATCTCTCAGCCAGCCCCTCCCCTTCAAGCATCCGAACTACTTCAGACATTGTAGGACGATCCTCTGGTGAAGCTTGGGTGCAAAGCAAAGCAACTTGAATAATTATTTCCACTTCCTGGCCATTATAATTCATACATAGGTTGCGGTCGACAATAGCATCCAATCGCTTTTCCCTCTCTAGTTTCTTAACCTAAGTTAGCAGCAAAACAGTCACTGTCAATATCATTACGAGCTACTAATGTGAGTAAATAAATTGAATAGCAAATGACTGAAGTCATCTACAAATGCAAGAAACAGACATTTAAAGATTCCTTCTCAGTATGAATATAAAAAAAGATCTATAAGTGATCAAAAGGGCAAGCAATGAACTATTCTCGTTCTGCATGAAAGTGGGACAAGCACATCTAAAAAAAATCCAAAGCTAACCAAGTTCTTCCATGCCAACAAATTTTTATACTACTAAGCTAGCCTTCTTGCATGTGTATAATTAACATGTGTGGCTCATCCTATGGTAAAGAAATTATTTCTTTTTGATAGTTTTGTCAAATGAAATAGGACAGAAACCCACCTTTAAGCCAAAAAAAAAGAAAATTTAAGAAAATAAAGGAAAAAAGAAAAAGAACGTGCAGATAATATCAAGAAATCTGAAATCAGCATCACAGCATGGTGCAGTGTAATTGTCTGAAATGTTGCATATAGAAGCATGATGGAAACATTTCCGAGAATGCAACATGCTGTAATTGATTCAGGATCTTCTTGTTCGGTACATTCAGAAACCCAGATATGTCGAACATTCAGGCTCAAGTTCAAAAAGCAGCAGCATAAAGTTTTTGGCTGCCCTCCTACTTTTACAATTCATCTCCTGTTTGCAATAATATGCACGTTAATGTGTATATATTTAATATGTAGCTCAGGATATTGATCTTTGGTAGTATTCTCGCATTGATAGAGACAACACTCTTTGTGTATGAATTTTTAACTTGATCTGTAGCATAGAGATAGAAGCCCAATCACAAATATGGCTTCACAGAATTTTAGGGTGATGATGTGAAGGATATGCTGGGTATAAGACAAGCGAGCACCCAAAATACCATACATCTTAATTGCACCAGTTAAGAGAAGGCATGCCTGATGATATAGTGCAGTCTTGCCGAATATCACCAAACATTGATATGCAATGCTACAGATATGGTCATCATACCCAATCCTTTTCAAGTATCTTAACAGTTCTTGTATTTATGCCAGATATGACACTTGAGAACTAAACATGTTCAACTCTCTGAGAAGTGCCATATGATAGTCTGATAAAAATTCTCTCGGACATCTTTTTAGGGTTTTTACCTATACCCCTGCAAATACGGGTTATATATGCTACTCAAAAATCACTTTGCATATATGCCACTCAATTCATCCTTTTTTGCATCGATGCCCCTCACACCCTCACATTAGATTTTTGGCTGATGGTGTATGCTTTAAGTATAAAATGACTCTTTTACCCTTTTGCGTCAGTATCCCTTGAAAAATATACGCATAAAATATAACTTCATGATGCAAATTGAATATTAATTTTTTTCCAAGAGTTTTAATGCAAAAAGATAATACAGCAATCTAATACTTAAAATGGGTACTTATTAACATTGTCAACCGAAAATTTAATGGAAGGGATATCATTGCAAAAACAGGATGATTAAAGGGGTACATATGCAATTAGTGATTTTCAAGCTGTAAACATGCAATAACCTATACTTGCAGGAGCATACATGCAAAAGTCCTTTTTCTTTAAAAAAAATGCATGCAAAAACCATTGTTTCCTACTTTCCTACTTCACACCAATTCTAAGCATCCATGTCCCATAGTGTGTTGCTGTTATTTTGCACCAAACTACCAGTGCTATCTATTCACTTAAAATGGATGCATGATGTCAAAAAGCTCAGATGGTGGCTGATATTTCGACCTCCACTAGGTTACATTATATGATTATGAATGAGATATAAATGTTGACTAACAGACTACTAGGTGATGGTAATTTTCTTTGTACTAAAATACCCATGTTCGTTTTGCCTTTATCAAGAAAATGGAGGAATAGATGCAAAACCTCAAGACAATCGAAGTGGTTGAAAGTTGAATTGCTATTACTATGTACTACAAGTAACAGTAGTGCAAGTAATATTTCATCTGAATTGCATCGTATAGATTATTGTCATCTAAGTGATTAATTCAATAGCCTATTTCAATTATGAGGATGCAAGTCATAGAACACATCATTTATAAGTCATATGTATATGAGTACACAAGAAGTTAATAAAAACTGCTGTGAACACACAGACACACACCAGACACTTAATAACCCAGGTGTCCGTATAGTTATTTAATCATTTGGCCTGGAGAATCAAGGAAGTCACCAAATAGATTTCACTAAGTGCTTTGATCATTTTCCCAGTACTGTAAGGGTACACATCCATGAGCATGCACTTAAAGAGACAAATGGAATAAATTATAGGAGATTTAGTAACCCAGGTATCTACATAGCTCTATAGCCATTCAACCTAGACACCAAAAAAGTCACCAGATAGGAATATCCAAGTGCTTTGATTATTTTTTTCCAGTACCATAAACACTCGAAATGCAGCAAACGGGTGGCTAGCATCTTTTAGCAACAAATGCTGAAAGAAAAACTTGCAGTACAATTTTCAACTATATGAATCCGTCCATCAAAACTAGAAAAGTTTATAATATAGAAATATTTACTCAAAGAATATGAAAAACTGCTCAGCAGAAAGCAAAAAATCATGACAAAGCCATCGTATGAAATGATGTGGTTCTGAAAGGCAAAAAGAAGTAACTCAGCAGAGCTAGTTAAGCTTACATGATCAAGCAATAGTACTTCATCTTCTTCTGCTAAGCGAGAAAAGTCTATTGCACGTTGTCCAGTAACAAGTTCAAGAAGCATGATCCCATAACCAAAAACATCAGTTTTCTCAGATGACCTTCCAGTCGACAAATATTCAGGTGCTATGTGGCCCATGGTCCCACGAACTTGAGTTGTCACAGACGTCCTCCTCACATCAACCAATTTTGCCAAGCCAAAGTCCCCAACAACTGCTTCAAAATCCTCATCAAGCAAGACATTAGCAGCTTTAACATCACGATGTATAATTTTCGGGTTACAATGTTCGTGAAGGTACTCTAAACCCCGTGCAGTACCTAAAGCCACTTTTTTTCTCGTAGGCCAATCTAACACTGGTTCCCCAGGTTTAAAGTCTGCACCAGTCAAGGCATAAAGGACATAAAATCAGAAATTAATAGTCATAAAGATAGAAGCTGTTAGGTTAACTGAAAATTTATACTCCAATGGACTCTGAGAGCATCATGATATAGAATTAAATTTGAATGATAATGCATCACCTACATGACTTGTTGGCATATGTCGGTCAATTCAGATTGGCTTGCAAGACCAGTTCCACCGAAAATGCTAAGGTGAGACTCAGGAGTCAACCACTCATCCTAGAAGGTTGCCCACTCACTGAATGTGATAAATCACTTCATGCTTGGAAAGAGTGAGTGTGAAAAACATTTTGTTCAAAATAGCATATGCTTCCTTACAACCCATAGCATTTTAGTAGGCCTTCTTATGACAACTTGAAGCATTGATGGTCTTCAAGACCTCTGACACTACCCACCAGAACATAACATCAGGTATAGAGTTCTCCATTTGAAATGGCTAGGTCAACATGAAGTTTTAAGCCCACTATATTACCCATTTGTGTAATTCTACTTTCACACAATAATGGTAATACTTGAGAATGGGGTTAGAGCATTAACTAGAGAAAAGATTTTCTAGCCCATGCAATAAATTCCCTTCATAATGGAGGGGAAGAAATTAGAAAGTATTCATCAAGAAAGAATGACATATTGGAAAGAAAAATTAAGATATGAAGAAATTTGATAATTTCAAAGTATTCTCAGCATTAGTACCTCGTAAACAGTAGGCAACACTCAAGTTTTGCATAAAAGGATAAACTAGAAGCCGTTCTGTTGGTGTTGTACAGAAACCAATCAACCTTAATAGATTTCTGTGAACAGCTAAACTTATCATCTCGACTTCACGTAAAAATGCAGCTTCCCCTCCAGGACTTTCATAATCAGTCAACCTTTTTACAGCAATTTTTGTATTATCTGGAAGCACACCTTTATATACTTTTCCAAAACCTCCCTGACCAAGAATATTTTTCTCACCGAACCACTCTGTGGCCAATTGCAATTCTCGCCATGTAAATCTTTTCAACTGTCCAAATGCAATTCTGCGATCGTCTTCACCTAAGTATCAAAAGTGTTGACAATTTGTCAGAAATTTCTGCAAGATGGCATTTGTGTATAAAAAGAAATATCACATTGCAGCAACCACTTTAAGTTTTCAACCCAAGCTCATGAAAAAAAAGGAAGGTTTTGAAGAAAAACAGAAAGAGGATAAGCAAGAAAATTTTTCCTATTCCTCTCGAGTTTCGTTTTAGTTGAAACTGTAGTAAAATTTTTGATCATGATCAAGAAAAATTTAGATGCAGGAAAACCAAAAATTCAAGATACTAACAGTAGATACTGACAGGGGGAAAATGAAAGGACCAAGCGCAGTTAGACCATTTAAAATGCATAAAGAGTTCTAAATCAAAGCTAAATAAACCAACTAATTTGATGAACAAATAAAAAGACAGACCTGCAACATCTACAAAAATTTCTGGTCGATAACCTTTCCTCCTACTCCTGCAGAACAGAAATGCAACCCCTATAACAAGGAACCCTATTACTCCTCCAACACATCCGAGCACAATTCTAATCTTTGTATTACCAGATCTTCCTGTCAAGACCAGTCAAAAATAAGGGCTGCTGCCTCAAGACAAAATAGACAGAATTTTTCCCTCCCCAAAAAAGGTTTTCCAAATAAATATAGGTAATCCTATAGAAAGGACTTGACGAATAACACTTATTTACCTTGGCCGGGTACATTGGAAGCACAAGGGTGTGGAAAATTTGCGCCACAATTTAGATTGTTACCTGTAAAGCTGCATGAAATAATCAAATCAGATCAACAGCCATGACTGGAGCGCTTGCATCCAGATATTACAAGGATCTGGTCATACTTGTATTTGGCTACTTGAAATAGAGGATCAGGTATCCGACCACTAAAATGATTGAAAGCTAGACCACTGCAAACACAAGCAAGATTGTGGTTGTCAAGATGTATAAGAAACATTTCTGAAAGAAAGAAATGCTTTTCAATATTGTCAAAACTATCCAAGCATAAAGACAGCGTAAAACATATTTTTGCCTTGTCCCAGAAGACAGACTGAAAATCAGCATAACTAGCGGTGGCACTTACATGTCGTTTAAGCTTGAAAGGTTTGAAAGGGATTCAGGAATATTTCCGGTAAGATTATTTTGATTCAGAGTCCTGACACAAAGTTAAACATATGCAACGATTAAGGAGAGGTTAGTTCCAACAATTGACTTAAATGGTCAAAGTTATGGTCCTGCTTACAAAATTGAAAGCTTAGTAAGCCTGCCAAGAGAAGCTGGTATTTCTCCACTTAAAAGATTATTTTCCAAATCCAAGTTTGTCAGACTAGATAAATTTCCAAATGATTCTGGTATTCCACCAGTTATATTGTTATTTGGCAATGACCTGCATAATTACACATCAAGTTAGGTGAGACTTGAAAAACAGGGTTAGATGGCTGCAACAATGTAGCAATTCTAATAGGAGCAATAGCTCCACATACACAAGGCGATTGGTAATTACTTTCTCATGTGACATGTTAGGCTCAATGAATGTACAAATGAAGCATCAATGCACAGATATACAAGCCTATCCACTCCCCTCAATACATGCATCAATAAAATGCTGTTTTATTTCAGAATCAATTAGTGCAAACTCAAAACCATGCTGTTGATGCCGACGGGACTTACATCAGCTGATTGGCTCCCCTCTCGTCCTAGGAAGTACCATGCACTTGTTGGCAACTTTCATAAAAGATCTAGAAAATCTAGAATGTAAGGACAAGAGGGTCCCATGGAAAATTTAACATATAACAGAGGCATAGAGATACATAAGATCACTTCTTTCCTCCTAGAACTAACCAGATAACTTGGGCAGGAAATATTTAATCATGCTCACTATCTTGGCAATAGTGCTCACTATCATTGTTTTTGTGCTTATATTAAGATTTTAAGTCCCAATGGGACGGGAGGCATCCTAGCCGTCCCGTTCTATTCCTATGAGAAAACAAGACCGGGATGGGTCAAGACTCCAAACCCATCCATGTGGCTTAACAAGAAGAAAAAGGAAAGAAAGGAAGGAACGATGGAGAAAAGAAAAAGTGAAAGGAAAGCAAAAAAAGAAAGGGAGAAGAAAAAGAATGAAAAAGGAAAAAAGGAAAGAAGCAAAGGAAGGATAAGAAAAGAAAGAAGAAGAAAAAGGAAAGAAAGGAAGGTAAGGGAAAAAAAAGAAAGAAAGAAGAAGAATGGAAAGGAAAGGAAAAAAGAAAGGGAGAGAAACGGAGGGCACCTATGGTACTCTCGACCGAGACTACTATTGGGATCGGGCAAGACAGTGGGGAGTCCCATTTCATAGAGAAACCGGCCATCCCACGGGATTTAAAATCTTGACTTATATAATGCATTGCCCTACCATTGATACAAAGAGTTCTCAAGGTAATTACTTAAGTTGATAAAATTATTATATTCTAACTCCCACAATACAATGAACTCTGATGCATATTCAAAGGTTAATCTTAAAAAAGCAAATGGTCGCATATAACTTTCTATTTATATATTATATACCTCATCTAATGTACTATAAATACGACATAAAATTCAAAGTAACCTTTCCTTCATGAGAGCCAAACATAGCATATGTTGACTATATTGACTCTCTCTAAAGCCCTTTACAATGACAAAAAATTTCTTTCCTCAAATGAACTCGAATTATAGTGGATAGGCCTATCTTCCCTTATGATACAAATCCATAATAACATAACTAAGTATATTACCAATACCTGATGCAAATGTCAAGTACAAGCAAGCTGAATTGGGTCAAGATCAGCAATCTATAGAATAAAAAAAAATTGAAGCAGATGACATTAAGAATAGCTCTAAAGGTATTTAGTCTATCCACCAACCAGAGATCATAAAGTGTTTTACCCATAATAAGTAATTCGTTATGATCTGTGAGCGCTAGGAGATATCATAATGTTTCTATTTGGCTCCATCTAATAAATTGTACCTGTAGTTTTCTATATCCAGCTATGTCTTTGTTCTTTTCATCTATGCTCTTGGTTCTAGCATCAATCCTGGAGGCATATTTCCTAGTTGCATGAGCTTAAAATTTTGTAACTCTGATTGGTCTCTGAATCATACATCAAGCCCTGCCAAAAGTTGGCTTTGCTAGGAATTCAGTACTGTATCGATGTTGACTTCAGGTTGAGAAACAACCAGAGAAAGTTTTCAAACTTCAATAACCCGTATTTAGATTCGTTAATTTAACCTTGTATAGATGAATTAGTTTTGCAAAGTTTAGGCTAAGCTAAGGTGATATCATAATGATTTCAAAAATATATGTAGACAATTACTATACTTACAATACATTTAAATGGTTCAGCACTCCAATGCTTTCTGACAAGGTTCCAGTGAATCCCATGTTAGGCAGTGTTCTGCACAAGAAAAGTGAAATATAACACTAAAACAAAACCAAGCCATTGTATTTGGCTCTGTGCAAAAGGATAAACTAGAAATCAACAAACATGACTAAATCGGCACTGTATACATACTATGTAATAGATAAATTGTTAAAACTTAGAAACATCTGAAAAGAATAAATAGATAGGAACTAAGATCTTGATGAATAACTTACACTTGGATGACATTGTTGCTATTATCACAAAAAACAGAGCCCCATGTGCAAGGATTGACTTGATTTTGATTCCAATCAGCAAGCTGGCTGCCAGTGGCATTTAACTTAAGCTTCATGTCAATTAATGCATCTCCTGAAAACACATAAGAAATGTTTATATAATCTCATAAATGTAACACAATAATAGAAAGCATGAAGAAAAGACAAAACTGTGTAAAATTTGAGTGAATAATAGAACATAACAGTTTATTGAGCTTCATGTGATATGATGCATCTCCTAGAAACACATGAATACCAATATAGGTTTATTTAACTAAAACAAAGATAGAAAGCATAAAAGAGATATAACCAAGGTTTGCCGTCTCAGTACCAGACCCTGTATCGGTACCATCATATTATAGTACTGGTACCAAGGTCCGCCGTACCGGTGGCGGCCCGGACCAGTACGAAACCGCTCCCGTACCGGTCCAAACTGGTGGCGTACCGGTCCGAACCGGTGGCGTACCGGTCCTTCAACAATAAACTACTGGTACCGGATTACACGCTGATCCGGTACCGGTCCCAAGCCGAACCGGTACGGCAGACCATGACTGGTACATTTGGTACGGGTTCAGCATACTGAGTGTTGGTCTTAGTATGCCCCTCGTACTATGTGTACTAGTTTGGCACCGGTATGATATGGTACAGTCGGCACACACCAAAACTAACCAGTATGGCAAACCTTAGATATAACAATACGAAATTTGAGCAAATAATAGAATCAAGCAGTTCATTGACTAGATTTTGCTAGATGCACATTATATTATCATAAGCATGTTAACAGTCAAGGTCTAATCATCATTAGCCTACAGCAGCTTAAAGTAGCAGATGCACCTGAGGCTTATTCTTTTTTGGCAAAAATATTTTCCCAGTTGGAGGCTAAAGAAAAGTATTTTTTTTTAAACTAAATGTCCTTAATTATGGTTCTTTTTACTTAGTTCTTTTTACACATCAAGTTGGAAGAGACAGACAAACCTCTAAATGCACTCCAAAGTATAAACTTGTTAAGACCCATAACTAATTCACTAAAACCCAGTCGCACCCCATGCTCCACTCCCATTTCGACAGATAGCTTCAAATCCCATCCACCTCCTACCCTTCGAAATAGAGGCTGTGTTCAACTCCCAAATACTCATAGTTCCTTTTCATATACGAAATGACGATATTTTCTCATGAAAGTTTAGTAGACTAAAACTTCGATCTAATACAAGGAATGCCAAAACAATCCTAATTTTTCCACATATCAGTCCAATTAGCCTGCAATGAGTTACATATGGGTTATTATCACCTCCAACTGACACCATATATACTTTCTCTTGGTTTTCTAATAATAAGGCAACATCAAGTTTTGCACCTTCTGGCATCTATTAGAAAAGCAAGAGCACGTTGCAATGCTTGTAGAAACCCTCATACGAGAGTATCCAGTCGAGCTACAAACCACAACTCTCAATACACACCTCTCAAGTACTGCATCTGCTACAAACCAAACCGAGAAACCTTCAAGGAGCACAAAAGGCTGCAAAAGAAGTTCTAGCCAGAAATGCCATAGAAATACGCAGTTAGTTAACAAAATCACACAATTTAGTACTTGGTTCAAACTGGCAATCTTAGAGCAGACTTGTGAGGCCCAATAGTCCCACATCGGAAAGACTCGTTCCAAAGCCTGGGCATATGAGGCGGGTGTCTCCAAATCCTGCAGACGCGTTTTGGGTGGAAAACAAAACTGGGGAGGGGTGAAGGACACTTACGTGAAGCCCCAGAACCGGACAATATCTGGCAGGGGAGCCCCGTGTTCCCCCCTCATGTGGCCCCCACGTGGGCACTAGGTGCCTCACGTGCCTCGCAGAGGCGGGGGCGTGACATTTGGTATCAGAGCCGAGGACGGCTCTTGTCTGATGGTGGGAAGGGTGTGAGGCCTAATAGTCCCACATCGGAAAGACTCGTTCCAAAGCCTGGGCATATGAGGCGGGTGTCTCCAAATCCTGCAGACGCGTTTTGGGTGGAAAACAAAACCGGGGAGGGGTGAAGGACGCTTGCGTGAAGCCCCAGAACCGGACAATATCTGGCAGGGGAGCCCCGTGTTCCCCCCTCATGTGGCCCCCACGTGGGCACTAGGTGCCTCACGTGCCTCGCAGAGGCGGGGGCGTGACAAGACTAACATCTAGTGATAGACCTTATGCTGCTACAAAAGGATATCAAGAAACCACAGCGATAAACATATTGAGCAATTTGAAGCATATAACCCCCTGAAAGATTTGTCTTATCCATAGAATATTAATACCAAAGTCTCCTATATAGAGCTCTACTACAACAAATTATGCAGAAGCTCACACACACATGGTATGAGCCTAACCAATATCGGGACCTTCGTGGCAGCCTCAATGCTTCCTGGCACCAGACCTCTTCACATGATATTATATACACTATCTATATTTTTAAAAAGTGCGAGGAAAACCAACAAATTTCATATATATGACGAGCGCAGAAGAGTGCTGTTGATACATGCATTCAAGTGATATCTTTTGATAACATTAATAACGTTATGATAGACTCTCAAGTAGTTGCTAATAGTATGAACCACCTTGATGTAGTTGCTAATAGTATGAACCACCTTGATGTATGAACCACATGCATTCATACAAGATGCATGCAACAAGAGATAGGAGAAAATATTTATCGACTCTAGTTTTCTGTGTTTGGCATGGTTTTCTCTTTGTTTTGCTCAGGGACATCATTACTTAATCAAATTCACTTTCCTTATTGTGCAAGTTAGAACTTTCATTCCACGACAGCAGAAAAAAATATTTTTTTAAAAAAAAATCAAAATAAGAAGAAGGCATAACAAACAGGACAACATAGCCAAGACCCAACTTGAAGGTGACAAGAGGACAAGCAAGCAAAAGAACATTAAAGAAGCAATTGCTTTCAACCTAAAGATTGAGAGCACCCTCAAACAACCACTCGATGCAAATTCTAGAGCCAAAAATCCAAAATCAATTGTTATTCAAGATAACGATTATCTGTAACACATAGCTATAGTTGTTTGAGAAATCCTTATTTATTTCCAGATCTCCAACTATAATCATGAGAGGGCATCTCTCTCTCTCTCTCTCTCTCTCTCTCTCTCTCTCTAATTTGTGTGTATTGGGCAAATGAATCACCCCTCATTGTCCCTACATAGCAAAAGCATTAATTTGCTTTTGTAAACACTAAATATTAATTATACTATACGAAAAGATGAGTTTGGAATTTTGGAATATTCACTCAATACTCCATCCATCACATCTCTCTCGACATATTCATTACCAAAAAAATGGAAAAAAAGTCCTTGTGCAACATCCTTGCTCCATCTCTCTCAAGTCTCTTTCTCTCCTTCAATTAGAATAATAAAGAAGATACAATAACTAAATATAGTTGCCTAAACAAGAGTCAGTTAATATCTCGTCTTACATAAATATTGATGCTTCTCCTCAATTCCCATCAAAATATGTTGAATCTCATAATTACCATATAGATAGGTGCCTATCCTCTACCAATTTGAAGCAATTTGAAGCCTTGAATCGAATATTAATTGGACAATATATTTTCATATTCCAAGTACATCGCTTCCAACTGCAAACAAATGATAATTGGATCACATCCTGGACATATTATTAATCTCCCATCTTCAATTTACTCCATCATGCCCTTCAACCCCTACCTCGACTTTTTGAATCCCCGCCATTTGGTATTTTATTTGCAAAAATTGTTCGAGTCCATCAAAAGGGAACTATCTTTTCCTCCTCCACTTCATACAATATTAGATATGCCCACCTACTTTTGCATTTGATAAGAAAATAGACTGGACGTGATCTCTTGGGAAGGAGTAAGAGGATGATTGAAAATGGAGATTATTTTTAGTGAAGTGGTCCGGGACAGTTTAGCTTCCTAAGAGTCCTTTTCTTTTTATGTTTTTAAAATTCTAATGAGGTAAATGCTCCAGATTCTTTTATCAAAAAAGGCTCCAAATTTTTCATACATAAATGAAAAAAATTTTATACAAGAGTCCTATATCCCATTTTATAATGATAAAAATTATCAGGATTTGACATTAGTTTAGTGCAGCTCTTTCCTTTTGTTGATTTTTTATCCGGCACTGTTTCCTTTCCTCATCTTTATAACATACACGCATTTTATTCATGCTGGGACTTATCATATTTTTTCTTTTAAGTTTTTTTTTTCTTCGTTTTCCATCTGACATGATGCACGTATGATGGTTGACATCCAAACTCCAAGTGACAGTTGATCATGCCAGAGTTTGCATTAGATAAAGCTTAAAAAAGCAAGCAACCTTCAAAGACACAAAACCATTCTTCCACCCTGCAATTTTCTATCCATTTGCCCAACCACAAGGTTTCATTATCAATCTCATAGAAACTCCAAATAGGAAATAAGCAGCAATTTTAGTTAAAAGTCTAACTGCTTGACACCCACCTCAAGTTTTCCCTCCTCCATCCATCAAAATCTACTAGAGAAGTTTTATGCAATTCACTATTAGATCCGCAATCTACAAAAAGCAGTTGAGGAGTAGTTTGAGAGTAAATTGTGCAGATAAGTTTCATTAAAAGTAGGTGTAATAATATATTCCTTGCAAGTGAATAATCGGTGGTGCTCCATGTCAAACATCAGTCCATTCGACCCTACCCTTCTCTTCTCGAATACATTTCTTCAGGGCCTATATCATTATTATATAATGTTAAGCTAAGATGAGATAGGATCTAAGCCTTCCAACAACCAAATCTACTTTAAATGATCTATTAATTTACACTTTATAATCCACCCACCTATGCACAATCCAGTGCTTCCCGAATATGCCCCAACACAATATTAATCACCACTATCATACTCATATTCATCCAATATTGTTCTTGCATATCCTAAATAAGTATCTAGTCAAGAAGCAATCTCTTATAAGCCGCTCTTTTATGCAAGTACTTAAGGTAGCCGAAATCAATTGCCAAAAATTGGCCTCAACTACTCAGGCAACAAATCTGGAATTAATTCTGTAGCTCCATAAATATATAGGTCCTTAACATTCTGATGCTGCCCCTTTTTTGGTATTAGAGCAGCATAGTGACATTAGTGTCAGTAAAAAGACATTATAATGACAAATATCTCTATGGATCTCCAAAATATCTTCCTTGGTTGTTTATCTTCTAGAAAAGCAAAAGAATAAAGTTCAAGCTACAAAAATGTTATGAAAAGCAACAGGTTATAGAAGGAATGTAAGACAAAATCATGCACTTGTGTGTATTTAAGAAACAGAATGGAAGACACATTTGCTATGTAACTATACTAGAGATTACTATCTAAAGCTAAAACTCTAAGAGATGTGGTTCATTAATTGTAATATCACTGTAGAAAAACTCCTAAGTTGCATTGTGGTGTAGATCTGAACGTACAAAAATTCTCTTTGTGCCACCTCACAATGATGTCGCATGCAATTATTCTCTAGAAATCAGAAAGACTGCATTCCTAACACACTTATATACCACACAGCAATATGACCAACACCAGAAGGTAATTTTATCTTATTGGTTGTTCATTTTTAAGTTATAAATGTTTTTGAAAAAGCAATAGCTCCAAAGTTATATGCCAAAAACATATTATTCTAAGAAATATCTAGCCCAAGAATACATAAAATTTGAAGGATTTTGATAAAATAAAACAGAACTGAACAATGACCTGTCAATCTTAGCAATCTTGACTGCCAAAAAGCAAACCAATGATATCATACATCATAACACAACGGTTGTTTAATAATAGAAAAATAATCAACAATATGATAATATGAAGATCACTTAAAATTGATGGCCAAACAAATGAGAGAAAAAGAAATACAACGAACAGACAATTCAAAGCTAAACCATCAATGTAGTGCTTGCTGCCAAAGTGTTATATAAAAGAACTGGACTATTAAAAGGTACCAGAGAGATGGACCAATAGCTCTTTAAATGATTTTGTGTGCGCATTGCATGTGTAATTGTTAGTAATATGTCCAAAAAGGAGATATTCCCATACAGATGTAAGAAACTCTATTGAATAAATGGTAAGCATTCCTTCACTACTGTAAATAAGCAGGGGAAGGGCATAAAAAGATGTTAATAGTTCCAAAGAGATGTACGACCTACATGAACTCATACATTAAATAATCGCATCAGAAAAAGACTGACATGCAAAAAATTCACATTTTCCTAAAACGAGATCACACCAACAAAAAATGGCTCTTTATTATTTTAAACATAACATATAATTAAAAAAGTCAAAAAGTACCTTGACGATCAGACTCAGCAAAAGGTTGCAGCAAGGCCAAAATGAACAGTACAATGATCAACTTCATCTTTCCTGCAGTTTGTCTCACTTGAGCCAATTAAAGTCGTCCTAGAGGAAGGTGACCTCCTAGTAGTGTCGTGCAATCAAGATAAACATAATACAGTAAATATCAGTATACAAGGGTCTTCAAAAAAAGGAAACAAATATGTGAAGTTTCCTCCATTTAAGGTAATTTCAAAGGGAATAATGAAGTAACAGTGTTAACAACTACATTCAACATATGCATTTTCCAAAAGGCCATTCTTAGGGTGTATTTAGCAAAGTAACAGAAAACATATGAGTATCCTATGTTCTCCAAAAAAAATCAAACACAGGATGCCTGTAGAGGCTCATATGCATCACTATGCCTTTAACAAATACATACATTTGGTTATTAGCTTTTTTTTTAATTCCATTTATGAATCTCAGCTAAGATATACTACCATACAAACATATTAAGGAAAATAATTGTATCTGATACTTGAGAGCAAGTTTTGTAACAAACAAAGAAAATGTATAAGCAACTTATGTGTCAAAAAAAGGCAGATTCTATCACATTATATTAATGTAAGTGTCAAGCAAAAGAAAAAAGAAATATATGTGGACAGCACAGATATAAGCATTCAGACAGATCAGGTTCACACAATGAGACCCCAGGCTTGACCTTATTCAGGCTTGTACCTGGTTCCCTAAGTTTAGGCTTGATCTATTAAAATTATTGATTATTGGATGGGCCTTGGGACTGACACAGTTGATACATTGGCCCCCGAGGCATAAGTTGAGCAATAACATGTATACCTATCTCCCAGGAAACATGACTAGCATTGCATTACTAACTACTTTTCAGGGTGATAATACATAATTTTGGTTCCAAATATAAAACACAGTCCACCTTTAGGACTTTGAATCATCTACATCATGGATTCTTTATCAAAATTATACAAAACTATCGAGCTAAGACTGCCATACATGGTCTAGGAGGCCTAAAATGAGTGTCATTATGAAGGCTGGACAGGCTTAGAAAAAAAAAGCATCTACATTTAAATAAACCCAGGTCACGCCTCAGAAGCTGTTTGATTGTGCTCCTGAAAGGACTAGCATAATCCAAGTCAGGGTGCATGCACCCCTGCACGTAAGATAGACATAAAAAAGGTGTGTATTCCACAAAATATTTAATAAGAACAGCCTATAACCCTCCCTTTTCCTGAAAGGAAGAAGCCTTTCTTCCAGTTCACCACAAATTTTCAATTAGGGCCTCTTGCACTACATGAAAACTTCATGAGAGGTTATACACAAATTATATTTTCGAAAGCTTTCGTTTGCAAAAAGATTGTATCATAAAATGTGGGGGAGCTCTTCTTGATGAATATGAACAAATAATTTGTTAAATGTGAGTGAGATCTGTTTACATGACTATCCTGAAATCGTCTGTTTCAGTAATCAAGATTCAATAGTGCATGCCTCTGAAGATCACCGTGGAAAGATAACCTTATTACATGGAAAGCCTAACTCCACAATATTGATGTAAAATCTTTCAAAGTCTCCTAGGATAAAAGTCCTCAAAATCTTAGCAACCAAAATATCAGGCACAAAGAAAAGGACAGCAAGAAAGTTGAAAATACAAGATTTGATATCAATAGTGAAAGCATTTAGTTTGTTGCCAAACTTAGCTCCAGATCATTCTCTAGTATAAAGGACATGGGTGATTTTTGCATTTGTTGGAGTTAGAAATGCATATCTTCACTTTCCTTTTATGGTTCTTTAATTGACTGTTACCAACAGTCACAAATCCAAGGGCTAGAAGCCCAGTGGGTCTTACATCATGGGTTGAACTGCTGTCTCTCCTCAGTCATTAAACCATTACACTGAAACAAAATTTAGTTTTGGACTTTTGAGGAGAAGCATTGGATAATTTCCCAACTGTTTTGCATGTCTCTTTCAACTGATGATTTGACTTAGACACTAGGGAGGCCTCCAAGTTTATTCCTGATTCTATCCAATGTGGGAGTAGAATACAAATATATAACAAAAAAATTAAAATCTTTATAATTTGTCTTCTTCTTGAATTGCATTGTATTCATTTGCTTTTCTCATTTCTATTGTTTTATGTAACATATCATGGAGCAAGAATGTTGCTTGGGGAAGGAACCAAGAGATAAATTAGCACATTGTTGGTCCTCTATATTGAATAAGTGGTACTGCATGATTGTATAAATCATCATCTAGCAGTTGCAAACCATAATTTTAGGAAAAAATATTTCTTTTTATAAAAAAAGGCATTCTGGTGCACAAAACTCCTGTTGCTGCAGGGTCTAGAAAAGGTCAGACATAGCTTTACCCCCACATGCAAGAGGTTGTTTCCATTTTTCGGACCCCAGACACCAAATCACAATAGAGCAACCTTACTATTGCACCAAGACAAACCCTCAATCTATTTTATAATATTTTAAAAAATAAATAATATTTAGAATTTATTTGTATCTTTTGTTCCACAAAAGTAAATAAATAAAAAAGTTTAAAACCATATATTCTAATGTACAGTGAAGCTCGCACATAACAAAGAGAGTTACATAAAAACTAAAAGTAGTATGAAGATATTTTTATATAAGAAAAAAGAAAACATGACTATATTCATATGTTTCTGAACCAATACCTAAGTTGAATGGGAAGAGATGTAGAAAGTGCAAAGCATAGATAGCATATTAAACCCAATTTGTTTTTATTCCTTCTTCTCCTTCAATAAATCTTTTCATCTAAATTACTAAGCATGCATACTTCATAAAAAATTGCTATGGGGCATTGCCCGGTTACCTTATCATTTTCGCTTGCTGATATGGTATGAGAATTAAAGTCAAGAATCAACCAATTCTAAATGAACTGCACCAACTCCTGTGGGTTAAAGACTTGCAGGAATCCCCTCATGCCATGTTGGCACAAGGAACTAACAAGATAACTGAGCAGCACATGATAGCATTATTCCTAACATTTTTTAAGAATCCCTTTGTTGGGAAAGCAAAATCCTCATCAAAACTTTACTTGGAGCATGGCATTAGTACGCGCTAGTCTACATGTGGAAATGGATGGACCCTGAACTTTTTTCTAAAATAAGTGGAGGCAAAGACCTACTATTATGGTTATCCTAGCTTTTAATTCATTTGACTGGTTTCCATTTTAAGGAAAACATCTATGAAGGAAAGGGTCCCAGGCTGTCTTCAGATGTGATAGCCCTGATGCTGGAGCAATGCATAAGGGAGATCAAAATTTTAGGGGAGGGCTAATTGCCGCCTCCCACAACCGTCACTGCCCCAACCCTGGGTCCCACCCCAGCCATGGTGTTTAGTGTTTAGCATCGGATGCTAGGTGTACCTTTTAATTATGGATATCTCAAATCCTACAACTATTCTTAGACCTTTTAAACTTCCAGCTTCATGCAAGGAAGCCATGACATGCAGTCCTATCTAGCCCCCATAGATCTAAAATTCAGCTGAGGCATTACTAGTGATATAAATCAAGAGAGGCCAACTACCCTCGTTTGAAAAGGGAGAAGCTGATCATTAAACATGTTGGTTTTTTAGGTCATAGCTTCATCTACAAGGTATATAACTGATTGTAGAAATTTTGATTTGTAAGAATTTCTAGCTTTACAATATAAGATTGCTAAGAGACCCTTGGTGATGATGGATTTGAGTCAATGAGATTTCTTGTTTATAGACACCAGATCAATGTTTTAGAAGACTTAATTGGTAGACAAGTGGCCACTAAAAGGTAGGTAAATGCCTAGGTTGCCCTAGAGGTCAAGACGACCCGAAGATGGTAAGTTCACAAACTAACTAAAATTTAAGAATTAAAAAAAAAAAATCTGACAAGGTAATTATAAAGAAAGAAATGCAACATATCATATAAAAGAAGCAAGCCGAGGGGAAATGCAAATCTGGAAAAATTCAATATCGAATAAATTGATTTCATTTTCTATACTTAAACATGATGCACAATATTAAAATGCTTAGGCAATCATATTTTTTTGTTTTTTTGGTACAATCTAAATAATCAACCTCTAAAACATCCCTCCTCATGAAGAAGTGAAGTATCTTAGAAATGAAGCCAGTTTTGGTTTTGATTAAATTAAGCCCATGCAAGGCACAATAAGGAATTGAGGGAACCCCTAGATATTCAAAGAAGTCTATAGTTCATCTCTACTGATAGTGGAAACTCTCTTTTGGCTCCTCTGCCTAACATAAAACAGCTCCAACAGACGAATATGATGGAGACCCCAGCATGTATCCCATCTACTTTCCTTTATTCTTTTTTTCTTTTTTTTCTTTTAGTTTGGTCATGGTGCTCCATATCATCCATCAATCCATCTCCATAATGCTGCAATGATTCTCATCTTAAATAAATATAATGCGCAAGAGGTGCACCTCCCAAAAATTGAGTGCGAATTTATGAAATTACATGAATAACAAAAAAAAAATCTTTAAACAGAATGGAGGATCGTAGCAATCCATACTATCTCTCATGTGTATCGCACATGTCAGAATCTAGCTGACAAGTACGAGACTATTTACACTAATCATTTTCGGTGGGCACTCTCTCCATACGTAGCTAGGAATTTCATTTTTTATCGTTTCTATCTTTAGGTCGCAAACCGGGTTACAACCTGGGACTGCATCCTCCTTCATCTGGAAGGAGGTTGTGAGTTCAAATACCCAGAGGCGTTTCTCACCTCTGACGGTAAGTTCTCATTAGTAGTATTCCTACCATTATTCATTATTCTCAAAAAATTAAGATATCGATGCTAGGCTTCACTTCAAGCAAGCAATTGTTCTCGTCCACCGAGATAAGGAAAGACTGGTTCCCCCTTTCGAACTAGAAAATCCTCTTTCCCCTATAACCCCCTTTCACTCAAACAGGAGGAAACAGAAGGAGTTTCAACTCCATGGTCGCTCAAAACAAAAGGACCACCAAGAAGGACAAAAAAAATGAGGCCAAGATGCAACGCAGAACACATGCTCCAAACAAATGATTGAGGTAACCTCCAATAATTGAACCATGGGGAGCAAAAAGGAATCTTTCCCAGCTTCTTACAACCTCCAAACCCCAAAAATCGCAACTTCTACCAAAAATCTTGGAAATTCCCATCCTCCTAAATCCTATCGTGAACCATAAAATTGCCAAAAAAATCACCCAAAAATTAAAAAAAATGGAAAGAGAAGAACACACTTCAGTGAAAACTACTCTCGCAAACGTATCCATCAGTTCTTCAAAAAAACTCCCAATTTTGACAAGAATCCCCCTGAAAGAACATTAAAAAAACAAAAAAAAGTTCGATGCAGCGTTATAAACGGCAAGAGGAAGGGATTAGAGGGGACAACAAGATCGCCATACCTTAAGAGACGGTAATCGATCGCTCCGAGAACGACTGACTCCTTTACTCCTTTTCCACTAGAATTCGAAGAGAAATTTTTTTATGCCAGGCAAGATTTTATCCCAATTCGCAGCCTTTTCTCTGAGCCATGCTCTCGGTCCAGATAGAGAGAGAGGGGGCGCTGCGGGTCACTCCGCACTCCCCCACGTTACTCGCAAGGCAAATAAAAGAAATATCGCACTTGGCCTATAAAACTTCGTTATCCGAGTTTAAAATTTTTCCTGCGTTGCACTCCGTCCCACTTGGATTTAAAAATCCTCAATAGGTCCTTTAAATTAGCGGATTGGCCCAATATGATCCCGCGCACCGACCGCTTTGGGTGGTTCTATATACACCCCCCCTATTGCTCAGGACACCCCCCAAAAATTTAAAAAAAATTAAATACTCTCTACACCCCCCCATTTGCTAAGGACACCCCTAAAAAATTAAAAATTCCTAAATTACCCCCCACCCTCCCTACCCCCTCACCTAAATTGCTCTCTACACCCCCCAAACCCCCCCCACCCCGCTCTTCCCCTCCAAAACACCCGCCGGCTTCTCCCTTCCGCCCAAAAAACCTCGCCTCAAGCACCTCGCTGGCGGCCAAACCCCCTCCGTCTCCCCCTTCTCCCTCTCGTCGCCGGTCGGTGCAGTGCACCTCGCTAACGCCCAAAACCCCCCCTTCCCCCTTCTCCCTCTCGTCGCCGGCATTCTCCCGATCTCCGACCACCTCGCCGGCTTCTCCCGAAACCACCTCCCCGGCCATCTCCCGAGCAACGAGCACCTCGCCGGCGCCTCCACGACCACCTCGAGGTAGCCCCCCCCCCCCCCCCCCCCCCCCCCCGCCTTCCCAAATCGTTCGGCACTGGATCGCCGAACAAAAGGCTTCTGTTCGGCTGAACAGTGCCGAACAGAAGCCTTCTGTTCGGCAACCGTCAACCGAACAGAAGCCTTCTGTTCGGCTGCACAGTGCCGAACAGAAGGCTTCTGTCCGGCACTGTGCAGCCGAACAGAAGGGTTCTGTCCGGCTCTGTGCAGCCGAACAGAAGCCTTCGGTTCGGCACTGTGCAGCCGAACAGAAGGCTTCTGGTGCCAAATCGCGTGCCGTGCTGAATTTTGTGCCGAACAGATCCTCTGATTCATTAATTCTTGGTGATAAATTATTTTATATGTAGGGCTATGCTACAACCGAATCGTATACTTTTATTGAGTTATGTCTTGAGTTTACGAGTCGTATACTTTTGAATTATCATTTATGTATGCAATTGAAGTAACATTGAATTATTTATCACAAAACCCAATCATGTAGATTCCAAGAAGTAACTTGTTTCTTTTTTGGCTTGTTTTATCATTTATCATTTATGTATGCAATTGAATTATTTTCTTTGATATAGCCTAACATTGAATTTCTATATTTTCAGACATGGATCCCGGTCCCGCCAGAGTTAGACCTACGGCGTCAGCTAGGAGACGTCGTGCTAGGATTGCTTCTCCCGAGCCTGCTCATATGCCATCGCCCTCTCCTGAGTCAGAGCATGATGATATGCCCGCTAGGGGCGAAGACGATGAGTCCGTTGGACCATGTCCAGGAGGTCCAGAGGATGAGTCCGTCCTGATCAGTTTCAGGACGCATATAGCAGCTTCCATCTGGAGGCAACAGGTATTGTTTATTTGTTATAGCATTATATTTTGTTTATTGATGTTTTATAAAGTAGTAGTAATTATACATTTATATTACAGGAACAGGCTCCACTAAAGTGCATGAACCATACTGCCAAGGTTGGTGAATGGAAGTGGTGGTCTTCAAACCAACCAAATACCAGGTTCAAAGCACTATTGAGGCAGTCGGGCCTCATAGAGTTAGTACAGTGCTCTTATCGATTCATCGATAAGATTCTGATTTCGGGCTTCGTAGAGAGATGGCAGCCCGAGACGAACACCTTCCATATACCATTTGGCGAGATCACTATCACGTTGGATGATGTATCCGCCATTTTAGGGATTCCTGTCGCAGGTGCCTCAGTAGCAGTTTCTCCTGAGAGGATGAGTGATCGGGATGCTGAGGAGCTACTTGTGGAGTTGTTGGAGGTGTCAGCTGGAGACGCGCGTCAGGAGGTACTGTCATCGCGCGGTCAGTCTGTGAGGATGGAGTGGCTGAGGACTCAGTTTCACTCTGTATCTGATAGAGACAGCCAGCAGAGGATAGAGTGTGCAGCACGAGCCTATTTGTTATTTTTGTTAGGCTGCACACTCTTTGCTGATAAGAGTGGGACTAGGGTGCCTATAGCGTATCTGTGTTTACTGCGGGATCTGGATAGGGTGAGCACATATGCCTGGGGTACAGCTGCCTTAGCATATTTGTATCGGCAGTTGGGGATTGCGTCGAGGTCATCAGTGAGACAGATCAGTGGTTATATGACGCTTCTGCAGGCATGGATTTATGAGCATTTTCCAGCACTCAGTCCCACCCGTCGCTTGAGTATACTGATGCCAGTCCCCGCGTGCACCGCTGGATGCCCGGTACTCCATCCCGTACCACGATGGACCATTTAGTGGTTCTACGTGAGTCATTGGACCTTTTGAGCATCGATGAGGTACGTATCATATTACCATTTGCTTGTGTTTGTCAGTACTTTTAATATGCGATATAGTATAAAACTGAAATGGACCTTTTGTTTTGCAGGTTATTTGGGATCCCCATCATCGGCTTCGGGGAGATCGCCCATATGTTGATATCGCATTTTTTAGTGGCTCCATCAAGTGCCTTGATATCGTAGAACCCTATCATCCAGAAAGGGTTCTTAGACAGTTTGGTCGTATTCAGACCATCCCTCGAGCGCCACTAGCCCCTACGCGAGCCAACAGAGGTTCCACAGCAGGCTCGTACCGGATACATTACTCCTATATGGATCAGCTTTGGGAGCGGTGGGAGGACCACGTGCTGAGCCAGGCGAGCAGGAGCCACCCAGTTACCCGGCCATCAGACAGCGTACCGGGATACATGGAGTAGTATCTCCGTATCACGCACGTTGCAGTTCAGCCTCCTCATCTGCGCTCGAGTACTCATTCTGGAGCTAGGGGAGGTCATGATGATGCTGACATGCACCGGCGGCGTATTGCAGATGCACTCGGTAT
The DNA here is from genome assembly GCF_051530095.1 of Phoenix dactylifera. Classification (NCBI taxonomy): domain Eukaryota; kingdom Viridiplantae; phylum Streptophyta; class Magnoliopsida; order Arecales; family Arecaceae; genus Phoenix; species Phoenix dactylifera. The sequence continues at coordinate 27,152,622 of NC_143196.1, read as the reverse complement.
CAGTACCGACATTGTACGGATGGGTCCCACCGAGGCTACGTCACTAGGTGCCGGGCACCTATTTCATGCTATTTTTCAGATGCATCAGTTACTTCTGGGTGATGAGCCTGGCCCGAGTACAGCACCCTCTCATTCGGATCCAGCACCCTCTCATTCGGACGTACAGCAGTACACGCGTCGACGACGGCGTCATAGGGATTGATGATGGAGCCTTTGTAATCTTTGTAAAGCCTTTGATATTAATGAAAAATATATATTTTTGGTACATTTACGTGTAATCTTTGTAAAGCCTGGCCCGTTCTATTTTACACAAATATAACAGTGCACATAACAATCAATCTAACAATGCGAAGACAGATATTTTTTGATTTATATTGATGATGGAGTTTCACAGTACATGACTCTAAGAGCCCAAAAAAATTTACAACTTTCAAAAATTGTACATATATAAACAATCAATCTAACTCTACTGTCTCGCTAATTATAACATTAGGTGAGATGCTCTCTTTGAACTGTTGAATCCGGGCTTCATATGAATTTTCCCATCCGGTAGCACAAGGAAGATGATATTTTCGCCAGTTGGTCGCTACTGGCGGAACGGGATGTCCCGGCAACAAGAACACCTTCAAAATTAGAAATAAGAAAATATTAATAGCTACAAAATTATAAATAAGCAAAATTAAACGTAGTACCTCAACAAAATGATTTCCATTTACGAATCCGATAGCGATATCTTTGCGGGATAGAAGAGGTACTGGCACAGAACGGAGAGGTAGGAAGGTCAGACATTGTTGCAACGAGAGATGGTATAGGACAACATTATAGCAGGATGCTATAAGATGACCCATGTCCGGCATAGTCATCCATCTGTCATATGGTGGACAATCATCATAATATGATAATGCATGAGTGATCTCAGCAATCGTCCCTTCCACACCATATAATGTGCGATAGTGGTCCGAATGACATTGCAACTCTTGCAATAAATCCTTCCTAACACGCACCCAGTCATCTTCTCCAAATCCCAGTAAGTCAGCTATTGCCCTAAATCCGCAATTCCCATCAGCTTTTACATCCTTGATATGCTGGATGTATGATCTCAAGGCAGAAGGAATAGCATCAATATAGATAATGGGCGTATGTGACTGGGCTCTAGTACGAAAAACCTGCAAATAATATCAAATGATAGAAAATATGTAACAATGGCAGAAATATCCAAATAGTTATCCGTCTCAGCACATCCCGTACCGGCACGGCACGGCACGTCCCGACATGTCCCGTATCGGCACATCTCGGCACGGCACGTACCGACATGTCCCGTATCGGCACATCTCGGCACGGCACATCCCGTATCGGCACATCTCGGCACGGCACATCCCGTATCGGCACATCTCGGCACGGCCCGTCCCGACATGTCTCGTATCGGCACATCTCGGCACGGCACGTCCCGACATGTCCCGTATCGGCACATCTCGGCACGGCACGTCCCGACATGTCCCGTATCGGCACATCACATACCGGCACGGCACGGACCGTCCCGTATGATACCTATTGTAAGGAAATAAATATTTGGTACTTACCTTTTGCTTGGGCCGCCTCTTTTGAATCTGAGTAGATGGATTGCGGATGGTAACTTTCTCAACACCAGGTGAATAACTATCCTGTCCAGATAGAACCAACTCAAACGCAGACGGGTCACGTCGAGTAGACGTATCAACCTTCATTGAAGCGCGCCCACGTGAACCGGTCTTCCGTTTTGCAGGCTCTAAAAGAGGTGTACTATCTGGACTTGCAATCTCTCGTAACTTCTTGATCATCTGCAATTGAGAAGGCCCATCTAACTTCTTGAATCGTAGCGCAATCAAATCTAACTCTGCATCACAACTCAACTGAATTGGCTGCACGGGGGGGGGGGGGGGGGGGGGTAGGCACAATATCAAGTTTCCTCCAATGAGGATCTATGCAGTCGAGAGGAATGGGCCGACCTTCCACCCTGTACCGCGCAATCTGGTGAGCACATGGTATACCATGTGTGCGTCGAATAGCGCACCCACAATTTGAATCATCAAACCCAACTGAATTGGCTTGTTTCGATTGGGCGAGGACATGATTTAACGCACTTATAGATATGAAACCTCGCAACTCTTTGAATTCAGCTGGCTTGAAGTTGTGCTGCACTACCAATAAACTCTTCTCCAATGAGGCTTTAACGGAGCTGTGCTGCAACTCAATCAATCCATGTATTCTAGTCCAAGATGACTCGAAACTTCCTTGGCTTGATCCAAGCTGCTTTTTGAGCTTTGCATGTGCACTCTCGACCCTAGTAAACAAATGAAAGCTAGATATAACAATTGAGGCAAATTAAAATTAAATGAGTCTTTATTTGTGATACCTATTTGTCGTCACATTTCCGTAGTGCCTGCATGTATCCGTCCACGCCGCAACAAATCTTTCCTTGTATTTGCTCAGCCAAGTATCTGACACATACTGTAGTGCATCTGGATAGGTACCGAACTCTCTCTGCAGTGCACTCCAGCGATCATTATACTCGTCTTCCGTGGAGGACAGCACTAGTACATTCCAACTCATAATAAATTTATCCCATTTCTCCTTCAATTCGAAAAATTTTTTGCACTTGGCCAAAACATTCCTACTAATATGTCATCTACATAATAAATGTCTAGCAGTAGGAAATACTCTATGAATTGCATTCATCAAAGCCAAGTCTCTATCTGTAACAATCAACTCAGGCAAAACATCATCAGCTATGACACTGCGCAATCTCTCTAATGCCCAAGTATAGCTTTCTTCCCGCTCAGAATTTAAGTATACAAAAGCAATTGAAAATGTCATGTCAGTAGATGTCACCCCCACAATCTCTAAGAGCGGAAGACGATACCTATTCGTCTTGTACGTGCAATCCATTATCAACACACGGGGAAATGCACGGAACAAATCAATGCTGCCAGGGTGTGCCCAAAATAAGTCATGCACAACATCCGTATTAGTACAATTCCTATGCCACTCAATATATTTAGCCTCTGATAATTTACCTAATAGATGTTGCATTTCAGACCTCCCGGCTTTCTCTACAACCTTAAACCGTTGACGTACATTGTAGATAGTCTTGATAGTCGTAACATTAAGGGCATCTCTTTCCTTCAATGTGGATAATATGTCCTTTGGACGAACCAAACTCTTCGACATATCCACTAACAATTCCGTCTCCTGCTCAGATAATCTCCCTGCATATGAGTGCCCCTCCAGATTCTCTGCAGCGGGATGATTGTGCACTCCACATACGACCAGTAATATCCAATCATCCGCAGTATCCAATTTCTTTCCTCTTAATGCAAAAGGGCATCCACACTTCTTTGTCCCACAGGCAGTCTTTATTCGCTTTTCTTTTTTGGTTCGGTACGTCCCACCCCTCTCACAACCTAACGTAATTCTGGGTTTCTTAGAAATGGTACCTGCATCGGATGATTTGATTACAACAACAAAACCATTTCGCCTCCCAGCTTCACGACACCAATTACACAAGTCCTCTCTACTCTTGAAGATCTATACATTAAACAATTTATGTAAGTACACAGTTGTAAAAATAGCTCGCTAAACTAATACAAAATTGCACAATACATTATAATACCTCGTAAGTTGTAAATTCGCTTGTGTAATCCAGTACAAATTCTGATCCAATTATACTCGATTCGGTTGTAGCATAGCCCTACATATAAAATAATTTATCACCAAGAATTAATGAATCAGAGGATCTGTTCGGCACAAAATTCAGCACGGCACGCGATTTGGCACCAGAAGCCTTCTGTTCGGCTGCACAGTGCCGAACAGAAGGCTTCTGTTCGGCTGCACAGAGCCGGACAGAAGCCTTCTGTTCGGCACTGTGCAGCCGAACAGTAGGCTTCTGCTCGGTTGAGGGTTGCCGAACAGAAGGCTTCTGTTCGGCACTGTTCAGCCGAACCGAAGCCTTTTGTTCGGCGATCCAGTGCCGAACGGAGCACGAACCGTGAAAAAAAAAAAATTCGAAACAAGGTGGAACACGTACCTTTGCGGCCGATTCTTCGTCCCAAATCACTAGTTGCTTGTCCATGCTTCGAATGGGGCTTAAATCTCCTTCAAAGATCGCCTAAACGATGTAAATGGATCGAGGGGTTTAAGGGGGGTTTGAGGGGTGTTTTTTTTTTTCTTTTCAAAACGAAACGGAGGAGGAGGAAGGGGGGGTGTATGAGAAAATTTCAAGGGCAATATGGTAATTACACTAAAGGTTAGTTTGGGTATTTTTTTTTTGGTTTTTGGGGGGTGTCCTTAGCAATAGGGGGGTGTATATAGAACCACCCGACCGCTTTTTTCTATTGTACCCTTCCAAATGACGAAAATACCCTTGTCATCTAAGGTAACGTTTGATGATCTAAATAAGATCAAGATAATCTTAGCTCGTCCGTGATTTTTATTCTAAAATAATTTAATATATTTTAGTAATTAAAATTTTTTAAGTATTCACTAGTAACGAAATTCAAAATTATTTCTGATATATTTTATAAAAATAATTTTATTAATCATATAAAGTATATTTTAATAAAATATTAATATACTTATTTTATAAATTAATTATTAATATATTCCATAAAAATATATTTATTAATTCTATAAATCATTAATACTATAAAATATACATTAATTATTAGTATTTATTTATTATTTTGGTTCCAGTCAAATTTCTCTTTAATTGATTTGACCAGACTCCCGCTAGGGGGTGATGGGAGGAGAATGATTGCATCGTATTATCAATTTTTCCCTCTCGTGGTGGGACTTCTTGATATTTTGTTTTTATTGTCACTATCGCTGGTAGAGACGACTATTTTATAGTGAGAGATGAGGCGGCTCGAACCTACGGACCAAAAAAAAAAAAAATTATTTTAAGCACTCCGTAATTTTTTTATTTTACTGAGGGCTCAAAAGTATTTTTCTAAAAATATGATTTCTGAGAAAAAAAATTTCGGAAAAGAATGCCGAGAAATGTACTTTTGGCATGTTTGATTAAACATAAAAAAGTGAGAGATTTTCAGAATGCTTATGTTTGGTTGACCATCCATTTTTCTGGAAAAATTATGTGTAATTTTTATTATACTCCTAATAAAAATGAGGTTTTTAATGCATCTTTAGTGCTGAAGGATTTTTTTGGAAAAAAAATAAATATGAAGTGATTCCCGCCTCATGAAAAAGTTTTTTCCATAATTTCCATGAAATGTGGAAATCATATTCCCATGAGAACACAACTTTCTCATCTCTCTCCTTTGAAAACTCCAATAAAACAAGAAGCATCTCATTGCTTTTTCGTTGACCACACTTTTTTCTCTTCTTTTTCTGCGAACCAAACGAACTCTGAATATATCTGTACTTGTATTGTATGACATATCTATTTTAGTAAAAAAAAAAAAAAAAAAGCGGCTCGTACCCAAGCTAGATAAGAATTCTTTCGGCTACCGCAGAAATTTATGATTCCGTCTAACTCCAGGTCGAAAGATCGGGGAGGGAAGATCCATTCAACAAAAACTCACAGAAATTAAACTCCTCCGTGATGAATGACTGATTTCGCAGATTACTATCATTGTTCTGATTCGAACATTGCTGGTATTGTTACTGGCGGTGGCAATTGGTGTTGTCGCATCTAAATTAAAGGCTTTATGGTAATAGTGTTGGAGCTAGGTTTGTCAAATTGGTTGGAGATTTGATGAGCAAGATGTTGACCGCAGAGAAGGGAGACTAGGCCTTAATTATTGAAGATGGAGGACTAGACACCAGTGGGTCCAACATCCGAAAGAGAGGTACGGCGAGGTCGAGAACCAAGATGGTGTCCTTCCTAATCTCATCCCCCCTTGATAAAACCATCGTTGCCATCATCTTCTTCTCCTTCTTTCCTCTCACCATCAATTCCACCACCTCAGCGAAGTATGATCTACTTGCCGTAGGAACACATCCTGTCTTTGTTTTAGTATTAATTATAACCTTCAGCTTTGGTATGGCTGGTTGCATAACCATTAAAGTTTTTCAGCTATCACGTAGTATTTATGTTAAATCAAGAAAAACTACGAAAAGAAAAACTCAATTTACCAATTAGAAGTGTTTCCTCAGAATTTTGATATTACATTTATCTTCTGAAGTTAGATGTTTGATCATGATAAGTATATCATAAACTTCATTTTGCTGAAGAAAAAAAAAACCTTCATTTTTAAATTGTAAATACCCTTCGCCTTTTTATTATTCAAGGGTGAAAAAGATGTTCTGGTTTAGTGCTCCTGTAAGCATTTGGAGATTCTGTTGGTTAACTATATCAAATGGAAAGTCTATTAGGACATTCAGACCTGAAACTCATATTTAAGAGACTTTGTAAACGAAAAACTTGTTTATGAATGGTTGCTTGAGAATTTTGGTAGGTGGCCTCCACTTAAGGGCAGATGGAAAGTCTATTAGGACATTCAACTATTGCCCTCCTGTGCCCACTAACAACTTAAAGTATATTTTTCTCATTTTGTTTCATCCTTGCTATTGGATGTATACTTACCTTGGGTGTAGGGCGAGCTTTCTAGGTTAGGCCAGATTCTAAGCCCCTTGACCAAGGACCTAATCACCATATTTTTCTGAGCACCCAACCAAATGGTGCTCCCATAGTTAAGTATTTATGGGTCCCACTGGTGGTTGCACTGAGTGTATTTTACTTGCCACCATTAATATGTTGACTGGAAGGGTATTCCAAAGCATTATTAGAAGATGGATTGTGTAAATAATCATAATAATCAAGATACTGATAGCATGTTCTATAGTTTATTTATTATTTCATCAATTTTCCGTTATAGTTTATTATATAACTTGGTATGTGAGATGTGTTATCTATGTCACGCCCCGGATCCGGATCCGTGACACGGCCGTGCTATTGCCGACTATCGCCCACAGTAGCACGCAGCCTCATACAGGGGTAACAGGTAGCCAAAAAGGATTCATCCTTATATATATATTAACAGTTTGCAGTACAACCTTCAAGTTTCAAACCAAAAATACAGAACTTCTATGCTATTCAAATGTACAGAAGTATATAAGCTTCTCCAAAAATACGAAGCTCTGTAACAAAATAAAAACATATCTGGTGGCGATCACTGGTGAGGATCTGAAAGAAAAAGTAAATGAACGGATATGAGCTACACGGCTCAGTAAGTAATCCTGCATAATCCTACCGGATCAACCAGTAGACTAAACATGTAAATCAGGGTTTTGAGAAGCTGACATGCATGTTTATCTAATAATCATCCTGGCATAATAAGTATGCAATTTAAACAAAGCAGTAGTGTAAATCACAAAATTTTCATATTATATGCATATGAAACCGTGCCCCCCGGCATGCCGTGGTCCTTTTACTCTCGGATGCTACTGCGAAGTCAGACTCGGCCACTGGCGGGGCCAGCTCAGTTACTATTCAGCCACTGGCGGGGCAAGCTCAGTTACTATTCAGCCACTGGCGGGGCAGGCCCAATTCCAATTCAGCCACTGGCGGGGCAGGCTCAGTTACTATTCAGCCACTGGCGGGGCAGCTCAGTTACTATTCAGCCACTGGCGGGGCAGCTCAGTTACTATTCAGCCACTGGCGGCTCAGTCATTCTCAGTAGCATCTTTGAGCCCATTATAGTGCCTCTGGGCTAGCTAAAACTTTATAAACTTACATGCATGATTATAATATCAGTATCATCATGTTGCATACATAGCCATAGCTTCTGGAATCATTAAAGTTACTTATGCATTGTAACATATCATGTATGAAACATATATACTTAAAATAAATGCTTAGGAAACATTAATAACATAACATGATCCACAACAGGATTAGGACAGGTTACTTACCGTGATTCGCCTTTCTCCTAGGTCTCCTGCGTCCTGGTGACGTGTCCTAAGTCACCTACAATCATGTCATAATAACAATATATTATTTCCTTTTCTATCTGAAATTTAGCCCAAGCCTAATTCCTCTGTATTGGGGTCTTGGCTGGGCTCATAAGTCTTAATTGGCCTTCCGATTGGCCACTAAGCTTAATTCCCAGCTTAATTGGGTTTAATTTCGGGTTTAGGGTCACTGTGACCCGTTTGGGCCTGAGTCAGGGTCAATCCGGGATCAATTTGGCCCCCAAATTAATTACATTGGCTTAAATTGGGCTTTAATTTTGGTTTAATTTATAGTCTGGCTTGTCCAGACTTAGCCCAATTTGATTGGGCTCGGGTTTAGTCAAATTTGGCTAAACCCTTTCCCTTTTTTTTTTCTTTTTCTTTTTCTTTTTCTTTTTCTTTTTCTTTTTCTTTGGGCTTAACGGGTTGCGGGTTCGGATTCGGATCCGACCCGCGAACCCGTTATCGGGTTCTTTCTCCCCCCCTTCCAGAGGCTTCCGCCTCTTCACCTTCTTTGTCTCTACCGAAGCCCATGCTTCCGGCCCTCTTCTCCGGCTCCCCTTCTTCTCCTCCGGCCAGATCTGTGGCCTTCTTCTTCTCCGCCGGCCGGATCTACCGCCTCCTCCTCCTTCCGACCTTCACCAAACCCTCCCCGGCCAGATCTACCAGCCCGGAGTGGTGTTTCCCCTTCGGGGCGGCGACGGTGGGAGGCCGGCCCTTTCCCTCTCCTTCGAAGTGGTGCCGGAGGAGAGGAGAAGAGCCGGGAGGTGGGATCGAGGCCGATCTCCTTCGGGAGAACTTCTCCGGCTCCGACCACGGCGAGGTAAGGCCGTGGTCCGCGGTAAGTGCCCCCTCTTTTTTTTTTTCTTTACTTTGTTCTTCTTCCTCTTCCGTTTTCTTCTTTTTTTTTTTTTTTTTTGTGGGAGTCTCGCCACCACCTCTCGGCCGGCGGAGAGGTGGGGCTCGGCTGAGGCTGGCGGCCTTGAGGCCGCGTTGGTCGCCGGCACGGCAGACCCGGCGGCCCTTGGCTGCCCCTCAGCCCTAGGGCAGCCACGGCCGGGGCCTGTCACCCGCAGGCCGAGTCCGGCTGGGCTCGGCCCGGGTGGCGTGGGCTCGGCTTGGGCCGTTCTCAGGCCGGCCCGCGGCCTGTTGGTCCGGCCCGCAGCCTGTGGGTCTGGCCCACGGCCCTCCTCCTGTTCTTCTCTCCCGTGCCGGTCTCCTTCTCTCTCTCTGTGCCAGTCTCCTCCCCTCTGTTTCATCAGTGAAACAGAGGGGAGAATACCCTACAGAGGGGTATCTCCACTCCCTAAAACTTTATTATTTAACCTAAGGGCCACTTACCTGGATTTTTGCTGGTTACCGTTGGGCCGTTCCTCCCCCTCGTAGTCCCTCCTTCCTCTTGGAGCTTCAGGGCTCTTCCGCCTTAGGCTCCAGGGCTTCGGCTCTCTCTCTTTCAGTGTTCTTGGGGGCCTCCGACTTAGGGTTGCCGGCAGGGACTTAAATAGTGGTTTAGAAGATGAGACCCCCCTCTCTGAGAGGTCCCATCCGCTCCATGCCTCCCCTCTCCGGGAATGGCCGCCGCCCCCTCTGTCTCCGGTGCGCCGGCATCAACTGCCAGCAGGGGTGGGGGTCACCCTTCCCTGTCGGTCTTATCCCTTCGTACTGGCTACAGTATGATTTTTTTTTTTTTTATAATAATCATTATACTGGCTACAGTAAAATTTGGGCCCAACCCTTAACTGGGCCTATTTTTCTATTGGGCCTAGTAGGTTGTGGGCCCGGACATTACATTCTTCCCCCCTTAAATAAATTTCGTCCTCGAAATTAAACATACCTTGGTTCTCGAAGAGCTGAGGGTAGCGTTGTCGCATCTCTTCCTCCAATTCCCAGGTAGCTTCCCTTTCAGTGTGGTTGGTCCACTGGACTTTAACGTAGGGAATGGTGCGCCTTCGGAGGATTTGCTCTTTTCTGTCTATGATGCACAGGGGAGCCTCCTCATAGGTTAAATCTTTATTTAATTGCAGAGGTTCATGTGGTACCACATGGCTGGGATCCGGGACGTACCTCCGTAACAAGGAGACGTGAAAGACGTTGTGTACGCCTGATAGCTCTGAAGGTAGGGCCAATTTGTAGGCAACTTTGCCTATTCTAGCAAGAACCTCAAATGGGCCAATGTAGCGAGGACTTAATTTGCCGTGTCTTCCGAATCGGATAATACCCTTTGATGGTGAAATTTTTAGGAAGACAAAGTTCCCCTCCAAAAATTCCGAGGCCCTTCTTCCTCTGTCAGCCCATCTTTTCTGTCTATCCTGGGCAGCCTGAAGCCTTAGCTTAATCAGGAGCCTTGGAGACTGGCCCCTCTCCTGGTGCGAGGTCGATATCAAATTCGATCTCTCGGTCTGGGGGTAATCCCGGTAATTCCTCCGGAAAAACATCCGGATATTCTCTAACTACTGGAATATCTTCCAGTTTGATCTCTTTCTGAGCATTCTTTACACAGGCCAGATAGGCCATACACCCCTTTTTCAGAGCCTTTCCAGCTTTCAAAGCGGAAATGAAGTGCAATGTGGGAGCACCCTGAAGGGGTATGTCGCCCTGAAAGAAAAATTCTTGCTCCCCAGGTATCCGAAATACCACCCTAGTCCATGCCCAAGATAATATCAAAGTCTTGCATGTCAAGCTGTAAAAGATTTGTCTCTAATTCTCTCTTCTTTTTTTTTTTTTTTTCTCTATCTGAATTATGCAATCTCTATGTTTAGTGTCAACAATTGCGATTTTCTGAAGGGGTGTAGCAACATGCCATGGTTCCACTAATTTCTCAGATGTGCTATGTAATTGTCTGGAAAAGCTAACTGACACGAAAGAATGCGTAGAACCAGAATCAAATAGAATGAGGGCAGGAACCGAGTTGACCAGAAGTGTACCTGTCACCACCTGATCGCTAGCACTGGCTTCCTGTCGAGTCAGTGCGAAAACTCGAGGGTTACCCCTTGATCTCTGGTCCTCTGGTGCAGTGTGTCTGGGCTCGTCCTTCTTTCGACTCGGGCAGTTGCGGGCGATGTGTCCTATCTGCCCGCAAGAGAAACAAGCTCCGGTCTTCATTAAGCAGGGTCCGCCATGGTTCCTACCGCAGGTGGGGCAGCTTCTGTTCTGTTTTTTCTTGGGCTCCGACCCCTTGCTGCCCCCGGATCCACTACTCTGAGCTCCCGACGATCGGGTCCTCTTCATGTCTTCTCTCTCCCTCCCGGACCGTATCAGGTCAGCCTCAACCTTCAAGGCTCGGTCCAGTACATCCTTGTAGCTTGAGAACAGATGAGAGGATATTCGGGATCGAATCCCGTACCTCAATCCCGGTTCAAACCGATTCACCTTATTTCTCTCCTCCTCCATGAACTGGGGGCAAAATCGTCCCAGCTCGTTGAATTTATTGGCATACTCCAGAACAGACATCCGGTCGGTCTGTGTCAGCGCCAAGAATTCATTCTGCTTAGACTGGTTGACTGAATCCGGAAAATATTGGTTGTAAAACAACCTCTTGAAGTCCCTCCATGTAAGTCCGTCAACGGCATAAGCCGTCTCCATGGCCGTCCACCAGTATTCGGCGTTTCCTGTCAGCATAGAGGTCGCCAGCCGGACCTTCACCTCATCGGGGAAAAGAAGAGCTCGGAACATCTTCTCTATTTCCCGGATCCATGCTTCTGCTGCCATAGGGTCAGGCCCACCCTCAAAGGTCGGAGGGTTTAGTCGGCGAAACCTCTCATAGCAGGTGCCTGCCGGTGGCATAGCGGCCAGCTGCATCATCTGCTGCTGTTGCAGCACTTGTGCCATAAGCTGGTACACTCCGGCTAGGCCTGCCTGACCTGCTGCAGATCGTGGAGTATCTGGGGGAACCGACTGCTCACTAGGCTCCGGGGAGGGTGGTCTCTGGTCGTCGTCCATATCTTCCTAATGATCGCCTAACAGTCAAAAATTTTTAAAGTGAGGTTATGATAAACTAGCATATTATAACATTTTCTATGACGGTGGCATTCTTAACTACCCCTTTCCTTAGGCATTTTATGGTTATCCTATTGTTTAACCTAAGGCTCTGATACCACTAGAAGTCACGCCCCGGATCCGGATCCGTGACACGGCCGTGCTATTGCCGACTATCGCCCACAGTAGCACGCAGCCTCATACAGGGGTAACAGGTAGCCAAAAAGGATTCATCCTTATATATATATTAACAGTTTGCAGTACAACCTTCAAGTTTCAAACCAAAAATACAGAACTTCTATGCTATTCAAATGTACAGAAGTATATAAGCTTCTCCAAAAATACGAAGCTCTGTAACAAAATAAAAACATATCTGGTGGCGATCACTGGTGAGGATCTGAAAGAAAAAGTAAATGAACGGATATGAGCTACACGGCTCAGTAAGTAATCCTGCATAATCCTACCGGATCAACCAGTAGACTAAACATGTAAATCAGGGTTTTGAGAAGCTGACATGCATGTTTATCTAATAATCATCCTGGCATAATAAGTATGCAATTTAAACAAAGCAGTAGTGTAAATCACAAAATTTTCATATTATATGCATATGAAACCGTGCCCCCCGGCATGCCGTGGTCCTTTTACTCTCGGATGCTACTGCGAAGTCAGACTCGGCCACTGGCGGGGCCAGCTCAGTTACTATTCAGCCACTGGCGGGGCAAGCTCAGTTACTATTCAGCCACTGGCGGGGCAGGCCCAATTCCAATTCAGCCACTGGCGGGGCAGGCTCAGTTACTATTCAGCCACTGGCGGGGCAGCTCAGTTACTATTCAGCCACTGGCGGGGCAGCTCAGTTACTATTCAGCCACTGGCGGCTCAGTCATTCTCAGTAGCATCTTTGAGCCCATTATAGTGCCTCTGGGCTAGCTAAGACTTTATAAACTTACATGCATGATTATAATATCAGTATCATCATGTTGCATACATAGCCATAGCTTCTGGAATCATTAAAGTTACTTATGCATTGTAACATATCATGTATGAAACATATATACTTAAAATAAATGCTTAGGAAACATTAATAACATAACATGATCCACAACAGGATTAGGACAGGTTACTTACCGTGATTCGCCTTTCTCCTAGGTCTCCTGCGTCCTGGTGACGTGTCCTAAGTCACCTACAATCATGTCATAATAACAATATATTATTTCCTTTTCTATCTGAAATTTAGCCCAAGCCTAATTCCTCTGTATTGGGGTCTTGGCTGGGCTCATAAGTCTTAATTGGCCTTCCGATTGGCCACTAAGCTTAATTCCCAGCTTAATTGGGTTTAATTTCGGGTTTAGGGTCACTGTGACCCGTTTGGGCCTGAGTCAGGGTCAATCCGGGATCAATTTGGCCCCCAAATTAATTACATTGGCTTAAATTGGGCTTTAATTTTGGTTTAATTTATAGTCTGGCTTGTCCAGACTTAGCCCAATTTGATTGGGCTCGGGTTTAGTCAAATTTGGCTAAACCCTTTCCCTTTTTTTTTTTCTTTTTCTTTTTCTTTTTCTTTTTCTTTTTCTTTTTCTTTGGGCTTAACGGGTTGCGGGTTCGGATTCGGATCCGACCCGCGAACCCGTTATCGGGTTCTTTCTCCCCCCCTTCCAGAGGCTTCCGCCTCTTCACCTTCTTTGTCTCTACCGAAGCCCATGCTTCCGGCCCTCTTCTCCGGCTCCCCTTCTTCTCCTCCGGCCAGATCTGTGGCCTTCTTCTTCTCCGCCGGCCGGATCTACCGCCTCCTCCTCCTTCCGACCTTCACCAAACCCTCCCCGGCCAGATCTACCAGCCCGGAGTGGTGTTTCCCCTTCGGGGCGGCGACGGTGGGAGGCCGGCCCTTTCCCTCTCCTTCGAAGTGGTGCCGGAGGAGAGGAGAAGAGCCGGGAGGTGGGATCGAGGCCGATCTCCTTCGGGAGAATTTCTCCGGCTCCGACCACGGCGAGGTAAGGCCGTGGTCCGCGGTAAGTGCCCCCTCTTTTTTTTTTTCTTTACTTTGTTCTTCTTCCTCTTCCGTTTTCTTCTTTTTTTTTTTTTTTTTTTTGTGGGAGTCTCGCCACCACCTCTCGGCCGGCGGAGAGGTGGGGCTCGGCTGAGGCTGGCGGCCTTGAGGCCGCGTTGGTCGCCGGCACGGCAGACCCGGCGGCCCTTGGCTGCCCCTCAGCCCTAGGGCAGCCACGGCCGGGGCCTGTCACCCGCAGGCCGAGTCCGGCTGGGCTCGGCCCGGGTGGCGTGGGCTCGGCTTGGGCCGTTCTCAGGCCGGCCCGCGGCCTGTTGGTCCGGCCCGCAGCCTGTGGGTCTGGCCCACGGCCCTCCTCCTGTTCTTCTCTCCCGTGCCGGTCTCCTTCTCTCTCTCTGTGCCAGTCTCCTCCCCTCTGTTTCATCAGTGAAACAGAGGGGAGAATACCCTACAGAGGGGTATCTCCACTCCCTAAAACTTTATTATTTAACCTAAGGGCCACTTACCTGGATTTTTGCTGGTTACCGTTGGGCCGTTCCTCCCCCTCGTAGTCCCTCCTTCCTCTTGGAGCTTCAGGGCTCTTCCGCCTTAGGCTCCAGGGCTTCGGCTCTCTCTCTTTCAGTGTTCTTGGGGGCCTCCGACTTAGGGTTGCCGGCAGGGACTTAAATAGTGGTTTAGAAGATGAGACCCCCCTCTCTGAGAGGTCCCATCCGCTCCATGCCTCCCCTCTCCGGGAATGGCCGCCGCCCCCTCTGTCTCCGGTGCGCCGGCATCAACTGCCAGCAGGGGTGGGGGTCACCCTTCCCTGTCGGTCTTATCCCTTCGTACTGGCTACAGTATGATTTTTTTTTTTTTTATAATAATCATTATACTGGCTACAGTAAAATTTGGGCCCAACCCTTAACTGGGCCTATTTTTCTATTGGGCCTAGTAGGTTGTGGGCCCGGACATTACATTGGCCCGGACATTACAATCTATATGATTGTTAAGAATTCAGAAAGCAAAGATTAAGATGGCTTCCGTAATGAATGGTAAAATAGAAAGACATCATGATACATCTTCGTTTAGATGCTTAATTAGGATTGAAAAGTATATTGTTAGCGCCATGTCGCTCCACGTAATCATGGACACTTTCGTGTTACGTTAATCCTCTTTAAGTGTCTTGAGAACATGGCGTGGAATTTAGGCTACCGAGCGTGGGCAACATCAGATTTATTGAAGTCAAAAGGGGAAAAGCTTATAATCTTTGGTGGGAAACATATATACTTGGATTTCGTAGCACATCGTAATAGTTTTGTTATATAAGAACATCCGCACCAAGCATGAAAAGTTCAATTTACTTATTTTAGAAGATTAAAACTTGATCTATAGCCCGCTTACCCAACGTTGGAATGGGAGGGGTGATTCCAAGTTTAGTGGTGAGCTTATGCATTGATATTTGGAAGTTTAGTTTCAAGGCAAGGGACCAATCCCCCTCAAGTACAGTGGCAATATGACTACTTGGATTAGGTTCAAGTTGAACCAATATGGCAAATATATATAAGACCCCTACCTGCATCCAACTTGATTTGGCTCTAAACTAGAACCCTTCACTCTATATGCGTTCATCTCGGCTCCCTCGGAGTTGGCCCTAACCAACCCATAACTTGTACTAGATATAATCCTAAACCATCCTCAATTTGCTTTACGCAATCCTTAAAAACTCTGAGTAATTCAATTTTAAGACAAAGTAAACAACTAATGTAAAAAGAGACCAATCAATTGAAAAATTTTTAACTTGCTGTTATGACATGAGTTAGGTTAAAGCTCTAATCGGTACATAATATCTCTCTCTCTCTCTCTCTCTCTCTCTCTCTCTCTCTCTTGTGTGTAGGATATCTAATAGGTTTTTCATGTCAAAAAAATTTGACTTATTCTTCAATTAAAGTACCCATATTTGAAGCTACCACCAGTATGGTCCCTTTGAATAAGGAAAGATTTTGGGTAGGACAGTTTTCACAATCTCTAAGTGCATATTTACATATATGCTAAATTATTCTTTATTTTTATACACTAAGTACAAGAGAAAAAGTGCAGAAGTGTATGTATTAAGCAAATGACAAAAGTATTAACCTTCAACCTAGCAGGTGGAAAGCTAGATGAATGATAACCTAGATGATAAATGAATCATTGCAAGCTACGCATGTGCATCGAATGTGTGTGTGTGTGTGTGTGAGAGAGAGAGAGAGAGAGAGGCACAGGATGTAGATTTATGTTGGTGTTTGGGCAAGAGGGAGAAGAGGAGAGAATTCAAGATAAGGCTGCTTAATATGTGTGTATCTATGTATATTGAGAGATATAAAATATGATGATTTTTATGGTTGTTCATATTCATATATTTAATTTTGGACTAGGTTATATCAGATTCATTTCTTTTAACTTTCTTAGGTTTGCCCTAGAAATCGGTTTTTTTCGACCTGACTCCATACATAAAAACTCTTGTCCTCATCATTTTTTTTCGGTACAAAATTAGTGGCCATGCTACCATTATTAATTTTTTAAAAAAGTTACACTATGTCTATCTATATACAACATTAAACAAGTATCAGTTAGAAGAGTTTCTAGAGAATGATACGCAAAGTTTTGTTGAAAAGCATGAGATACCACCCAATCCGCCAAATGATTAGCCTTGCGACAATAATGGGTATCCTTAAATGCAAAGCATAGTGTCTTCCATAACAAAGTATTTGTTGCCGTCGTATGTGGACCGAGGTAGGAGTGCAACCTGAACAGCCCTGAGGTCGGCTAGAAATAGCTGAGCAGGCTGGTTGAGGCGTTCAACACTAGATTCCTCCGCTGGGTGGCTTGCAAGAAGTCCACTTGCCGAAAAATTTCTGGTGGAGGAACTTTTGATGCCCAAGTTAGAACAATGAGGCAATAATATGAAATGTAGAGATTTTAACAAAGTCAGAGCTCCGTGAGAACGGTAGCATATTGCGTACCTCAGATCTACTTGGTTGTTCCCCTTATATAGGAGAGCTAGCCTTGTCGTTACCTGAGCCGACATGACGTGCAGTAACGCCAGACAGCGGCTTGTAGCACGACTGTGGCACAAGGATCAATCCGTGTGGGCAAACTGTGGTGCAGGTCTGATATAGGATGTGAGGATGCCATGATCACAGACTATCAAGATTGTTAGTTGTTGGGGTTATCAGCTCTTGTCGACCTATGCCGATTGTTCTCTGCAGTTAGGGCTGGAAGTGGGCTCGGGCCGGCCCGAAGCCCATCGGGTCGGGCCGCCCGCGGGCCGGGCTATGGGCTAGGCCCAATGCATGTCGGGCCGGGCTCGGGCTGAATGATTAAGCCCATTTCTATTTCGGGCTGGGCTCGGGTATTTCATTGGCCCGGCCCGGGCACGTCCCAGCCCGAGCCCACTTCCAGCCCGAATCGCGGTGAGTCGGTGACCGAACCGAATGCGTCTGGGTCTGGCTGTCTGCCGATTGTCGAATAGCCCGAATTGCAGCTAAACTGGATTGCCAACGGTTGCCCGAGGGATTTGCAGAGGTAGAGCGCCAGCGGACGAGCAGTGGAGGCGACGAGGCGTGGAGCTAGGGTTTCGTCAGTCGCCACTTGCCAGTTATCCTCGTCGACCGTCCAAGCTCGGCGAAGTGGTGAAGAGGAGTCCCGACCACCCAATCGTCGGCGAAGCTAGGTTTTGAGGTACGATTATGAATGATCTTCTTCCTTTTGAATTTTGGTTGGGATTTGCAGAGGCGCAGAGCGGACGAGCGATGGAGGTGTGGAGCGTTGGAGCTAGGGTTTCTCTGCTTCTCCTTGTCGGCTCATCGCCGGTCGCCGTCCAAGCTCGGCGAAGTGGTGAAACCCTAGATCTGAGGGCTCGTCGACCGTCCAAGCTCGTCGACCGTACTCGACCGTCCTCACCCCCATCGCGATCTGAGGGCTTACACTGTTTGGTTCGATCATGGCTAAATATTATAATTTGCTGGGAGATCTGATTTCTTGTTGATTATTTATCATTCTCTTCAAACTTCCTCTGTGTCTTCTTTTATTTGAGTTCTTCTCTTGAGCCGCAGACGGCGCAAAAATGAGCTAGAAGGAACTGCGGAGTAGTTTCTTTTGTTGTTTTTGTTTTTCATTTTGTGGCATATCAGACATTCAAATGCTGAAGTTGTTGATTTGGAGTTGGTCTTCTTATACACCTTGTTACTAACTTTTGTGTAGTATTGTTCTATTGGTTTTACTACTGTGAGGAATATGTTATTTTTATTCCATCTGTATATCAGCTTGTCCATGTTGCAAAGACTAACTCCATTTACTGGTTTTGGTGTGTATTCCCCAGGTGAAGCTGAGGAGGAAGAAAAGGAAAGGGAACATACTACACTACAAGACAACTGGATAAAGAGCTCCAGGAATTGGTTAAACGGCTAGAGCAAAAAGAGGTAAATGAAATTTCAGATGATGCTTAATTTGATTGTCGACTGTTTGACTGATACTGATGATAGTTTTTTGTGGATGTGTATCCTTTAGACAGTATGAATGAAGGCATAGTATTTTAAATCAAAGAGATTCTTGCTTCTATGACTATGTGTAGGCAAAGTAATAGGAAATTGTGTGCAACATAATTAAACTATACAAGCCCTTTTCATAAAAATATTTGAACTTATCCACCAAATGTTATTTATTTTGTTATAGGTTAAATTTGTGATATTTATTTTGTTATTTAGGCAGGTTATTTTTACTAATGTCTCATTCTATATGGGTGAAAATGAGATTGTTGAAGATTTAAGGGATGAGGATGATAGAAATGAAGTTACTGTTCAAAATGATTGTGACAATTCTTCTAGAAAAAGATCTTGGGTATGGAATCACTTTATCGAGGAAAAAAATTTTGAAGAATCAATAGCTAAGTGCAAATATTGTAAAAAAGTTTTAAGTGGGAGCACTAAAGGAGGAATGAGTCATCTAAAGCGCCATCTTGAAAATATTTGCAAGAAGTATCAAAAGAATCCGACTAATCAGTTGCTCTTACTACCAAGTTCAAAAGATCCGATAAAGTCTTTCAAATTCAATCAAGAAGAGAGTAGAAAAATTCTTGCAAAATTTATCATATGTGCTGAGCTTCCATTTCGTATTGTTGAGCACACTGTTTTTTTGGATTTTTTGAGATCTTTTCAGCCATTATTCAAAATTATAGGTCGTAAGACTGTAAAACATGATTGTGTGGCTTTGTATCAAGAAGAGAGGAAAAAATTGCATGATGTATTCAAGAACCTAAGTTCTCGGGTTAGTTTCACTACTGATATTTGGACATCAAATTAGAAAATTGGTTACATTTCTTTCACAGCACATTATATTGATTCTGATTTTATTCTACATAAGAAGATTATTAGTTTCAAGACACTTCCATACCCTCACACCAGCTTTACAATTGAAGATGCTATAAGAAAATGTCTTGTTGAATGGAAATTGGATTGTAAAATATGTTGTATTACTTTGGATAATTGCAGCACAAATGATGCTGTAATGAGAAGGCTCCGAGATCACTTTTGTTATGCAATGTTGTTTAGTGGGGAGTACAGTCATATTAGATGTTGTGCACATATATTAAATATTATGGTTCAGGATGGAATGAAAATCATTCATGAAGCTATTGAATATATAAGAGAAATTGTTAGATATGTCTCTGCATCCCTATCTCGAATGCAAGTATTTAATAAAATTGTACAACATATGAGACTTCCTGCTAGAAAAGGACTCACTTTGGATGTTCCTACAAGGTGGAATTCTACTTATGAAATGTTGCATGATGCACTTGGTTATAAAGATGCTCTTATTAGATATGCAACTGAGCATTCATGTGTATGCCCCACCAATGATGAATGGAAAAAGGTTTCTATAATTCTTAAATTCTTAGAAGCCTTTCTTGATGCCACTAAAGTATTTTCTGGTTGTAAGTATCCCACATCTAATTTATACCTAAAAGAAGTTTGGGGAATTAGGGCTTTATTGATGGATGAAAGTATCGATACTGATGAAACAGTGAAGCAATTAACAAATGAGATGCTAAAGAAGTTTAACAAATATTGGTCTCAGTGCAATAATTTGTTCGTATTTTGGATCCCAGATCGAAGCTGATATTTGTAGAGTTTTGTTATCAAAAGGCATTTGAGTTGGAGGAGTGCAAGAAAAAGATTGATGATATTTGTGCTTGTCTTTTTAAATTGTATAATGAGTATGTAGATGCAACAAGGGTGCAGCCCTCTATGAGTTCAAGTGAGCGAACATCTAATTTTGGTGGATAAGGTGATATAAGTTCTGTTTATTCCAAAAAGAAATCTGGTATAGATTTTGCTCAATTTATAAATCAGAGTTCTTCAAAATGCCCAAAGAGATCCGAGCTAGATAGTTATTTGGATGATGATGATGTGCTTCCTGATTTGGAGAATAAGGAGTTTGACATCTTGGTTTGGTGGAAGAGCAATGTAGCAGTCTATCCGATACTATCAAGAATAGCTCGAGATGTTCTAGCTATTCGAGTCTCCACTGTTTCATCTGAATCGGCATTCAGCACTGGTGGTAGAGTTGTTGATCAGTATCGAAGCTCTTTGAGCCCATCTACCGTAGAAGCCTTAGTTTGTACCCAAGATTGGCTTCATGAACAATATGATGAAGGTATATAAATCTTTTAAATTTATCTAATATTTTTTATTTGCTTATTGTACTTATAATTTAAACATTTATGATTGATTTGTATGTTAACAGTTGCAAATTGCTCGAGTTCTGTAACGTTGAATGTAGATGACGACAGTTCTTTTTTCGAGGGGTTATGATTGCTTCTTTTCGA
This sequence comes from Phoenix dactylifera, assembly GCF_051530095.1. Taxonomy (NCBI): domain Eukaryota; kingdom Viridiplantae; phylum Streptophyta; class Magnoliopsida; order Arecales; family Arecaceae; genus Phoenix; species Phoenix dactylifera. Next base: position 27,131,854 of record NC_143196.1, on the reverse strand, counting down.
GGGGGTACCTTTTCCTTTCAAGTATTATCGTTTGTCGTATATTGTGAATTGAATAATTGGTTCGATTCTGAGAAGCAAGATGTGATCATAGCGATATTTTTTTTTAACCTCCTGTTTTTGATGGAATCCTTTTGTTTGGTTGCAGTTGTATCGTTGAAGTGTCAAATTGCACTGATCCTTTTACCTAATCGGAGCTATCATATACTGGTTTGATAGAATGATAAATTCTATTTCCTTTGCATGTCGTCACGTCACATGTCAAGCATTGTGGCAACATGATATTTCTACCGAGGCTTCTTAGAATCTACTCTTCCTGCTGCTTATTTGGTTATTACTGGATCTCATATGGGATTTCCTATTGCATTAGTAAACGGGGGATTCTCTCATTTGTTTGACTAGCACTGTGAGTTCTAAATATGCTATGGTTTGCTGGCTGCATTGGGGTATATTTGTTTTTTCATGAGGGGTTACCACTTACCTCCCTTTGATTATCGAATTGATCGTACTATTTTTTTCCACTTATGCTTTTAGTTCATGTCTTTCTTAGTTTGTTATTTGGAGTGTAATGCTATGATTTTTTTTAAATGAATAGAATTTCTAATCCATGTTCGTGGAGTTCATTATGCTACCTTTCTAAGAAAAAACTAATCCCTGTTGCATTCTGTAGCTGTTCATGTGGAACCATGAAAGTTAATTTATTATTTATGCTGTTGCAGATTAGCTTGTGCTGCAAATTAGTTAATTTATTTTTCCCATATATTAGCTTGTATAATATCAGGTGATTGCGCCGGGCTCGTGATCGGGCTGGCCCAATCGGGCCCGGCCCGAGCCTGGGCGGGCCGAACTGGGCTGGCCCAATCGGCTCGGGCTGATTTTCTATAATACTATTGGGCCTAGGCTCGGCCCGAAGCCTGGAAAATAAATTCAGGCCGGGCTTGGGTAGGGGTGTCGCCCGGCCCAGCCCGGCCCACTTCCAGCCCTATCTGCATTTGGCGACTCCTCGGTTGGAACCGAAGTTGTGCAGCTCGGTTTATGTTCGAGGACAGGGAGGTCGATCTGACCCGAGATCGAAATATCCAGTATTTTCTCCATTAGTATCCTTAAAGAAGTGGTTCGTAAGCCAATTTACTCGTGAAGTAGTATTAATCGATGTGATGACAACATGTGAATCACCTTCCATCTATATTTGTGTTGCTTGAAAACACAGAATGACACAACGTACAGTAGCCCATGCTCCAAACATTTCAGCAAATGCTAGTGAACATGGTGGCAAGGTTATGCCTTCCATGGTGTCACGGAATGCAAAGCAAGCATGATTCTGGAGCAAAAGAAGGAAGCAATCCAATATATGGATACTAGGGGGGTTGCCAAGAGACACACTGAAGAGGTTTAGTAGCAAAATTCCTAGTAGAAATGAACCCCGGTGATTTGACTGTGTCCCACATGATTCTGGAGCAAAAGAAGGAAGCACATCCAATATATGGATACAAGCAGACCTACCTAAAACATTTGGAGAGGTATATCACTTATTCCAAGTTCTATCGTGCAAGATAAAGTTGCAGCTGCATGTCCATCAAACTGCTATCCATATTTATATAATCCAATTGGAATAGCCGAGAACCAAGTGTGCTCCATCACCTTCCTATGTTAAAATGGAATTGCCCCAATCTATGAAAATCCACATCCTTACTCTATTAAAATGTCTCTTCCAACAAAGCCCTAGCTAAGAGAGGCAAGTTAGAGCCGGCCCATCAACACGGCCATAAACTACTCATTTTAAGCGGGTTCAGGTTTGACTTAAGTAGATTTGAGTTATAAATGGATGAACCCATCTAGATCCATTTATTTATAAATGGATGAACCCATCTAGATCCATTTATTAATCTGGTCGGGATCAGGTTTAGGACTTTGACTTGTTTACCCTATGTTGATCTATATAGAACCTAACTCTTTAGCCCATTTAAGATCTATTTTAAAATATGCTTAACCTATTTCTGTACTATTTAGCCCGACTCGCTTAACCTATTTAATCCGTTAAATCTATTTATTTCATTAAAAATTTATTTAATCCATTTAATGCATTTAACCTGGCTCGACTGGTTTAGGAAACGGGTTGTGTGGATTAAATCAGGTTACTAATTTAATGAACAGGTCGAGTTGAGATCTGAATTGACCTATTTAATAAACAAGTTAGGTTCGTGTTGGAAAATTTGTGACTCGACCTGCATCTAACATAACTCGTATCCGACCCGACTTGATCCATCTTGATTGTCACCCTAGCTTTAGCCCACTTTCATTCCTTACCCAATGCTACACCACCTATACTGCCCTCAATATTGTCCTATTTGCCCTCAACATCTCCATCACCACAATCCAATTTTTCATCTCCTCAGCAATTTAAATAGTCAAAACATTGGACATGATTACGGCAACCCTGGCCTTGAGCCAATTAGAGTTCAAGCTTGGAGTTCGTTTCTCAAACAAATTGCCACATTCAGGTCTAAACTAAACCTAAATTTGGGCTCAACTTAGGGGGTTCAAGCTTAGGGTGGCAATGATCACCTCTAAAGAAAGTACCTTAACAACGATTTGAGGTGGATTTGGAGTTGCCACCAGCTATTTATGACTAAAAATGTTAGAAAACTTAGATGGGATAAGGGGATCCACAAAATCCTAGTGTGGATAAAGCTTGAGAATACTATTGAGGAAGGCTTAGAGAGTGAGGTACCCGTGCTTGGCACAGAGACTTAGGAAATTATATTTCTTTATGTAGAAGGGTCGACATGCACCTATTAGATAGACACAAGTTTGATAGGGTCTACAAATTTAGAGTTCTAGCCCTTCATGTACCCTAAGATGCCACGGATCAAGGTATTGATGATAGAAAAAGCTTACTATAGAGTAAGACCAAGGGATCCTAGACCCTATTGACCCATCTAGATATCCAAAAAGTAAAAGAAAATCAAGGATCTATAAGTTAATAAGCAAACATACAAGAATTAGACTAAAATTAAACCAAAAAAAAGAGAGCCAGCCAATATATCATCAAGGAGCAAAATTTTATTGGCATCATTCAAATTACAAATCTAGCAACATGATTATTTGAATTGAAACACAAACAAAGAGGAGGGGGGCAAAGGGCTTCTCTAAGGTAGATGGGCATAAATCCGGTACACCTCCTTCTCTTGGAGGAGATCCTTTGATGGATCTACCTTATCTTTAATCCTTCATTGCTTTAGACCTATGTCAATCTCAGATAAAGGTTGCTCCTTGGGTTGAAGGGATCTAGATCTAAAGCTAAGGGGTCCTTAGCTAAAGCTCAAAAGGGGCCTGTAAAGCCGGCAAGAAAGATCAAAGAATTAGAAAAGGGCCTAATTCTCTCCTTCAAGGAGGCAATTATAGCTGGTGGAGGGAGAAATCAATGGTGAGTTTGAATTTTTTTCGAATTGAAAAAAGGTTAAGATGATACCAAGTGACATCTTATCATAGGCCTAAGAAGAGAGATTTGGATCGAGACTTACTTCGATCAATGGGATGCTCTCTCCTATCTTTGATGACTAGAAATACTTTCTTCCTTTTAATTTTAGCAAGGAAAGTTGGAGAGCTTAAGAATATCATATTTAGTTGGTATCCATTTTTTCCCATTTTTAGTAATTACTGGGTAGATTTTTATGTATTTTAGGGTTCATTTTATTCGATTTTTAAGATCTAACATTTTGGATTTTATTTTTATCTTAAGATCCTTTTCTTGAATAATAATTAGAGGTTGTGCTTTCCTTTAAAGTGCTTGATTTTTCTCGTGTTTTTTTTTAATTTTTTCTATGCTTTTTGCTCGACTTAATGTCAATATCCGAATCCCATAATTTTACTTCTTTGTTTCTGGACTAAAATAAATGAATCCTATAATTTTATTTCTCAAAAAAAATATGAATCACATAATTTTTCAATTTTACAATAATTGATATCTTGAGATAAATAAATTAAGTTAGAGGACAATAATCCAACAATTTGAAAACACGAGGATCCATTGGGATTAATTGTAATTTTCATAATTTGTGACTAAAAAATGGTTTAATGAAAGAAAATAATGAATATATGCCTCATGCATGTTATTTGAGCCTAAGTTGGGTCCCTTTATTTATTACCTTACTCGACCAGAACCAAACCAACTAGACCAGTTGACCTGTAACATAAAATAGGAGATAACTCAGGTGAGTCCCCGCCGCATTGATCTCTTGAGGTTTTGGCCCATGTATCCTCATGTGAGTTCAATGCTGCACCGTACCTCTCTCGATTTTTAGGGCTCATGATATCCCCTCTTTCGCCACCTTCTAATCTCACTAATTCGCCATAGAAATGCACATAGAGAAAACCCTAGCTTGGTTTGTACAACTAATCTTCTAGCGTCCCCACTAATCAGTGTCTTCTACTGGCGATTCACTAGCATCATCGTCGCCCAATCGGGATTAAAGATATTCTCTGCACTTTCCAACCATGGGTGCATGAACAAGAATACCATGCACCTCAAAGCCTGCAATCTTTGAGTGTCAAGTGACCTCTACCGTTATACAAGGGCAAGTTTCAGGTCCATGAGATTGGCACTACTGAATAGGAAGCAGAGAGCTGCATCAACCACACGCACATATAGCTGCTATGAGATTGCCCTTACATTATTTTCTTCTATTCATGTTGAAAGATGTACAAGGTCTTATTTCTACCTAGTCAGAAGTACGATATATAGATCATATTTCTCCATAGTCAAAAGATGGTACGTGGTATATGGATCATATTTCTACAAGCTCAAAAGATGGTACCTCTGTTTAGAGATGGGCATCGGGCCGGGCCCGCTTATTTCTACCTAGTCAGAAGTACGATATATAGATCATATTTCTCCATAGTCAAAAGATGGTACGTGGTATATAGATCATATTTCTACAAGCTCAAAAGATGGTACCTCTGTTTAGAGATGGGCATCGGGCCGTGCCGGGCCCGGCCCAGGCCCACCGGGCCACAGACCAAACGGGCCGTGCCAGGCACGGCCCGCTTAGCCTAAAGGCTAAGCCCGGCACGGCCCTAGGCCCGTGGGGTGGCGGGCCGTGCCTGGCACGGCACGAGACGGGCTGTGCCTGGCACGAGACGGGCCGTCTGGGAAAATAAAAATAATCGTTACCCATAACAGCTATTTATGGTTTTTACCCAAAATATCCCTCCCAACAGTCATAAAACGGCTAATTTGAGGGGTATTTTAGGGAAATTTTTTTTGCATTCCTATAAATACCCCTTTTCTCCCTCATTCTCACCACACCAAACCAACTCTTCTCTCCTTCTCTACTACTACTATTTCTCTCTTCTAGCAATATTTAGCAAATGCTCTAGGCTTCTAGTAATTTAATTTTTAGTTTGCATTTAGCAAGTGTCCAAGTGCTACACAAGAGGAGGTTATTGTTGAGAAGTTAGAAGTACAAGAGAAAGAGAAGGTCACTCCTTGTTGAGAGCACAAGAGGAAGCTCACAAATCTCGGCTCTACCTCTCGTCCTCTACTCAATTCCTCCTTGTGGTTAGTTTTTATTTTTTGCATTCATCAATTTAGATATGTCATCTTTTGATGAAAGTCATTTTGGCATTCCTCCTATTTCTGAGGGAGAAGAAACTAATCCCCAACCCCATGTTCCTAGTTCCTCTAGAACCAGTAAACCGAGTGAAGATCAAACATCTTCTCGTAAGAGGACTAGTGCTGTATGGAATGAATTTGATAGAATTATGGTTGATGGAGTCTTGAAAGCAAAATGTAAAAAATATGCCAAACTTTATAGTTGTAGTAGTAGTGGGGAAACATGTCATTTAAAAAGATATCAAGAGAGTCATAGGATGCATGATTCTCGTCTTCAAAGTACCCTTAATATACAAGGGGTATCACTTTTAGGTAATTTTGCATATAATCATGAAAATCAAAGAAAATCAATTGTAAAATGGATAGTTAAGGATGAATTACCTTTTAGTTTATGTGAATCTTTTAATTTTGAAGAATATGTTCAATTAAAACTACAACCTGCTTACAAAAGAACTAGTAGGCGTACATTTAGAATAGTAGCTATGACTAACTTTTTAGCAATGAGACAAAGTTTAATTGAAACACTCTCTACTTTAAATGTAAAAGTTTCATTAACTTTTGATTTTGGTCAGCATCTGTAGGTAGTAATTATTTTATTGCTATTACTGCTCATTATATTGATAATGATTGGCAATTAAATAAACGCGTGCTTTTGATTTTCCACATTCTGGGCAACAAATTTCAAATATTATTTATCAAACTGCATGTTCATATAATATTAATGATAAAATTATGTCTATTACTTTTGATAATGCATCTAATAATAATTTTGCTGTTACATTATTAAAGGACTCATTGCATCCCATGTTAAATGGAAATTTATTGCATATTAGATGTGCATGTCATATCTTAAATCTTTCTGTTCAAGCTGGCATGGGCATGATTCAAGATGTCATTTCAAAAATTAGAAATGCAGTTTCTTTTATTCATGCTTCAAGATCAAGACTTCAAGAATTTAAGGAACTATGTACCAATTTTGATACCTGAATATTCGGTTTGATAACCTGCTACTAATTCCTCCTCTGCTTGCGGTAAATCAAATGGCAATCTCTCACATTCGGCTAGAGAAGAAATTAGAAAAACAATAAACCCTATAGGTTGACGCCACAGATTCCACCCCCAAAAACCATATTTTGACTGTGCTTCAACTATATCAACTGTACTTGAACTATTAGATAATCATAGTCGATAATAACATCACTGTTCCCATCGCTATTACAAAACCGTACATGAAACTTCAACTTTATACGGCTCCTCTATGGCCACAAATAAATGTAAGGACTGGTTCGGTATTTTCGCCCTCTTTGGAGGATAGATCAAATAAAGATACATCGGAGAGTCCCAAATTAAACCAATGGAATTCAAATCATGGTAAACATTTTAAAAAATATAAACTTGATGTAATTACTTGTTGGAATTCAACATATAGCATGATACATAATGCATACCTATATAAAAACTTATTAAGTACATATATTAATGATCGTGGATTAGGCTTTACATTGACTGAAATTGATTGGAATAAAGAAAAAATTTTGGAAGATTTTTTGCTTAGTTTTTATAATGCTACTAATGTTCTTTCTGGTATTTATTATTCAACTTCATATTCATTTTTACAACAAGCATATATGATTAGTCAAAAATTTGCAGAACATAGATATGATGATATTTTAATACCTATTATTGAACAAATGGAATCTAAATGGAATGAGTATTGGGATAAGATATGTCCTATGCATAACTTAGCTGCTGTATTTGATCCAAGAGTTAAATTGAATGGCTTACTAATTTTACTTGATGCATATTGTGAAAATATGATTCAAAATCCTGAACCTGCTAAAATTGAGGTAACACAACTTCTTTATGATATTTATCCTATATATGATGAAAAAATTCGTGGATCTAGATTCTCCGTACAAAGCTCTATTTCTTCTTCTAGTAGTTCTCGTTCGTCATCTATTTTTTCATTCATTGCACAGAAAAAATACACACATGCTTCAAGTTCATCTTCATCTTCTTCATCTTTAAGTAGTGAACTAAAATTTTATTTACGAAATAATCTTCAATCTGCATATGATGAAAATCAAATAGAGAGTATAGATGTATTATCTAGGTAGAAAAGTGTTAAAAATCAATATCCTGTTATGTCTGTAATTGCACGCGATATTTTAGCTGTGCCGATGTCCACAGTAGCATCGGAATCCGCTTTTAGTGCAGGTCGGCGTGTTCTTGACGAAAAGAGAAGTAGAATGACTGGCGAAACGGTTGAGATGCTTCTCTGCTTCAAAGATTGGTTGGATGCTGAGGCGAGACTTCAAGATAAATGTGGACATGATACAACATCCTCTGATGATGATGATACAAACACTACTGAATAGTGAATACTGATGATTAGTAAGATTTTGATCATTTTTTTTATTTTTTAATTTTTTATAATTGTACATTTTTATTTTTTTAATTGTTAAAGTGAGTCAACTCTATTTTTTCTCCTTTCTTATTGTATTATGGAGGTCAGACCAAGGTCCAAACCTCCCTTCATGTACCATTTTGATTTAAATTAATAAACTGGTAGGGGTCTATGCCAAACCCCCCACCATTAAGGTGGCTTTATATTAATAAATCCTTAGTTCCCAATATTTATCAATTTATTAAAAAAAATTTATTTTCATTTATTTTAAGGGGGACGAGCCGTGCCTGACTCGGCCCAGGCCCGGTTCAGGCCCTTATGGGCCATGCCGGGCTGGCTCGCGGGCCGTGCCGTACTTGGCCCACGAATCGTGCCAGCCCAGGCCCTTATGGGTCGTGCCGGGCTCGGCCCGCGGGCCAGAAATTCTTAACCCAGCCCGGCCCCCTTTTATGGGCCGCTTCGTGCCGGACTATGGACGGCCCGGCCCAATGCCCACCTCTACCCCTGTTTCAGGTTTGGGTTCTTGAATTGGATTCTCCGTGATTCAATTTGAACATGGTGGCCCAGCATGATAAGAAAATTTGATTCAAGTTATTATGCATCGCACCTTGACACGTTATTTGCATCACGATAACCAATTACCAGTCTGTCAATGGACCGGAACACCTTGGTTTTAGAGGTTGTTCTCAAAACTGTTTAATATTCGCGTCGCTTCCCCTCCTTCCCCATCCTCCTAATGAACGACGGAGAGGACAAACCCAAAGGAACCACCACCACAGCAATTTCCATGGAAAGCCTAGCGGCGATCGCCGCCGCCCTTCTCTCCTCCAAGCACGTCTCCCCTTCAGACGCCGCGCCGTCGTCGCCCTCCTCCCTCATCCTCCTCCCCGGCGGCCGCCTCCTCCACCTCCTCCGCCGCTTCCTTCTCCTCTCCCTACACGCCCTCCTCTCCCTCCTCTTCTTCCTCCTCTCCCCCGCCTTCTCCCACCTCCCCTCCTCCTCCTTCTCCCCCACCACTGCCGCCGCCGCCCCCGATGGCACTACCGCAGCCGATCGCGCCCTCGCCCACGTCCTCTCCACCGTCTCCCGCGTCCCCGTCGCCTCCCGCAAGTACGAGCTCGTCCGCTCCCTCGCCGATCGCCTCCTCGACGACAACCTTCGCCTCGGCGCCGCCACCGGCCTCAACGAGCTAAACCGTGCCGCCCTCTCTGCTGCCTTCTCCCGCACCCTCCAATGTCTCGAGGCCGCCACCGCTGCCGCGATCTCCGCCGCCTCCCCGACGGATCGGTCGTTGGACATGATAATCGGGGCGGTCAGGTCCGGGATGAGGCGGTTTGCGGCGGCGGCCGCGGTGGCGGAGGAAGGGGACGTGGTGGGCGTCGGCGGGGCCGGATCGGCGGAGAAGATGACAGCTGAGGCGCTGTGGCTGGGACAGAAGATGGCGGAGTGCGGGGCGGCAGTGGAGGCGGTGGCCCAGTGGGGGGCGGCGGCGAGAATCGGCCGCCTTGCCCTCTCTGCCGAGCCCCGGCTTCAGGTGGCCCTCGTTCGCGTCTCCGGTCAGTTCCCTTGCCTTTTCTCCCCTACTATTTTTTTCTTACATTTCTCGATTATTTTATTTCCTCCGGCTCGGCTCCGGTCTGGGGACTCGGACGGGAGCCCGGTCTATCTCGAACCGAAAGGTCCACGTGAAAGTGGACGAGAGTTTCATGCCAGGCTTCGGTGTTTGGTCTAAAACGCCGACTGGCAGAAGTCGTTGGATTCTCTTGATTGTGTTTGCCACGTGGGATGATTGCATTGATTAAAAACCGTCTTGGTCTACATCGATACAGCTGGATTCAGTTGGTACCGCTAGATTTTGTGGTGGTCTGAAGCCACACGACTAGTCGTGCCAGGGTCCACCGCTAGCCAAAATTGTACGCTAGGGGTTACTTTTGGGAGTCTCTATGCTTCCTTTTTCCCGTTTCTGGAGTTACGTGCTTTGCTGGAGCGCCCATGTAATTTAGAAAAAAATATGGTAGCCTCTATCTGGTCACATAAATTTAACATCATCATCATCATCATTATTGGGGGAAAAATCCCAAGTCATACCGTCACAGAGGCGCTCGGCCAACGGGCGCCGGCCAGAAAGGCGCTCGGCCAAAGAGTGCCAACCGAAAAGGCGCTCGACCGAAGAGTGCCGACCAGCAGGGTGCTCGGCTAGAGAGCACCGACCAGAGAGAGCGCCAAGAAGAGGCGCCCAACCAAAATGACCAAGTAGGGATGCTCGGCCAGAAAGGCGCTCGACCGAAGAGTGCCGATCAGCAGGGTGCCCGGCTAGAGAACGCCGACCAGAGAAAGCGCTTGCCTAAAGAGCGCCGACCAGGAAACCAACCAAAGAGCGCAAGTAAAGACGCTCGCCCAAAGGGCGTCGAGCAGAAGTACTATGAAGCAACCCCGCCACAGGGCGCCCCATTGGGCGACCAGCTCGGCTCGGCACCCCTGCCGAGCCGATTGCCTTGGACCAAATGTTCAACTTCCGCCTAACCCTCTAAGCCTGAGGGACCTGACAACTCCACTACAACCTGCCGCTATCTCCAAGCCATCAAGGCAAAAGATCTCCGCAGGTATTCGGCACGACCTGCCATTAATGCATGAGACCCCCTCGAGTCTCCGATGCACTCAGTCATTTAATGAACACGGCTCAAGGCGATCTCCGGATCACTGAACCATCAAAGCGTATGGCTCTCCCTGACCGCCGGTTCACTCGGTAATAAATGCACTTACCATCCACGGACCCCAGGCCTACCACGGCCGGCGGTTCAACCACCCCAACAGGTCCGATCGACCGTGACAACTCCCTGGTTCCGGTCTGATTCGGCCTTATTTTCCACCACGCCATTAATGGGCCAAATCGTGCCCAATTATTACAAAACAGGACAAACCTCCTGTCACCTCCCAGATAACAAAAATCCTCCTATAAAAAGAAACCTGGAGGGGAAAGGGGGGGGGGACCAAAAACGGGACCAAAACAGGAGGAAAAATCCGAAGCTGGAGAGAACCCTCCTAGACCGGGTGGAGAGAAGTAAACAACACAGACAATGGAGGAAACTGATCCTCTTGATCTTATCCAAATATTCTCTCTGTCTTCTCCACATACTCTCTTCCCTGCTCTCTCCACATATTTGCCCCCTCTGACTTAAGCATCGGAGGGCCGGCGCCGGGGAGCTCGGCCACCGGTTTTCTTGCAGGACTTACGCCCCCCAGGAGGACGCCACCCGCCGGCACGCCATCGACCACCGCTCCTACGGCGGACTTGCACCCCTCCAGGAGGACGCCACCAGCCGGCGCACGGTCATCCACTGTCCCTGCGGCGGAGCCCCTCCTTCCCCTGGCTTCGTGGCGGCCCCCGGGTCCAATTTCCAGCAACAGTTGGCGCTAGAGGAAGGGCCCGAGTTCGCTGCCATGAAGCTAAGAAGCAAAGGGACTTCCAACGCCTCTCGACGTCCTCCACCAAGTCCAGAACGTCCGTTCGGAACTCATCACCTCCGGCCGAGTCAGCGCCTCAAGTTCGACCGGAGCAGTTTGATGCCCTGGCGCAGCAAGTGCAGGCGTTGGCTACCGCCGTCCAAAGCTTGCAACCCAGGGGCATTCCAGCGGCACCACCTCCTCCGGCTCCAGTTCAACCGGAGCCTCCTACAAGCGGACTTCCCCTTCGAGGTCAGGACTCCCAAGTCCAGGCCTCCCTCTGGAGAGAGCACCCAGCCAGGGGCCACGGAGGCTGGCCACAGCCTTCAGAAGCTGAGTCGGTTCCAGGGCAACCTGCGCTCGAACGAACCGCTGCAGCAATCCTCCAGAATGATGAACTCGACAAGAAGGTCGAGAAGTTGGAGCGCCAAATCCAGGCACTCCACGGAAGGAAGTCGGGGCGTGATGGTGACTTTGAGTTTACTACGAAGTCGCCCTTCTCCCCGGAGATTGAAGATGAACCGGTTCCGCTACGGTTCAAGATGCCCCAGGTGGAGCCCTACAACGGCAAGGCTGATCCCTTTGACCACCTGGAAAGTTACCGGGTCTTAATGGCCCTACAAGGAGCCTCGGAGGCCATGATGTGCAAAGCTTTTCCGGCGACACTCCGAGGGCCAGCCCGACTTTAGTTTACCGGGCTGAAGCCGAGTACTGTCTCTTCCTTCGAGCAGCTTGGCAGACAATTTGCTGGGGTCACCTCCAAATGTGCATTCGGGGTCACCTCCGGCAAATTCCTCGGCTTCATCATTACACAACGAGGAATTGAGGCCAATCCAGAGAAGATCCGAGCCCTCCAAGGGATGACGCCTCCTAAGACGGTCAAGGAGGTACAGCGGCTCACGGGCCGAGTGGCAGCCCTCGGGAGATTCATCTCCCGCTCGGCCGAGCGCTGCCTTCCATTTTTTGCAGCCCTCAAGAAGCCAAAGAACTTCTTGTGGTCGGACGAGTGCCAGCAATCTTTTGAAGAGCTCAAGCGCCTACTGGCTTCCCCTCCCCTGCTCACGAAGCCTCAACGGGGTGAGCTCCTCTACTTATATCTAGCTGTCTCCCCTGTTGCAGTAAGCTCGGTCCTGGTCCGAGAGGAGGGCAAACTCCAGAAGCCAGTATATTATACCAGCCGGGTCTTGAGGGACGCCGAGACCCGATACTCCAAGCTTGAGAAGACTGCCTATGCTTTGGTCATCTCGGCTCGGAGGCTCCGACCCTACTTCCAAGCTCATACAGTGGCTGTGCTGACCGACCAGCCGGTCAAGCAGATCCTACAGAAATCAGATCGTGCGGGTCGGATTACCAAATGGGCCATCGAGCTCGGAGAATTCGACATCAAGTACCGACCCAGACCGGCGATCAAAGCACAAGCGCTCGCAGACTTTATCGTCGAGTGCACTATACCAGATGAGGCCAAGCCCGAGCCCGAGCCCGAGCCACCCACGGGGCAGACCCCGAGTTTGACATGGACTCTGCATGTCGATGGCTCTTCAAACTCGGGGGGTAGCGGAGCAGGATTCATCCTCACCAGCCCGGAGGGGGTGGTCGCCGAGCAAGCCTTGCGCCTCGAGTTTTCCGCTTCAAATAATATAGCGGAGTATGAGGCACTTGTTGCCGGGCTCAAGCTAGCCAAAGAGCTAGGAATAAAGGACTTGAAGGCCTTCAGTGATTCTCAGCTCGTCGTCAACCAAATTGTGGGCGACTTCGAAGCCAGAGACCCGACCATGCAGAAGTATCTTCAGAAGGTACGGGATCTCGCCTCGACCTTGGAATCCTTTCATATTCAACATATTGTCAGGTCGGAGAATCTTAGGGCCGACCAGCTATCAAAGCTGGCATCCTCTCGCATGAGCGAGCTTCCCAAAGAGGCGGTACTGGAATATCTCCAAAAGCCCAGTACAGACGAGCCCGAGCAGACCCTCTGCACCGAGTTCGAGCCAAGCTGGATGGACGAGCTCACCAGCTACCTGCAAGATGAAGTCCTCCCCACTGATGAACAAGAGGCTCGCCGAATCAAGCGCCTCGCCACCCGGTACATACTGTACGAGGGAAAGCTCTATCGGAGGTCCTTCACCTCTCCCCTCCTCAGATGCCTCCGCCCAACGGAGGCTGATTACGCCATGCGCGAAGTCCACGAAGGAATCTGCGGAAACCATCTAGGAGGGCGAGCATTGGCCCACAAAATTCTGCGCCAAGGATATTATTGGCCGACACTCCAGAAGGATGCTATGGACTTCGTCCAAAGATGTGACCGGTGCCAAAGGAACGCCAATGTTCAACGCCGGCCCTCGGCTCCTTTGACTTCTATCAGCTCCCCTTGGCCTTTTGCCCAATGGGGAATTGACATTCTCGGGCCATTTCCACTGGCCACCGGACAAAGGAAGTTTCTGGTCGTCTCCATCGACTACTTCACTAAGTGGGTAGAAGCCGAGCCCCTTGCCCGGATCACCGAGCAGAAGATGCGGGATTTCGTCTGGAAGTCCATTATCTGCAGATTCGGGCTTCCCCGCATCCTTATCTCTGACAACGGTCGCCAGTTCGACAACATCCATTTCGGAGAGTTCTGCTCCGAGCTTGGCATCGACCATCGCTTCACCTCGGTCGCGCACCCTCAGACGAACGGAGAAACCGAGGTAACAAATCGTACTATTTTGCAGGGTCTCAAAGCCAGGCTCGACAAATCCAAAGGACAATGGGTCGAAGACCTATACAATGTCCTGTGGGCGTACCGGACTACGTTCCGCGTCCCCACCGGCGAGACTCCCTTCAACTTGACCTATGGGACGGAGGCCGTCATTCCACTGGAGATTGGACTTCCCTCTCCAAGAGTCGAGCACCACGATGCCAGCTCCAACTCTTCGCAGCTCAGAAGCAACCTCGACCTGATCGAGGAAATAAGGGAGGTCGCCCGAGTTCGTATGGCGAGGTACCAGCAAAAGACAGCTCAGTACTACAACGCGAGGGTCAAAGTCAAATCTTTCAGACCAGGGGAGCTTGTCCTCAGAAGAGCTGAAGCCTCCCGACCAACTGAGCAAGGGAAGCTGGCTCCGAACTGGGAAGGACCATACCGAGTCACGCGCATCCGCCGACCCGGGACTTATCAGCTAGAGTCCCTAGACGGGACTCTCATTCCGCGGAGCTGGAGCTCTGAAAATCTCCGCGTGTACCATCAGTAGAACCCCAAGGGGTTCCTCATTATTCGATTATTGAATTTCATTCTATGGATTTCATTTCATAATTAATTTATGATTTCCGAGCTCACCGATTCTCCTGATTATCTCATGGTGTCAGGTTTATCTCTCCTCCCCTGACCACGGTCGGGATGCCCTGCCACAACGGGATGCCCCGATCCGTCGGGATGGCCCGAGACGTCGGGGTGCGGTCTTAAGTGACCAGACGAGCTCGGCTCGTTCTCCATCGGCTTCCACCGTCGAGCTCGGCTCGTGCTCCCCGACTATGAGTTGCGGTCCTCTCTGACCAGACGAGCTCGGCTCGTTCTCCATCGGCTTCCACCGTCGAGCTCGGCTCGTGCTCCCCGACTATGAGTTGCGGTCCTCTCTGACCAGACGAGCTCGGCTCGTTCGCCTACCCTGACCACGGTCAAGATGACCCTGGACAGGATGCCCCGAGACGTCGGGATGCCCCGGTTACCAGGATAGCCCGAGACGTCGGGGTGCGGTCTTAGGTGACCAGACGAGCTCGGCTCGTTCTCCATCGGCTTCCACCGTCGAGCTCGGCTCGTGCTCCCCGACTATGAGTTGCGGTCCTCTCTGACCAGACGAGCTCGGCTCGTTCGCCTACCTTGACCACGGTCAGGATGCCCCGAGACGTCGGGATGCCCCGGTTACCGGGATGCCCCAATACGTTGGGACGTGGTCTTCATTGACCAAACGAGCTCGGCTCGTTCTCCACCGACTTCAACCCACGAGCTCGGCTCGTTCTCTCTGCCGACGTCCTTGAAGAACGGGCCCCGAGCAGAGGAGCGTCTTCGGTCGCCTCGGCGCAAGAACGCACTTGGTACCAGGTACCCATTCATTTAATGTCTTCACATTATTTTATTCTTGGACTTCTCTCTGCCGACGTCCTTGAAGAACGGGCCCCGAGCAGAGGAGCGTCTTCGGTCGCCTCGGCGCAAGGACGCACTTGGTATCAGGTACCCATTTATTTAATGTCTTCACATTATTTTATCCTTGGATTTCTCTCTGCCGACGTCCTCGAGGAACGGACCCCGAGCAGAGGAGCGTCTTCGGTCGCCTCGGCGCAAGGACGCACTTGGTACCAGGTACCCATTTATTTAATGTCTTCACATTATTTTATTCTTGGACTTCTCTCTGCCGACGTCCTTGAAGAACGGACCCCGAGTAGAGGAGCGTCTTCAGTCGCCTCGGCGCGAGGACGCACACGGTACAAGGTACCCATTTTATGCTTTTACATTAATGTTTTTACATTATCTATTGTCCTCGGATCTCTGCCGACGTCCTCAAAAAATGGACTCCGAGCAGAAGAGCATTTTCAATCGCCTCGGCGAAAGAATGCTCACGACACCAAACTACTATACTATGGTGAATCCTTGTCACGAGCTGACGAGTATTCAACCCAATTGGTGGGAAAGAATCTGGTCCGCCCTGGTAACTCGAGGCTCGGACCCAAAGTTCACTAACTTCGTTAAAATTTAAGTCCCAGAGGCCGCCTTAGGGCTTGGTCGAATTCTGGACTAAGCTCGGAAAGACTCTCCGAGACCAAATCCCTTTGGCATAAGCGTTGAAAGACCGAGCAGCGGAGCTCGGCAAGCCGAACCTAAAAGCCCTGTGGCGGGTAAAAGCTAAGGCCCTAGAGCCCACATCCTCGGAACCTAAAACGGATCCGAGCAGAGAAACTTGGACTACAATAGGCGAGTTTCCGAAAAAGATATTCATTCCAAAAAGCCCGTAGGCTAAGTACGAAAATTCGGGTTTGGCCCTTACAAGTATGGGGGGCCATCCCGACTTAAACAAAATAAAGCAAAAATTACACTAAGATTCGAGCTCGACCACTTCGGCTTCAGCAGTGCCAAGAGTGGTTGGCTCAGCAGCCGGGACCCCCTCGGTGGCCTCGGCAGCGATAGGAGTAGCCTCGGAGGCGACCTCGGTCACTTCGGGGACGGCTACGGCCGCTTCGGTCCCCGGAGTTTCTGCCTCCGCAGCCGGCCTTTCGACCCCTGCTCCCGGCTGGAGCAGGTTTACATCAAAATTCGGGAGGAGCTGCCGCAGTTGGTTGCGGAAATTCCGGAAGCCCTGGATTAGCCCATTCACGCCCTCCTCTTCTAGGAGGTCGCGAAACTCCGCCGATTCGCGGAAGAGCCTCACCGCGTTCTAAGCCTGCTCTCGAGCCTCGAGCTCCCGGGCTTCATGATAGGCGGCCTTCCGCTCAAGGTCCCTTAGCCCCCGCTCGAGCTCCAAGTGGCGGCCGCGGGCATTCTCCACCTCCTGCCCGCGGGCGGCCAGCGCCTGCTCGGCCTTGGCCAGGCGGCTTTCTGCGGCGCGCAGCTCGGACCTCGTCAATGCGTGCGCGCCCTTCTCCTCCTCAAGCTCTGCGATCAGAGCTCGGACTCCCTCCTCGGATGCTCCAACTTTTCCTTGGAGCACCTGACGTTCGGCCTCGGCGGCTTGGTACTTCGCCTCGGCGGCTAGGTACCTCGCCTGGGCCTCGTCGTAACTGCGCTGGCACCTCCGGGCTTTCTTCCGGTATTCTTGGACTAGGTGCATCAGCATCTCCGTCTCGTGCAAACGCTATAAAAGAGACGAAAAGAAAAACGTAAGGCGCCACTAGTAAAAAATCTATACAGATTACACAGGAGGAAAATTTTACTTACCCGAACGGCGTTGCAGCGAGTAATGTCCATGAAAGCATTGTAGCTCATGGACTGCATCGCGGCCCGGTCAGCCGGGAGCAGCGCGAGCCGAAATACTTCGCGCGCTACTCGAGGATCTTCGAGGGCTGAATCGCCCTCGAACACCGACCAGGTGGGTGCAAAAGGCACCCGCTCTTCCGAGCCTGACGAACCCGGGAGGCCAGCGTCGGCTGGCCTAGGTGGAGCCAACCCCAAAGCCCCCTGACTGCTCCCTGGTTCGGAGCTAGGGGGATGGGGTCGGACGAGCGGCCGATCTGACCGCCGCACGACTATAGCGGGCCGTGCAAGCATGGGACCCGCGGATCTCCTCCCCTGATCGGCAACTGAAGCATCCTGCCGACCAGGAACTTGCGCTAAAGGCGCCGGGCACGGGGGCGCCCCTGAGGCTCCCCTGGAGCCCGAGCCCCCGGAATCCGCGCCGTCCCCCCGACCAGCATCGGGGCGCGCGGGGCGAGAAGGGCCCGCCTCGGGATGTGCGGGACGAGAGGGGCCCGCCTCGGGATGCGCGGGGCGGGAAGGACCCGCCTCGGCTACTTCCGCCGCCGAGGGAGTCGAGGTTGCCGAGACCTTTTGCTTCTTCCTCGGCTCGGTGGGCTCACCCGAGAGCTCGGCTGCCCTCTTCTGGTAGCGGGCGTAGAGGACCTCGCTCTTGGTCACCATCTTGGCGATGTCTGCAAAGACGAACAAAATTAGAACATTAGAACAATTAAGGAAATGAAAGAGGCATTGCTATTATCCTTACCCTGAGGACGTGCCGAGCTCAGCCCCACGTTCACCAGAGCGTCCTCACTAATGAGGCCGTTCAGCAAGATCCCGTCCCCAAGGCCGCGGATGGTGTCAAGGGTCTCCTGCTCACGCGGAGAAAGCTGGGGGGGCCTGTTGATGGACTTAAGATGGGTAGGCCCCCACCTGGGGTCAAACCCCCAGGACCGTTCAGAGCCAAGGAAGAAGAACTTCTCCTTCCAGCCATGAATGGACGAAGGGGCACCATGGAAGAGTGGCCGACCCGCCCGAAGGGCGATGTAAAGCCACTCCCCGTCTCCCGGATTTGACTTGAAGACAAAAAGTCGCCGGAAAATGTTAACAGAGGTCGGAATCCCCTGCAGTAAACACAGTGACAGGAAACCCATCACTGTCCTCCAAGCATTCGGAGTGAGTTGCGCCGGGACCAACCGGCATACTGTCAGCAACTCATTCACGAAGCTGTGAAGAGGAAATCGGAGGCCGGCCCAGAGTGACTCCTGGTGCACTCCGATCCGGCCTACCGGAGGATCAGTTATCCGATCCCTTCGCCTGGCGGGTTCCAAACGGAACCCCTGAAGAGGGAAAAACCACTCTTCGGTCATTTCGACCTCCAGGACGCTCATGGTGGATACGACTTCACTGGGGAGAGAACCCATTGTAGGGGAAGAAAAGGATTAAAAAAGCAAAAAGGACAACCTGGGGAAGATGCCGGAGAAAAGGGACTTCGATCTGAGGAAGACTGGAAGAATAGAAAGCTGGAAGCAGAAAACAATAGGAAGAGGACAGAGGGCCAGGGGAGAGTTTAAATAGACCTCCCCAACGGCCCGGATCAGCGAGAAAAACGCTGTATCCTGTTTAGATGACGACGCGTGTCGGTCCAAAAGACAGAACGACGCATTTAATTAGGGCTAGCGCTTCGGACGCCGAAGCGCCCCATCGGATCGTGCGGCCCCATCATGAGCCCACGACGCGAGGACGCTTCGCAAAAAGCGTCCCAATAATGAGACTTTTCGGGAAGGAAGAGACGCCGCCTATTAAAGACTCCTCGAAGCGCTTGATAATTCAAAATGCGCAATAAATTAGGATTTTCGGAATCCGTAATGACCCAACTGGAGCTACTTCCCACGTTCCAGCTGGTAGCCAACTGGAACTCGGAAGTCGGGGGGTAGTGTTGGGGGAAAAACCTCAAGTCATACCGTCACGGAGGCGCTCGGCCAACGGGCGCCGGCCAGAAAGGCGCTCGGCCAAAGAGTGCCAACCGGAAAGGCGCTCGACCGAAGAGTGCCGACCAGCAGGGTGCTCGGCTAGAGAGCACCGACCAGAGAGAGCGCCAAGAAGAGGCGCCCAACCAAAATGACCAAGTAGGGATGCTCGGCCAGAAAGGCGCTCGACCGAAGAGTGCCGATCAGCAGGGTGCCCGGCTAGAGAACGCCGACCAGAGAAAGCGCTTGCCTAAAGAGCGCCGACCAGGAAACCAACCAAAGAGCGCAAGTAAAGACGCTCGCCCAAAGGGCGCCGAGCAGAAGTACTATGAAGCAACCCCGCCACAGGGCGCCCCATTGGGCGACCAGCTCGGCTCGGCACCCCTGCCGAGCCGATTGCCTTGGACCAAATGTTCAACTTCCGCCTAACCCTCTAAGCCTGAGGGACCTGACAACTCCACTACAACCTGCCGCTATCTCCAAGCCATCAAGGCAAAAGATCTCCGCAGGTATTCGGCACGACCTGCCATTAATGCATGAGACCCCCTCGAGTCTCCGATGCACTCAGTCATTTAATGAACACGGCTCAAGGCGATCTCCGGATCACTGAACCATCAAAGCGTATGGCTCTCCCTGACCGCCGGTTCACTCGGTAATAAATGCACTTACCATCCACGGACCCCAGGCCTACCACGGCCGGCGGTTCAACCACCCCAACAGGTCCGATCGACCGTGACAACTCCCTGGTTCCGGTCTGATTCGGCCTTATTTTCCACCACGCCATTAATGGGCCAAATCGTGCCCAATTATTACAAAACAGGACAAACCTCCTGTCACCTCCCAGGTAACAAAAATCCTCCTATAAAAGGAAACCTGGAGAGGAAAAGGGGGGGACCAAAAACGGGACCAAAACAGGAGGAAAAACCCGAAGCTGGAGAGAACCCTCCTAGACCGGGTGGAGAGAAGTAAACAACACAGACAATGGAGGAAACTGATCCTCTTGATCTTATCCAAATATTCTCTCTGTCTTCTCCACATACTCTCTTCCCTGCTCTCTCCACATATTTGCCCCCTCTGACTTAAGCATCGGAGGGCCGGCGCCGGGGAGCCCGGCCACCGGTTTTCTTGCAGGACTTACGCCCCCCAGGAGGACGCCACCCGCCGGCACGCCATCGACCACCGCTCCTACGGCGGACTTGCACCCCTCCAGGAGGACGCCACCAGCCGGCGCACGGTCATCCACTGTCCCTGCGGCGGAGCCCCTCCTTCCCCTGGCTTCGTGGCGGCCCCCGGGTCCAATTTCCAGCAACAATCATCATCATAATAAAATTATTATTATTTTTTATGGGCGCATGCAGGTAACTTGCTATCATAAGATTAAGTTGATACATTCTAGAACATGTTTTTGACCCGTTTAATCTTACGATCCTGTTTAATTTTTGACCTGTTTAATCTTATCTATCTGTTTCCCTCAGATGGAGAAACAGAGATATAAGATCACATTTTATGGGACCCATGGCAATTTAACTAAGCCATAGGCCGTCCCTTGATTCAATTGGTTATAAACGCAAACCAGTTGCTCTCTCTCTCTCTCTCTCTTGTTGCAGTTTTCTACACCAAAAAATGTGATCTATCTCAATGTTTCTCCATCTAAGAGACGAAGGATTGCTTCTTTCTTGCATGAGCTTAAATTGCAACCATGAACCAAAAATTCCTTTTATTTTTCATTTTCCGACTCTTTCATGTCCTAGAATTATCATTTTAGGATTTGGTGCTAATTCTTTTTTTTTTTTTTGCTTGCTTAAGCGGGTAAGTCATACCACACGGATACGAACACACCCAATGAAATCAGAGAACAAAATATTACGGAGTGCGCTAGGCAGCTCTTCCTCGCTGATCCACAGAGTACCACCGGAATGGCTGACCGCATAAGCAGCCACCCAATCCGCGGTTTTATTGGCTAAAGTTGCCACCCTAAGATATAAATAGCAACTTTTTGGTGGTCTGGTTAATTGACAGCCGTCATTTAATTTTCATGACTGTTGTGCTATAGAGCCACACCATCGGGATGGGAGAAGGCTAGAATGATGAAAATATTGGAAAGTGGATCGAGAGGTCTCTCTTGTCCTAGGAAACAATGGCCAGATATATGCTTGACATCCCTTCAACCTTTCGACTTGTACAAAGCATCATATCATTGTCGAAAATTTGAACCTAGAGGGTGGTAAGTTGCACTAGAAGCAGCGAAGAATCTCTTTTCCTTTTCTTTTCTCGATTCAGAATCTTTCAAATACCTTGGGTGTGGCCTTCGCTGGAAAGCCCAGACCTACTCGCTTGTAGACACCTTTCTGTCAAACAGTAGCATGCTCTACTCTAAAAGAAAGTGTTCATCGCTTGTTGTATCCACGGTAATACTTCCTAACACTTAGAAGATCCACTCCAAATATTCAGACAAATAAAAGATTGCAAACAATCACGTAAAACATGACCAGTTTAACTTGTAAACACTCTATAGACTAAATTGAAGCAAGCACTTCCTACTTGTGCTAGTTCTTGACCCTAAGCTCTATCACTATGGAATTTCCTAAATGGCATCAAAAAAACGTTTTCAGTTTGTTGCAATACGTATCAGTAGTAATATATGCATTAAAAGAACTGCTTGCAGCACACGCTCCTTTGATTATGAGCAGTTAAGCTAGAATCTTGATATTGTATTTCAAGATATTAGTTCGTGGCCATCCATACTGCATCCAAACCATTAGAGTGGCAATAATACTTGGTTCTATTTGCTTCAGAAAAAGTATAAAATAAAATCTTAGTTGAGCAAATTTTATTTCACTTTGGAACCTCATCCTGCCGGCATCATTCTTGTCCATCGCTTTGGCCTTGTTTTGCTGACTAACTATTGGTATGATATCTATAGCATGAAGCTTTCTTGTGATCTCAGTAAGTGTCCTACCATCCTATGCAATTCTTTGTTCCATCCAAATGCTTCACTAAACTAGGCTGCATCAGAAAAATGACCCTGAAAATTGATTTGTGAAGGTGTCCTAGAGCTGTCAGGCAACATAGATAGCTTGCAGGATCTTGTTGGCTGTTATCCATAGCTTATATTTCTTGTCCTAAGATCTCTGTGTTCAAATTATTAGAAATGTCTTTATTCTGCTCTTCTTGAAACATAATAGAGCACCAGAACATTCAAATTTTTTTATAATGTCTGGAGCAACTTAGGTGGAAAGGATGACACATGGGTGCTTAGATGCATACGTAGGTAGATAAACACACAACAAATTATTACAGTATTTTTCCTTTAATGAAGTATTGCAATATGCATCAACTTAATTGCTTTGCGGTTAAAAAATATCAAGAGATGCCAGATCTCCTTATTGAAGGTCCCTTAGTACATTGAAAGTAGTCAATAAATTCTCCTGAATTTAGTTGCATGTTATAAGCCAAAACTTCTCATAAGGTAGGAAAAGATCTCACCCAGATGCATCACTTGCAGCTTCATTTCAAGCTACATGAATTATCTGGATTCATGTGCTCATCTGTCTGGAGGGTTTTAGTTCCGGCTTCTATAGAATACTCCAGCTTTCCCATGTTCTTGATGGCCTCAAAGCACAAAAAAAGCATTTTGCAAACATGTTTTGGCATTTCTAAATGAAACCAACCACTAAGAAGAACTTGAATCCACCAGTTGGAGAATAATAGACATCATGATAAGAGTATTCAATGAAGCTGGCAGATAAATTGTTTATGTAAATAGTTTTCATGTTGAAAGACACTCGAGGTTTGCTCGAACTGACTCCTCCTCAAAAGTTTATAATATTATGAGTTCTTGTTTTGTAAGCCTTCTTTTTAACAAACTATTATAGTTTCAACATTATTAATACAATATCAAAGATGACATTTTTTCTATAACACTAGCAATGCCCAATGCTCAAAGCAAGACTTTTTTCGGTGCAGCATTTTTATTTAAGCATGCCAACTCTAAGCAAATGGAAGAATGGAAAGGAGAAGGTGAAGATGGATCCATAGCACACTATCGGATGGCGATGCTGACGTCATGGTTGCCGTTGCTTTGCCGAGCTAGCAATGGTGTGGGCGCTCCCATAATGAGCAGTGGGGAAAGAGTAGAGATGCTTAGGGTGCTGGAGGAAATAATCGAGAAGTTAAGCTGGGAACAGCAGGAAGAAATTCTGGCACTCTGGCTCCATCATTTCACCTCCTGTCCTGACTCCGACTGGCCAAATCTAGTGTCATGCTACACCAGATGGTACTCAGAATCTCGGAAGTTCCTTCTAAAATGACCAGTGTATGTTATTTTATGTTCCAATAGCACACATACATGGAGGATCTCAAAACTCCCCATGGTATAGATATTAGGCAACAATATTAGGCATTGCCTCCATGGAGGATCTCAAAACTCCCCATGGTATAGATGCCTCGATCTGTTAGAAGCCTTAGCTGGGTAGTTTATATTGCTATACAGTCTATTTTACTATTCATATATTGTAACAGAGGAGGGCTTTTTGAATGTATATGGTACATTTTCATTCATCTAGAAACTTATGGTCATTATGGGAAAATGATACCATTTAACAATTGCTAACAATCATAATCATAATCACAATCACAATCATCAAGCTTTTTCCTAACTATTTGGACTGATTTATGGATTCTCATTTTCTAAGTGTTCCTAATTAGGATCACTTCTGATGTTATTTTAAAATTTTCTATATCCTTGCTCATAATCTTTATCCATGTAAATTTAGGCTTTTCTCCTTTTTTTTATTTTTTTTTATAATCTTCAGCGCAAACTAAAGTATCTCTCTTTATAAAAGTTTTCTCAGGCATTTGCTATATATTTCATTCCATCTTTATCAAATTTCCATCACTTTATTCTTAATTTGTGCAATTCCTAAGCTCCTCTAATATATTTATTTCTTAATTTATTCTTTCTAGTTTTACCATTCATCCATCTTAACATTCTTATTTTTGCAATATTTAGATTGTTTGTTTTAATTTTTTAAGTCTATAAGGTATTTGTTTATCATATAATATTTCAGATGCATCTCTCTATTTTATCTAACTAGTTATAATTTTGTTATATACATTTTCATCTATATGTCTATTATTTTATATAATAGATTCTAAATAACAAAATTGGTTACTCTATAATATCTCGTCTATTAATTGATATAAATATTATATCTTCATTTTCATTATGATTAAATTTGTGTTTTATGTTCTATATTGTCATTCTATTAGACTTTAAGCTTTTATCCTCTAAAGTTTTTCTCCATAATTTTGATTTAGTATTTAATTTGTTTTTTTATTAATCCATACTATATCATCCACAAATAATCTACACCATGCTATATTTTCTTGAATATTACATGTGAGTTTATTTGTAATTAATACAAATAGGAATGAGCTTTCTATTAATCCTTGATATAAGCCTATTGTGACTAGAAAATATTTATTGTACTATAGCAACTCCTAGCACTTGTCAATACCCACATATACACCCGTCTTTTATAAGGTCCGCCAAATTATTTTTTTTCATACACTATCAAGCTTTCTTTAAATTAATAAGATTAATTTTCTCTATATTTTTTTATCAATGGACTAAGTAACAAGATAGTATCTATTGTTGCCTTTTCATGCATAAATCTAAATTGGTTATCCTAATTAATTATTATTTTTCTTAATCTTTGTTCAGTTACTCTTTTCCTTAATTTTGTAGAGTGAGTTGGGAGCTTAGTTCTCCAATAATTAGAATAATGTTGCTCATCATGTTAATTTTTTTAGAAAGATACTACAATACTTCTCTTTCAATCATCTAGCAATTTCTTTGTTTTTGTAATTTCATTAAAAAAGTTGGTAGGCCAATTTAATTCAATCTCCCATAATTTTCCAATCCTTAATAGATATTTCATGTGGTCCTAATATCTTAACCTTTTGTATTCTTTGGAAAACTATCTTCACTTTTCTACTATGAATTGTATGAATAAAATCTTAACTTCTTCTTCATTATATTTTCTAGTAAAGGTTTTAGAATAATATTTGTTTCTTTCTCTAATTTTTTTATCTTTCACTAATATAACATTATCTCATTTTTTATATACCTTGATCAATATATTTAGTTTTCCTTTTTCTTCTTTTAGTTGTTTTATAAATTTCTTTCCCATATCCTCTTAACCTTAACCTATCATATAAATTATTATATACTACATATTTAGCTTTACTTACTACTCTTTTTACGTCTTTTTTTTTGGCTTTCTTGTATTTTATGAAACCCTTGATTGTTTAAAGCAAGTCCATATGTTTTAATTGTCTTATGGCCCTCATAATTCCACCAACAAGTATGTATATATATATATATATATATAATTTTTCACTTTGTCCCTCCTAAAACATCTAGAGCTACCCTCTTAATACAATTGGTTATTTGATACCATATTTTGTTCAACTTAATTCTTAAATTCAAATTTCTCTCCTTTAATAATTTTTCTAAAAATTATAATACTTTCTCCTTTTAAATTTTATCATCTTATGTTTGGACAGTTATTAATTATTTTTCTTTTCTTCTTGCATCTAGTATGCACATCTAAAACCGGCAACCTATGTTGCTATTAAACTCTCTTATAGTATCATATTACAATCCTTATTAATAAAGAATATATTGTGATAAATTTAAATTATTTTTAAAGGTTATTAAGTGATTGTCTCTCTTCCTAAAATATGCATTTGCAATTGCTAAGTCATAAGCTGCTACAAATTCAAGGATGGAAGTTGCTACGAAGCTGCTATCTCCAAAATCGAACCTCCTATGCACTCTTATATCCTATACTATTCTTTCCTACACACCTATTTAGATCACCACACCCATTTTTTCTTTAAAAATATTTCATATTAATTCATCAATTTCTTTCCAAAATTACTTCTCACCCCTCTCCTCTAACTCTACTTCTCGTGTATATACAGTAATTACATTAACATTTTTTTCTCTAAAATTAATTTGGTAGCTATCAATCTATCACTTATCTTATTTACATGTATAATTTTTTCTTTCATTTCTTTATCCACCATATTCTACTCCATTTCTATTATTACCCTCACCTATATATAATAATTTATACACATTCCAAGCCTATTAGATCACTACCTCTCCATTTAGTTTTCTCTAAGTGAGCAATATTAAAGCAACATTCTCTTATATATCATCACTAGCAGGAAAGGTGTGTTGCGCTGCATTTGTCTAATAAATTTTTAAAAAATAGTGATATTTGGTTCACGAGCTATATGTATATATATTATATTTAAATGGAAAAAGATAGTAATGAAAAAAAAGAGAAGAGGCTAAACCAACAATGAGTAAGAGCATTTGCTCGATGCTAAATTTTGTATGAGTATTATACATTCTCCGATAGCCATTGATGACTTTTCTATTTTTTGTTGGATGAGTTGGAAAAGAAAAAGGAAGAAAATATTTAGGAACCAAGGAGAAGCCATATTGACGATATAGTATCTATGAATCCAGTTTGATTGCCTGAATCTAGGGGAAGCCACTTTAATTGCCTGAATTGAGGGGAAGCCACTTTGATTACCTGAATTGAGGGGAAGCCACTTTGATTGCCCAAGCTTGATCACAAGTTGTGTATGAGCATTATAAATCTTTTGATACAAATATTTAAAATATTTTTTATCAACAAAATTAAATCTTAGATTTCAAATTTGAATATTTCGTTTAATATTTTAATAGCAAGTAAGGCGGCATCTTCGTTCAGTCGAATTTCATCATTACATGAGTATCCTCAAACTCTTTCTATCTTTGATACATCATCTTCTTCACCTAAAACAACATCAACAAAAGATCTAAAAAATAAGGAAGTGCTAGTTTACGAATAACTTTATCTAATGTTAATTTTGGCTATATTTTAATAAAGTCCATGTTTTTCAAATATCAAGTAAAAAAGTCAATACATAATCAATAAAAAAAATGTTGGAACAAAAAAAAAACAACGAATGAAAATCTATAGTTCAAAAAAAAAGGTAAGAACAAATATTTTTCAGCGCATTGCATGTATGACTAAAAAAATTGAAGCAAGTAATGTAAAATTTAAACTTAGTACTTGATTTTTTTTTCATAATCAACACCACAAAGATGCAGAACTCTTCCCATCTTGTTTTATCCCTTCGAATAATGATACAATTTGTTCCATTAGACTTTGTCTATACTTAAGATCTACTCAATATATAATCGATGTGGGACTAAGCACATGCTTGCACGAGTTTTCTCATATACTCCTCGTATTTAAGCTCTAATGTTTTTTCAAAGCCAATCACAAATACCACACGGGCGAGCTCATTAGGACTGACCACAATCAACTCGTGGTCAGTCCTAATGAGCCCATATTGTAATATCTTCTAGTCCATATCGATCATGAGCTATATCTACTTTAATATCATTGGTAATAGCTCAGAGTTTCTTGGTCAGGTAAAAGTATATAGGATCTATCCAATATATAACAATGTGGTGCTAAACATACACCCGCTTAGATCCTCTCATAAGTATTTAGTACATCGGACAATTTTTTTGAGCTAGCTTTATATTGATGACCTAACATCTTATTCCACTGGTGTCATGGTAGGTTGAAAGCCCTATGTCCATCTAGGAATTGTTCCACTCTCGAACATACTTGCGGAGCTATTTTTCCGCTTGAAAGGAGTTCCATTCGGCCGAAACATTCAATTTATCTATTATCATGACTTTTATGCACCTTTTATGGAATCTTTTATCTGGCTATAAATTCCCGTTAGTAATGATGCATGAAACGGTGCTTTGGCTTAGTATACATGAGAGAAATGCTTGGAATATGATCACAAGAACATTACTAGAAGCATAAAAAATAGACATCAAAAAGCCTGATCCCATCAACCTGCTTGCAGCTTTATGTGTTATGCCCTTCCAAGATCAAGCTTCTAAAATGAACGTATGTATGAGTTCCCTCTAATTGTGCACATTTTAATTGCCCAACGGTCTCTATATTGTTACACAAGATCTTTCATACACGACCAACCGTGCCTTTATTGCTACGCAAGATCAAATGCAAAAAACTAATAAACTACGAGCTGTGAAGGTTCCAAAGATCATTCAAATGTAATAACACAAGACCGCCTTACGTGCACTTAACCATGCAAACATATGCTACGGAAAAATAAAAAATAAACCAGCCTAAAGAGTCTCCATCGCAGCAAAACGTCGAGAGGAAACTAAACAACCAACGGTAAACAACTTTTCAAATTCCATGTCAGATTAAAAGGTTGCCCATTCAAAATCAAAATGTCCATCATAGCTACTTTATCCAACTGCATGAACCCAGAAATAGAAGAGGCATTAAATACAAATGTGTAAGTTGTAACACAATCACATACAATATAAGAGTTGTTGAAGTGAAGGAACATACCTACTTTGTACTGCAAATGAATGCAAAATTGAATGCCATCGCTAGTAATTTGGCCAGGCTTGACATTAAGACTCAAATTGGACATCCCCATCTTACTCCTCTACAAGCATCTTGCCATCTCTCTTCTTCCAACCACCGTCTAATTATCATGGTCTTGGATGGATCATGGTTGCTACTATCATATTTTGTGATCTATTTAAAATCAATAAAATAGAAGGGCTGTTAATCAAAAGGCCAGGAGTCCAATCCAAGCTTAATATTGCGGTCTGATGATTTCGACGGTGGATGACTGCTTTTTAAGATTATGCTTATATTTTTTCTAGTCTTTTGTTATTTTTTTTTTTTTTCAACGGCTGCTCATCCTACTTTAGTATAAGACCTGCTAATGAAATCAGAGACTAAAATCTAGCTTATATGCGAGGGAGGGCCTCCGTCTTTTGTTACTTTATTTATACTGTCATCTTGTGCTTTCTTTTATTTCTATATTTTTTTTAATATTTTTTTTTTAATCTGCTTCCGCCCTCCTTATAAAACAAAAACAAAAACAAATCCCATTTTTATTATTTTTTTAATGAAGATTTTACTCTCTTCTTTCAAACATCCGTTTCGGGTCTGTCTTCCTGCTCTCGCGCTTTCTTCCGTCGCTCACTCTCATCTCTATTTAGGGCTCCGCCTTCGTCCCTTTTAACCAGCGTCCACGGCCGCCCGCGGCCTCCTCCCGGCGCCGCCACCTCTCTCTGCACCTCCTCTTCTAGCCGAAGCGGCCGCCCACGCCCACCGCGTCTCTTCGCCATTTCACCTGCAGCGGCCGCTCTCCAGCTCCTCCGAGGAATCCCCTTCTCTCAAACCCTAAAACCCTCACAGCTTTTCCTCTTCTCCAGATCCGGTACTCTCTCTGTCTCTGAACGTGCGGCCTCTTCGCTGCAAACCTTCTGAAAAGATTTTAAAGCGCAAAACATGCCTCTCAATATGTGAGATGAGTTCTTTAAATAAATCCTAAATTTTTAACAAAAGCTTGGAAGACGTTAATTATCTTTGGATTGACATCCTTTCTAGTTTTAAGGTTTAAACACTCGGTGCTTATTGTGTTGGGCCCGTTTCAGAGGTAAGGGAAACGAGCGTCCGTAGTTTTTTCCCTCTTTTTTGCCTTAAATTTTAGTTAGTATGCAAAGGCAACGTCTTTCACCAGTGGTGAACAGTATTTGAACATAAAGATGGTTCCTTAGTTGCTCTAAAGAGATGTAGTGTCATTTTTTTTTTATTGCATCAAATAACAAATGAACCGAGTACACACTTATTTCAGATCATAAAGATGGCTAATTTGTTTCTTTGGATAAGATGAAGTTAGTTTTGCCTTCTTAGCTAGTCTTGTGAATTGGGTTTTTTGTTAATGTTGCTATATAACATTCTTCCAAAGCTTCATGTTTTGATTTTTTTGGTTCATTAGGCACACAAGCATTGGCTTTGGCGATGGAATTTATTGATTTCCTTTGTCTGTTCTCATTGATTAAAAAAGTTATCTTTGTTGTTTCTTCAATAAAATGGCAAAAATTAGGTGTCATTATATTTGAATCTGTTGGCAGTTTATTTTAGGTCAACCAGGAGATGTGGTCATACAGATTTTGCATGAAAACTGTTTAAAGCCATGGTATTCCGAAGTTTGCTGCATATTGCTATCATCCATGTGCTATCTTCCCATGCTATCAACTTTTACTATCCTGCTTATTGTCATTGTGTAGGTGACACAATGACACTTCTGCCAAATGTCTGAATTCCCCTCTAAATTCTAAATTCCCATATTAAACTAATTTGAAATTCAAACATAATGATCTTAGAGTATTTAGATAGTATGCAATATATATTTTTTCTTTTGATCTAAATATTTTAAGTGTAATTTAAGAAGTTGTAGAAAATATGTTTCTTAAAGTGACGCGAAATTATGTCTGTGGCTACAGGATGGCAAGTTACAATGAGGAGAACTCACAAATTGATGTGTCTCAAGAGGTGGGGGCAGTTTGCCTCCATTTTGTAAATGTAGTTCTTGATTATGCTGAACGAATACATGCACTGAGTTGTAATGCATCTTGGCACAGGAAAAGGACAAGCTGGTTGCAGAAGTAATCCGCCATGTGCTGTTTAAGACCTACCAGAGCTCTGGGTGCCCTATAAAGAGGGAAGACTTGACTCAACTGATAACCAAGAACTATCGTCAGCGTTCATTGCCTGCACTTGTTATAAATGAGGCCAGAGATAAACTCTCTAGCATTTTTGGTTATGAGATGAAAGAGCTCCAGCGCTCTCGTCCTTCCTCAAACAGGCAGGGTCGTGTGTCTCAGCAGGGTAAGCTGCAAGTCCAATTGTTGTAGTGTTACTTAATATTTTTAACATTATTTCTACTTGCAGATCAATTTTTGTTGCATGAGTAACAAATGGTTCCATATACTTCTATTTAATTGAAACAGCGATATAGTTATCTGTTGCATATCTAAGTTATTGTTACGTATCACGTTTGGATGAATACCTATACATTGATGTAGATAATTGTGCAATGGGTGCCTAATAAAAATATAAAAAAGTTACACAAATCCTCTTTATCCTGTGATAAGTTGCTAACATATAATAATACCTTCAGGTACTGCAGAGGCAAAATCATATGTTATTGTAAGTAAGGTACCTCCTGACATCTATAGCAAGTATATTGAGGACAAGAGTACCTCGCATGTAACAGGTTTCACTTTTGTTGTGATCAGTATTGTGCATCTTGCAGGAGGAAAAATCTCTGAGGGTATGCTACATTCTCTCTCTATGCTTCTAGGTTCCATTATTTTTTTGCGGGTTTGGTATTGATTAAATCTATTGCATAGCATTACAGAAAATCTTTGGCATCAACTAAGGCGGTTGGGATTAAACGAGAGTGATGAAAACCATCCTTGCTTTGGTAACACCAAGCAAACTTTAGAGATGCTTGTGCAACAAAGGTAAGCTTGTATCTAGCTGCATTTTAGTTCTCACTTTTGTTAACCTGCATTTCTGTTATTTATAGTTACCTCTATGTAGGTATTTGCTAAAGGAGAAAGTTAATGGCCCAGAAGGCAACACTGTAATGTATGAGCTTGCTGAGAGAGCATTAGATGAATCCATCAGTGAGAAGTTAAAAGATTACATTGCTCAGGTACATAAAGAGAAAAAAAAACAGTAAGCGCATTCTATATTACTGTACAAAACTTCTGGATTAAGGAATTTATTTATAAGCTCGAATTTTTGATACCAAACCTCATAGAGTCCATCATTTAGTTGTTACATTCTGTAAGCTCTTATGCTAGGCTCTTTTGTTGAACCAGAGGATTAAGAAGTATGCATTTGTGGCAGAATTGGATGCAGCTAGCCACTTCCTGTTCCCCAAACTTGCTTCAGTGACCTTGTAACAGAAGTCTTCTTGATTCCCTGCATGGTCTATAAACGAAATTTTAGCTGAGTAATTTCTTCCATAATTCAGTATGGTATTAGTGCAGTATCAATATGTCAGTAATAAAATCGTAACTGTTGGCTGTGGTCTTGCAATTTGCCAATGCATACTAATATTTACGTCAAAGGGATGCCCTGGCTATTTTCAAGTTCACTCTATCTTAGATGCAGACCATTATTGGATTTGATGTTCAGTGATGAGTCTATCCCAAGGTTTTGAATGGTCTGCCAACTTACCTTGACACATACGTCAACAAGGTTTCAATCACCATTGGTCACGAAACAGCCAGTCTCTCTAACTATTTCAGATAGTAATGATGGACATTGCTCCAGTATATAGGCTGTGAAACCTTTTTCTCTTATCGTCATACACCTTTGACAATATTCTGTCAAGACCACCAAATTTGTACTATCTCCTCTTCTGTTATTTGTTCCGCAAAGATAGATGTTGTTCCTATGTTCAAACTTAAAATTATCTTCCTCATCTTGGTTATTTACATGTTTAGGGGGTTTTGTAAAGCTGCTTCTTTCAGTGCATGAGCTTAATCTACGATTAGTAAGGTAGGACTACCTATTTGCCTTATAGCCTTCCAGGTTTTATAAGAATTCTCTTATTATAAGGATAATAATTCTAACCTTTTCCCAACTATTTGGGGTTGGCTTTGTGGATTCTTATTTGCTAAATATCCAGGCCATCTATGATGCTATTCCAAGTTTCTCCATGACCTTCCTAACAACCTTCATCCATGTTAATTTAGGCAGAACACGGCATGCCTTAGTATTTATCATGTGTATCAAATTTGGATCCTTTTTATAGTTTGATATATTATTACAATTGGCGGTCAACCTGATGTCAATCCTCCACCTTTCTCACCGAGCTTGGAACTGTCAATGACGGTGTTTCTGTAAGAAGCTTCTCTCTTACCTAAAGTGGTCTTTACTAATAATGCGATTCTCTATCTTGAGGGTTAACATTAGGTTGAAAGTGAGTTGTATGATTCTGCTAAAATTCTTCTATAGTGCTACCTCAATTAAGAGCTATACTCTATAGCTGATCCCATCTTA
Organism: Phoenix dactylifera; assembly: GCF_051530095.1. Lineage (NCBI taxonomy): Eukaryota > Viridiplantae > Streptophyta > Magnoliopsida > Arecales > Arecaceae > Phoenix > Phoenix dactylifera. The sequence goes on along the minus strand of NC_143196.1, from coordinate 27,098,505 downwards.
ATGGGAGAAAGTTGGCTTTTTAAAGTTTCTCTCCCACATTACTTATAGCTCATTTTACATGTTTTAGTCCTTTTAGCTTCATAAAGCTTGGCCATGCTAGGCTAGTAAGATATTGCTAACACCAAGGCTGCTTGTTACTTGAAAAGAAAAAAGGACTGTCTATTGGATTTTTTGAGCAAAATACAGATATTTAATGAAGTTCTGAATTTTGGAACTTAAGATTGGTGACATGCTAAACTCCGAGCTTTGATGGTACGATGTCATGGGTCCTTGATTGAAGTTAGTGTGGCTGTGGTCTTTTGAGCAAGAAGGGACAGCTCTCCTTTGTTATTTGATGTGATTCTTCCTAATGGCTAGTTTATTGATAAAAGAAAGCTTGCTATACTTTAAGTAGAATAAACTTGAATGGATTATGATGCCTGCATAAGTAATGCCAATCCCACTACTGCATCCAAATTTAAGAAGATATATTGACAAATCAATGAGTTGAGAAGAGCATGTGAAAATGTAAATATTTGTTCTTTAGATTGATTTCGATGTCACACTTTGGATCTCAGCAAACATCTTTAATTGCATCCTCTATAAAATAGGAAGCACGAATATTTCAAATCATATATCGTGTTCATTTTGGATACGTATCAAATACGGCTACTCGTCGATGCATCTCAGATACATGTTCGATACTAATGTTAAGTGTCCATTTTTTTTAAATTATAAAAGACTTCAGATCAAAGTATATAATCTCCGTGTTGGACTCCATATTGGTACAGTGTTGGCGTGCTCGGTATGGAGGTCGGTTACTTAGTCTTGGTTCAGTGCCGGTACGGTATAGACCGGTACGGGGTAGTAGCTACCAGCATGGTGAACCTCGCTTTAGATACTTCCTGGATATACTTGAGGTACTTACCTAATACCTCCAAAATTGAAGGACAGGGCTTTCTTTCCTTTTTAATCTAACTTGTTAACACTAAATGGTCAATTTGAAGCCACTGTACGTATATATATTCATTAAAGTATCCTAGCTTTATCATATCCTACTTCTTCAAGATTTGCTGTATTGATTATATGTATCGTATCATGTCCATATACCTTATCGGTGTCCATGCTTCGTAGTCTATAAAAGCAATCCCTGACAGGAGGACATAGTGATAGATGCTGTCTCTAGTAGTTGCAACCACTGAGGCTAGTATGGAGGGTTGAAGCCCAATCTCAGAAGTATATGCTTCTTTAAAGATCGGATTGGAAGTCTTTTTGTTGCTGTAGGAAACTACGAACTGAATATGGATTGTGGATAAAAGTGATTAAATTTCTTTTATGATACTCCTTTGCAGATGGAGATACAAAATGGTACGACATACATAGAAATGCAACAAGAGAATTTATTTCCTTCTAATCATAGAGTACTGTTTTAAATAAAACAAGCTTGAAACATTTTGGCTTTTCAGATCACTGTTTTTATATGTCACCAGAAATTCTATGATATATTCTGCAAAAGGCATCACTTCAATGTCTAGCTGTAGCCAACAAGAATTGAATGAAAGATCTTTCTTGTCCATGGTTCATGATGGAGCGAAAAATTGGTGTGATTTATGTATCTTGAGGACTAGGTGACTTCAAAGTGGTTTGGCCTACCAAGAATCTAGACCTGTCATTAGAGATAAAATTAGGTCTCAAAAATGAGAGAGATGAAGGTGAAGTTTTGATAGGAGAAGCATTATCGTTGTTGCATCACAAAAGCTAGTCAACAACCTCAGTTTCAGGGCATGAAGTGAGGTGAACTACGAATAAAAATATGCAGAATAAACAAGCCCTTTTTGTCTGCGGACATATGTTTGGGTTTGGCAGGGTGAACTTGCTTAGTTTGGCGGCAATCAACCAACTAGTCATTTCCACATGATTTTGCAACCAGTTTACTCATTATGGATGAGACGCACTTTGAAGCGATTGTGTAATTGCTTTAATTTTATAATTCAATAATTTTAAGATAATATACCGGCATATTAACTATGTTCTTCCATCCTAATGCATTGCAGGTTTTTGTTTGCTGAGTACCGCATGTTGTACATAATAACTATCTTTAATGTAAATTGACTAATTAAATTCTATTCTCACTTCTGCAATTGTTTATGGTTTCACTATACATTATTGTCTTTTGCTAAAAATGTCCCACAATGGCAGATTGTGAGTAATGAGACAACTGCAGAGGCTGATTGACATTCACATGACAACTATTACCCAAGTATTTCTCAAGTTTCCTTTTTAGCAGATTTTTCTTTTTGTTCCCACAATTTCATATAACTTATCCTGACAGAACTCATTATTTTGCCCTGCAGGCTGCAGCAAATGCAACATTTTGAACCTTTTGGTCCTTGGTCAGGTGATGAATGTGCATCTATAGACAGTGTATCTGGGGGTTCCGCGCTTCGCAAAGTGTTTAATGATGCGTCTGTAATAGCCTATGTGTTCCAAAAAAGAACGCGCTGAGATAATAGGGGCGAGAGCGAGATGTTAAGGATTTCTATCTTAATCCCCAAGTCTCTCTCATTGATGAAGGGGGACAATACAGTTTTAACTTGTTTCTTTGTTCCTGAGCTAAGAATCTTTTGTAAGCACTGAATTGTTATATCCAATCAGTTGAAGTATCCGATGCTGTTTCTGCCCAATACCTGAAAATAGTTCTGTTGTATCATTAAATCTCTTCATCCCTCAAGAATTTGAACCGCTGTTAATCTATGGGGCATGAAGATGTTATTCCATTCATTATAATCATGCATATATCAAAAGATTACCTTTTCCCTGTCACCATATTTTTATGTGGAGCCTGCAAAGATCCATTGTTGACTAGTTGTTTGGAGGAACACCCCGACACAATTGAATAGCATAATCTAACTAAAAGCATGTTTTTAGGTTAAGTGGACTAAGTGTCATCCACCTCAATTTTCAAGTAAATTATTTGTTGATTTTCTTGTTACATAATCATGCTGACTTGAGTGGGTTTGCCTGAATTTTGACTCGAATTTAGAAGCATGCTTGGTTCAAGATATGTGGCTACTGTGGAGACCAGATAGCTTTTTATTGAATTGAAGTAGTTGTCTGGAGCATGAGCGTTCTTTGTTCTTAATGCAAATTTTTAATGTTGTGATATTTCATCTTTATTTAGTTTAACAGTGAGTCAAAGTATATCAATAATCCTCCATTAAGAAAAAGTATATCTATAATCCACATTTCAAATCCCAGATATATTTTAATGATTGATTTTGTGCCTCTGATATAATGGAATTTGGGCTCGGTGGTCATTTTTTTTTTAATGGTTGAACCGATCACACATAATGTAATTTTTATGACAAATTACTCTGGTTAAACTCATGCAAAGCGAGTCTCAACAATAAATCCATCATGAAACTCCATTTATAAAGGGAATGTTGTACCTCCCATCTAATAGACAACATCTTTTAAGGCTCTATATAAAAAGAACAAATAATTCTTGCTTGGACAATGAAGAGAATCTCTCCTCCACTAACTTATCCACAGCACCGTTAGCATCACCAATGATATGTGTAACGTGGTTGATTTTTTTTGCTACCACTTGGTTGACTGTAATAACAGGTTGACAGTCAGATACTGCTTTCAACATTCTCCTGGACCAATGCAATTGAACTCATCATACTCCAAAGTCAAAACTGTTTTATAAACCAACTTTTGCATACCTGTGGTGCGTTACATAGGATTGCATGAGCGATCATCTGAATCATGCTCCTCTGCGATGAATAGGCTAGCTATGGATTATAACCTGCATGTCTTTATTGTAGTATTTAGCACAGGAACATATCAAGGACTGCTTATATTACATCAACTTTTGATGATAATTTATAGCATTTTACATCACTTTGATGTAACCAGAGTGGAGCAGCAGCTAACTGCGAGTACAACAAGACAGAAGGGGTACATCTTCAATAACATCAAGTAGTAAAATTTATGATATAGAAAAGGTCAACAGTTGGAACTTTAAATGAGCTCCATCCCAAGGATAGGATGTTGCCAAAATTATCGCAACGCCTCACAATTTGAAAATGAAAACAAGCTGGATATCCGTTTAGTGTATCCTGTCTGCTACAGGGACGATGTTGAAAAGGCAACACCGTATTATCTTTATCTCCTGTCACCTGCAGAGTATGCTCTTCCAGAACTCGGCTCACCAATGGAGACTGATGCCAGTGACTTGGAAGCCCATACTTTCGCATTCATTGCTCCTTCCTGCAAATTCCCTCTTTTGCATGGATTCAATCTGTTGAAACCTTGTTTAACATGGTCAACATAAGCCTGTGAACGATCTTGCAAGCTCATCAAACTCGCATACTGCATATGCCGCCTCCACGCCCGCTTGACACAGGCATTGAGTTTTGGAAGAAGGATATAAAGCAATCTCATTAGCACAAAGGACCAGGCCAGCACCAGATATGTATCCTGTTGAAGCAGTTTCTCTGGTGACCTTCCCCATGAGAATGGGCAATTTTCTTGTTCATTATCTTCCTTGAGTTCAGTATCAGTTGATGGGTCCACAATTTTCTCCACCGGTATTGGATCTAGCACCGCGGGATTAGCACCTATACCAGATCATATGGAAAACAAAATTATTGCATCATAAGAAATTTGGAAGGAAGAAAAGCCAATTTCAAAATTATTATGCATTATTTATTTTATAACTTCCATGGTGCGGCCATATTAAACACGTACACACATAGATGACAATAGCAGATATGTTTGAAACTATAATGCAAATTGAAGGCCCAAATGTAAGCAGCTCTTTTTAGTATCAATCCATGTTGACCTAGAGAATCCATTATGATGTTTCAAGATAACTAGAGCCAATGGACTGTATGATGAAACAGATGAAGTAAATAATCTAACGAAGAGTGCTGCAACAGTTTCACGAGAACCTCCCTAAATTCGGTTTAAACCTAGTTGTCGGTGCAATAGGTGGGGTTTGTTTGTTATTTGGGGCTAGATTGCCAATTTTGCCCCTTCCATTTCCTTAAAAACCCTGGTTTATGGCCATGTTGACGACATCCTAGGGAGGAAAGCACTTTCTTATGCAGAAGGATGAGGTAAATTGTAATTATGACCAAAAAGTCTGTCAGCTGACTCACCTGTAACATCATTGTAGAAAGCAACTAGGGAAGTAATATTTCGTGATCCACGATACCGCACTCGCATTGTAGAATTTAAGAGGAAAAGAGTTGGGAAACCATGAACACCATACCTAGAGAGTATGCTGCAAATCATAAATTTTAGTAGTTAATAGGGGCCCACATGCAAATAAATGGTGAAAATCGAACGATGAATAAATTTTCAACACACACCTCGATCTGATGACAGATTCTTCAAATGCAAAATGACGAATGGTCGGAAACAAGGAAGATAAAACCTGGAAATTTGGCCGGCAAATTCTAGAGAAAGGACACCATGGAGCATAAAAGAGCATAGCTATATAGTCCTCCCTCTTCCTGTACGCTATATTCAGTGCCCTCTGCAATACCACCTCATCTCCCTAAGAAGAGAAATAAAAAGTCACCCATGGAGTGCATCAGAGTTCTATGAAGCATAAAAAGAAAACTGCAATGGTCAGAAACTGTTATTTAGAATATGAAAATGTGAAATAGGCAAAACAACTAGATAAAATAAGGGGCCATGCATTCGGACCATTTAATCAAAAAGTGGCATGAACAAGTATAACACCCAAAAAAAACATCAACCAGCAACCAAAATCCACAAGGAGTTGGTAGCAGAAAAGACAAACAGCAAATGCAGGGACAGAGCGGCACAGCACTCCATACATTGATGATGAGCCAGAACAGCATCAGCCTTCTAAAAAGCAGGAGAAAATTGTGATAGCTTGAGGCAGACTATAAACAATATACCAAGCACAAGAGCAAGAAATCACTTAAGAGGAGTTAAATAACAATATCAATCTACAATCTGCATTGATAAGAAAACTCTCGACATTTTCAAGAAGTCACAAAAGGAGCATCAACAAACTTGACCAAAACAAAAGCCTTCCAGAGGGCATTGATATTGTCTCAAGAAAGCAAGCAGAAATCTTTTTTTTTGGCCATATTGTAGTTCTTCTAGACCCAATATGTGTGGTCCAAATTTCTAAAGAACTGTCTTAGTGATGAAAGCCAGTGATCAATAAGTAGTCTTTCCAGTAATGCAAGGGTTACATCAACTAGCTGAAGAACATTTTTCGGACTGTCATACAAGACATGATGCAAGAAGATAAACCAACCTGCTGAAGAATCACAAAATGGTCAGGGAGCAGCAAGATTAAATTCCTAGATATCTTTAAGGTCATCAGCAAGAACCTTATCCATTCTCACTAGAAAAACTATAATGTCCCTAGATGTTGTTGCTCAACCTGGGATATCACCTTTTAAGGGATTAGTAAGAAACCATAAAACATGGAAAACATCCTTCAGTAGAATAGATGCATTGAAATGATCTCCCCGTCTACAAGCAATCAAGACTCTTCTAAGTTGCCTAAATTATCCTTGAACTTTGTAACCACATGCTTAAGATAGCAAACGAACTCCCAGCCACCCTATCTAACATTCTTTCAGAGAACACCCAATACAAAAAGGGAAGTCATAAATTGATCCATTTATATATTCCTTGTACTAAAATACCTGATACCTGCCTAAGTTCTGCTATGCAAACAAAGAAAGATGTTCTGTAACTTTTAATACATTGACCTTTTCTTAAAACTGAGATGTCATAAGAGTTAAATACCTAAACTCATGGAGATACAATTATCATAAGATAACATTTTCTTGAAAGACAAATTTTCTTGTTCAATGATCTTGAAGATATTAATGAACCTTTTCTCACATTTCATTGATCATGTCCTCAAACATTGCAATCAGAAGCAATGGAAACTTTCATTCCGCAGGAAAGCATTGTTGAGTCCCCGCCACATACATAAGTAAGATAAGGCTTTATAGTCTTCCGTTTCATGCAAGCCTGACCTCAGCTGTCCATTTCTTATTCATTCAGGGCGCCCCTAGTGGACTTGGGAAAGACTGTACACTGCAAATCTGGAAACAAGAATGGAGATCCTGCAGAGAAGTGCCATAAGAACATATTCCCTCAATGAGTACTCCATCAATCTTTAATACAAATTCATTATGCGGACAAGGACTTTTCATTCCAATTAACATGCCTTCTCCAGATCTGATTCTACCACCAACACTGCAATGCCCACTTCATTGCTGAAGTCCACGCAACTCAGTCATTTGAATAGTACACATTTAATAAGTAGTATTTTGGGTGTGCAATTTAATTTGTGATCTCACAGAAAGAAGATAGAATTTGACCTAGGGGACTTCATGCTTTAATCAAAACATCAAAATAAACTGCTTACACTCAAAATATGAAATCTATGATTGCATACTAAGGGAAGCCAAAACAGAAAACAAGATAAAATTCTTTCGTGTTCCAGTACGATAATTGCCACTTCTATAAATATGGTTCTCCCTGCATATACATGTTGCCTGCAAATTTATCGAGAAGTTAAGGATAATTTAAATCGGGTTCTTTAATGTGATGAAACCATTCAGTCATATCTAGAAACCAACTATGTCTGATACATGTGCAAAACCTGCTGCTTGCAAACTGATCTAGCAATCAGGACAATTTAACTAGGATTCATTAATGTGATCGAACCATTCAGTCATATCAAGAAATCAACTATTACTGATATGGGTACACCAAACCCTTGCCAGACTTCAATCCAATAATTTGGCATCAGTATGACTAAATCAGCAAATATTTGTAATTGGAAGTTCTGAGACCAGAAGTTCATTTAGAAACAAACATTTAGAAGCTTAAAATAGACTCATGCATGATAAATTATGCCATTAAAATGACAGTCAGTAGCTGGAAAGCCTGAAGCAAGGGAATCAGATACAAATATTGGTAAGATAATTGTACAATAGACCCTAGAATAGACGTGGTAGCAATTTAAGTTCAAGTACTGATTTCTATTTTGACTCACATCAATCCACAAAGTCCCTAGCAAACCAAAATATTAATAACGAAAGTTAAACAGGTTAAAAGATCTGGTAACCAAGCTCCTAGTGAATAAGCCATGAATCCTAAACAAGAATGTAACATTAATGGGTTAGACTCTCCTAAGGTAGAAAGCATAAGTAGTCTGTCAAGATTCAAGGTTACAAGGCATCATGTACAATAATGTCCCTCTGATCCTAATTTCAAGATGCCGCAGAACTTGCACAAAATATCTCTTGAATGAAATCACACAGGTATTCTGTGTCTACTTCTACTCACAAACAACTAATCCAATGCATAATACTTTTGCATCCCCCTCTCCCCCCAAAAAACAAAAACTCCCGCCACCCAAGTGCGCATGCACAGAAACAGTATTTGGTATAACTAAATAGTTACTAATACAATAGATCACCTATTGATCAAAGTGCTCATGCCAAATAGGGACCAACTCAACTAAAAAATAATAATTAAAAATAATCAAAGAAAAATATTTTAAAAAGGGAATTAGAAGCAACTAGAACAACTTTTTTGAGAATAGAAACTGTTTTTGATTTTTCTTTAAACTATAGCTAATGAAACATAGCCATTGTGCTTATGTTTCCTGAACATAAGAGCCTTTTTTAGTAAAGAAAAGTAATTACATTCCATAAGAATCCTTCTTTTTCTTTTTTCCTTCTCACTTTTTGGATGTTGAAAGAAAAAGAGAAACTTACATACTGCTCCGAAACTAATTCTAAACATCTACAGAAGATGACTTTCCAAGTTAAGCACCAAAATGGCCTGGTACAACCGGTTCACAAGCCAACTCGATCAGTAAGAGCCAATACAGATTGGTCCATGTAAACTCGCCAAAATCCTCCAAAACAACACAATGCACTCGTCATGGCCTTATCTATAAAAGCCAACAAGAACCAACAGCAACTGGTAACTAGCTCATGAAACCAGGGTCGGCGGAATCGTCCTGAATCGGACGGTTCCAGCCGTACCGGTGGCTTACCAGTACGGTTCCGGCAACGGAACGCGTTGCCGGAGCTAGAGAAAGAAAGAGAGCTAGCGGGGGAGGGAGGGAGGGAGGGAGGGAGAGTGTGACGCCGGCGAAGGCTGCGGGTAGCGAGGTCACAGCCGCTGCCTCTGTTTCCAACGAAATGGGGTCCGGTCGCAGCCTTAAAAGATTTCGTGATTTTTAAGTGAAGTCGGCAAGATTTTGCGACTTCACTTAAAAATCGCGAAATTTTTTTAAGGCCGTGGCCGAACACTGTTTCATTCGAAACAGAAGCAGCGGCGGCAGCCTCGTTACCCTCGGCCGAGGCCAGCCTCCTCCAGCCTCAGTCGGCACTTCGCCGGCATCCCACCCTCTCTCTCTCCCTCCCTCCCCCGCTTGCTCTCTCTCTCTTTTCCTCTCTCCCATGGTTTCTCTTTCGGTATGGGCCTGGCACGGCCCGTACCGAGTCGTCTCGCCGGAGAATCGGACCGGTGTCCGATATCGGTTCCTTCGACCTTGCATGAAACTGCATGGCAAGAAACACATCATAACTAAACATATGCTAAAAGAATACTAAGCTACACTAGGAAAACTCAGTTCAAGTGAACTCTCATGATACTTTGTGACAAGTAGACATACCTCAAGACTAGTGTTCATCCAAGACTCTTACCCTTCTAGAAAAAAACTAGCATCTTTATGCCCAATGGGAAATGCAATTTCCTTTGATAAAGAAGTTCTCAACATAATCCTTACACCTTTATACGGAAAGGTGTACCAATAACAAACATGGATTAACATCATATTGGATAAAAAAGCTACATAAAAAAAAGTTAAAAGAGTACTGGAGATGTTTGCAAAAGGAAAATAATAACCAACCTGCAAGTAGTCAAGTTCCAAACTCTTACATAATAATATGCCAGAATACTGCTATGACATGTCATGGTACATGCCAAATTGTAATATCAAATGGTGCATATTATTGCACATCTCTTGTGTTGAGCTCATAACCATACAACAGAGTGAATATTGTATGACATAAAACAAATTCATACCACAATCTAAATCCTGATTCGAACCAAAGAATGCTATAGTATAATAATAACAAAATCGGAATTTTCTGACTCAAGTATGAATCTCATACTTCGAATTTTTTAATAAACATTTGATGTTTAATAACTTAGCCGACAACCACAATTGCAACCACAAGCCTAGATCTAATCTTTTAGGGAAAGCATTATGAATCTTCATTTGTCAAAAACTTCCACTATGTGCTAGTACTAGAGATACTGTGAGCTTTTTCAGTCCATTTTCACAACTTTCTTCCAAATCGCTAGCATCTTCTTCTCCTCTTCATAAATTGATAAAACAAACTCGAGCAGCTCCCCTTACAGGCACCTCCTCAAGTCCTCAATACACATGTTCATGCCATTCTAGTTACTTCTTTAGAGTCTATGGCATTCTACTATATCAGACCATGCCAAAAATGCAATTGTTCTCACCACACCAGTACATGTGTTATCGCACATTCAAAAAGAATAAATTAAAAGAATGTTTATCTGAGTAAGCCTTTAGTTCCATCATATGCATGCTATGTTCTTGTCCATTTCCTTCAGTTCACTAAACAATTGTGCTGCAATTCCATGGAAAAAGTTCAGAAAATAAACTTAACATAAATGCTTATTTTAGCAAGTCCAAAAGAGCCTCACTAAAACAACATCAGAGCAAGTCCAAATCAGTTAGCTAAAACTCTGACACCATTGAATGTATAATTACATTGAATTGTCTAAGAACAACAAGTGAAAGGAAACAAGCGAATCCACTAGGAAAACTAATGACACCCAAAAAAAAAGAAGATATACTAAAGCTATCTAATCGTCTTACTATATATAACATTTGCGGCCAGACTTAGGGTTATGGCCTCAAATTCTTTTTTCTTCGAGGGAAAAAAAAGACTCCAAGTCCAAATCATTATCTTGTTTCAACTCCCTAATCAGATAAGGAGAAACAGGAACCCACTAGTGTTCCTTGGACACTCCAAATTTTAGGTTTTTTGACTTGTTGGACGCTTGGGACATTCCATGACACTCCTTGACACTTCATACCATCAAATCATGATGAAATCATGGTTATATGCCTACTTTTGGCACTCACAAATGAAATATATCAAGTCTAAAAATAATAATTAACAACCACTTTACCAAACTTGATGAACTTTAAAGAGCCTAGATCTAGCTCACTACTCATCATACACGAATACATATTTAAAGATGAATATATAATATACACATTCCCATGGCTGAATTTTAGAAGATTCTAGTTTCGGATTCTTCCAGACACTTGGATAGGTGGACCTGTTTCACACATCTTAGAACCTGCTCTCTAACCCCATGCATGTCCCTAGGCAAGAGCAGAAAGAAGTGACAATAGAATTACACTGGCTTCGCATGGGATCTCAATTAAGAAAAGATTTTAAAATAGTGGGACCCACTTCTGTTAATAGTTAACATTTTTTAAAAAAATTAAGATGGTGTGCTGGCATGTAATTATGAGACCTAGGAGTGTTGGAACTCGTAAGCAAGATATGGAGATTAAAAGGGAAATTGCCACAGCCATCCACCAACTACAAGATGATATAAAGCTGTCTTCACATAATGGAAGGTATATATGTTCAAAAGTCGAAGGCAGCCCCTCAAGAATAATGAGCATAAATTGGTAAAAAGAGCACCCTGATAAGTATTTTGCATGCACAAAGAAAATTAGGATTTCACAAAGATTCTCTCCAATCAACATCTTTTCCATCTTGATAGACTCTATCATCCTAAAAACATTGAGAAAAAAAAATCAAAACAATACAATTTGACTTCACCACTGATTGATCAGAATCTGAAGTATAAGCATGAAAGTCCTCTTCCCAAAGTCTTGATCCTATTCTTCAATGTCTTTTTTTAGGCATTTTGAAACACGAGTCGCACCATAAAGACAACGAGGTTCTAAATATCCAAGCAAACATCCTTCAGTTATAGATACATGATATCCAATTCAACATCCACTTCCCCATAATTAGACGATAAACTTATATCATAATGCCCTCTCTGACCCTTTTTTTTCCTCCCTGGATTAATATCTCCAACCAAACTCCCACACACAAGACAAGCTCCTTTCTTGTGTATCCAACTAAGAAACTATTTTTGCTAGCTAATGTCACATATAGAGTTTGTTTTCATGATCTTACCGTTCTTACCATGAGTATAATAACTAATATGTCAGGAAAAGATATCTCAAAATTCCTAATATCTCAAAAGAATACCTTTTCTTATCGAAAGCTAGCTTTTGTATAATAATTCACGAAATCAAAGATATTCGTTTCTCTTCAGTCTCCACCGAAATGTAACAGTTAATAAATTAATCCCCCCAGACCAAAAAATAAAAGATAGACGTTGTCCAAAAAAATTTATTTTCATACCAAAAGAAAAGGTGAAAAAGAACAAATTTTGGAGGGGGGATATTTTGTTACAGCAATCATACCAATCTATGACACCTCAAGAGATTCTCCGGACTAGAACCACAATTAAAGAAAACCCTAACTAGCTGTGGTAGGTATTCACCTCGATGACGCCGATCAGATTACCACCGAGTACCGGAGAAGCCAGGCGCGGGCACGAGTCCGGCCGCCCCAGGATCGACTGGCAGGCCGAAACCCTAGGGCAGACCGAGGCGGAGGCGGCCGCCGGCCCCACGACGGCCAGAAGAAGAACCAACAAAGCCGCCACTGCCCTCGAAACCCTCCTCCCCTCCATGATTAAAGACAACAAGCGAAGAAATCGAGAAGGAGACGAGAGAAAGAGATAGGTTACAATCGAAACCCTAGATCGAGGGGAGGCGGCGCGGGACAGCAGGGGAGCCCGACGCGCGCATTTTAGCGTCGGGAGCTCTCCCCGTCCACGGCGACGAACCGATCAATAAATAAATAACTAAATAAATAAAATTGCAAATAAATCTTCTTCTTTTTTCCCCTCGTCTCTTCTTGCCTTTCCTTTCCTCGTTTTCCTTTCTCTTTTCTCTGTCGATTGTTTTGGTACAACCCCACAGAAGAAATATCAAAGAGAGAAAAAGAAAGGAGGGGGGCCACGGGTTTATAAGATGGTGTGGATGGCATCGGGACCGTCGGATATTGATCGGACGGTGAGCGAATGGGAGACCTGGAGGCGGCTTGACAGAAGACCAGAGAGGACGGGTTGATTGGTTGGAAATGGAGGAGTCCTCTACGAAGGATGTCTGCACGCGGAGACAGATAGCGTTGACGAGTTTGGGAAAGTGTGGTTTTTACATGTACTTATAAACTAGACCCCGCGAAGCAGACCACCAATAGTAGGAGAAATTATACGGAGATCTAGCAAAAGCAAAAGGATGGTTGATAGTTTCTAGTTTATTTTTAATTTAGAGGCACCGAGGTGGCCGAGCGATAGCAGGAGGCAAGTCAGTACATGGATGACTATGTATCCATCCATACACGGATGGTTTTACTCTGGAATGGTTTGGTGAAATCTCTTTTCTCTTGGTTGACAAAGACAATCACCCACAACCAGTCGCAGCTCACTTCACCGGGTGATATGAAAGACAATCACCCACGGACCTAATCATGTTCGGCACCAGTCTCCACCACATCTCGAGTGAACCCAGCATTGATCATTATTACCAGGTGATGCGCAGCAGTGTTTTATTTTTAGTTTTTAATAAAAAATGATAAAAAAGATATTATAATACATAGTTGAAAATAATATATATATATATATAAAAGGCTAAGGATAAAATCGGATTATAGAAAGAAAAGGCATGAATGCACGAGTCTTAAAAATGTAAGAGACTGTAATACATTAAATTAGGTGGGGCTTGATTAGCATCGCAAATGATGCTTCTTTATGGCAATTAAGAAAGTAGCAGATGACATTTATAATCTTTTTTTTTTTTCCGCTAGATATGTTCATAATGAATGAATGCTTGAACCTACATTCTCTCATTTCAGCTCATGATATCAAGAACACTAACCCATTGCTGCATTATCCATTGAGATGTTCAGATGACAATATGCCACACCGATGTGGGACAAGAGAACAGAAAAATAGAATGAAAAGTTGGTATCAAAGTCCCTCGTCTCGGAGGATCTTCTCGACTCTCGACAGCCTTTTATTGAACAGGGCCATTCGAGCATTCTTCCCTTCGGCATACCCAAATGTTTGAGGGTCTTCTAAATTAAAGCCATGTGCGATTAAGGACCTCTCTATCACTCTCATTCGTGTCTCTAGGCATTCCATTGGATGTCGCTCATTTTGGCTGGATGACGGAAACTAAAACAACACAATTATCCTAATTAGTGTATGCATTTAATTGTGTACCAATTGAAAAGAGGGGCAGTGCCAAATAGAAATAAATGTCTACCAAGTGGTTGTAAGTGTACCAAATGGAAATAAGAGTATGCAGAGACCTGAGTTATATCGTGCACACCCTTTTGCAAAATTTCATCTCCTCGCATCTCTATTGGAGCCCGCACTTGTGGCCTTCCTCGCGAGAGAAGGTGCAACTCCTCCTCCCTAGGCTCTAGCTTTTCGATCACCTAATGCTGGCGAAAAGTTAAGTTTTGCATCAAGTTAAAATAGTTGCGATGTTAGAAATGAACATTCAAACCTGAAATCTTTTTAAGTTTTTCATAACTTTGGCGATCGCGTCCACCTTGCGAGGGAATAGGGCGTTGCTCCAACGCAGGAGACGTGGATACATGAACGGTGGCCAGTGGCTTCCCAGAAGGCTGTTCGCATGCTCAACAGCCCATGCCTGCCAAAAACCAATATAACCATCATATTTGAAGTCAATATATATCTCAACAATGAATTACAAAAAAACATTAAAATGCTTACCACAAGAGCGACAGTGCAGCCATTCATATACCTAGTAGATCCCTTGCCGGTGATGTTCCTTGTCCTCACACTCTCGGCTAGACTAGGTATCTGCTGGCGAAGAAAAGCAAAAACGGCAAGACCCCAACTATATGAACCTAAGCAGTCTAAATCATCAAGATATGAACATAATGCCTTAGGAATATAATAGTGTATGGATGGAAAGAGGATAGTCACAAAGAGATATAGAACCCATAATTTGGTGAAATCTTCTACATCTTGTTTTTCACTCTTTCCAACAAGATATTGTAATTTATTTTTTACTGCATCTCTATCAGCCTTTTTATGGTCACCCTCAAAAAATCGGGTGATGAGGTCAGACTTAACCTTTCCCTCCTTATGCAGTTGGACCTCATCGCCTGTGGCACTCAAACCAAGGATGAGTGCAAAATCACTCCCTACAAAAGGCACTAACACTTTACCAAACCAAAACCCCTCCTTCTTATCATCCCAAAAGGAAAGCAATGTGTCTAGGACTGGCCTACTCTGCTTAATATATGGAAGAGCTAGCATGTGTCCAAATGGAGTGCCGGTCACCCTTTCCTTTTGCTCCCGAGACATAGACTTGACAAGGGTGACAGTAAAATGGACGAAGTGACTGAAGTAGCACCTTCCATTGACCATATTCTTCAAGCCAACAGAAGGTGCTTTGCCTCTCCTCTGAATTGGAGCCATCTTAGATGTCTGCATCACAAATTATATTCAAACGATAAATTTTAATAATATCATTTCAAAATTAGAAAAACATATTTGAGTAAAACATCATGCATTAATGAATGATCTACATAACTGTAACAAAGAACAGAATAGCACTGAATAGCGATCAATGAAGGATTATCATGATTTTTCTATGACAAATATGTCAAATGCGCCATCTCAACCTCTCTATCTATTATTTTTTAAATTCTGACCATTTCTAAATTTTAAAACAAATGACATAGAAAACTATATAACAATTTGGTGTTTGATATAAAATTAAAAAAATTATGTTGTAATGATTGACATATTTAGTGAGTTGGGCAAAGGCGACAGCATTAACAAAAAGCTTCTGGAAGAGCCGACGACGGAATGTCGTAGAGTCCCAATTCTCAGCCAAAAAACGGTGGAAAAATAGAGTCGAACTTGAAAAATTGGAGTGGGAAACTACGAATTACGGAAGAAGAAAGTCGAAGCTACTATTGGAAAGATACTTCGACTGATAGGGGTGGGAAACTAGGAAAGAACGGGAAGAGCAGAAGAGCGATGAACAGGAGAGCAAAAGGATTTCCTCTTCCAATGATGGGACACATTAATAGTGAAAAAAATAGAGAAAATAGGGATGTCGGTGGCCAAATTTGTCCAAGGAGAAAATAGGAAAGAACTCAGAGTGGGAACGGATTGCCAGTAGGAAAGGGAGTCGAACTCAGAGCGGAAACTGAGGAAAAGAGGAAGAGCGAGGGGTAGTTTCGTTTATGGACGAAAAAAATTATATATCACAAGCCCTATTGATTGATTGTTATAAACCACCCCCCCACCCAAAAAAAAAAAAAAAAAAACAAAAAAAGCCGTATTTAACCAGGACAATATCTATCATCCTACCTATAAAAGTAGAACATTTTTTTGTGCTAAATTATCCTCCAGAAGGAACAAAGGCTTAACAGAAAAACAAAGAAAACAGACAATGTAACAATGGTATTGTATTTCTACTCTGACAGTAATATTCATTTTTCATGCTGACAGTAATATTCATTTTTCCTGCTAAAGGAGGTTCGAAGTAACATCATGAAAAGCAGTGGGCAATTGCCGATTGGCGAACATCTTATTGTCAGTTCCACGACAAAAGCACATATTATAGAGATGAACCAACAAGCAAAATCCATGACAGTGCACCTATTTAGGACCACTGAATCTAAAAAGTACGCTCCACATGAAGATGAAGCATAGCATTGTTGGTCCCACAGCTCCATGTTGGGATACTAATCAAGAAAACAAGATAGAATCAGGAAATGAATAGAGGCTTGGCATTATATGCAATGAGATATGCACCTAGACTTGCATCAAAGACGAGTTCACCTATTCCGACATGTTCACATAAAAGTGGAGCCATAGTTTACTAGCAGAGTGACCACATAAAAAAAGACATAACACGTGGGTGCTTCTATATAGAACTACAAGGCACGAAAAACAGATTAGATTCCATCACAAGTATGTGTTGCATATGCAAATGTGCATGGTAAATCATCAAATAATCATAAGTTTTATTGATCATTACAAGTAAACTTGCATCAAAGACGAGTTCACCTATTCTGACATGTTCGCATAAAAATGGAGCCATAGTTTACTAGCAGAGTGACAACATAAAGAAGACATAACACGTGGGTGCTTCTATATAGAACTACAAGGCACGAAAAACAGATTAGATTCCATCACAAGTATGTGTTGCATATGCTAATGTGCATGGTAAATCATCAAATAATCATAAGTTTTATTGATCATTACAAGTAAACTTGCATCAAAAACGAGTTCACCTATTCCGACATGTTCACATAAAAGTGGAGCCATAGTTTACTAGCAGAGTGACAACATAAAAAAAGACATAACACGTGGGTGCTTCTATATAAAACTACAAGGCACGAAAAACAGATTAGACTCCATCACAAGTACGTGTTGCATATGCAAATGTGCATGGTAAATCATCAAATAATCATAAGTTTTATTGATCATTACAAGTAGCACTTCACCAAAATGTTCCTGGTTATTCATTGAAAGCAAACACTATCAGTAGAAAAGCACCAGCTCTACTGATCTCTATATCCTCAGAACTTAAAAGCACTTTTCTGAAAAAAAAGAAGAGTGAGTTAAAAAGTGTCCTACAATTTTAAATTAAACTTACTTCCCACTTTAGCAATACTAGAACAGAAAAGAGTAAATAACTAAAGTAGTTCTAGCATTTGTGAAACACATCGGTACCTCACTTGTGTGCTGGTTGGACATCTCCGGCACGGGCATCATCTAGACAATTACAGAGCCTACGGGTGTACATCGGTTATACCAGTGTGCATGCATGCTTTTGTGAGGTTTAAGGAACACAAGTAGACGTATCAAATCTAAATAACTGGGACTGCTATATTGTAAGTACAGAACCTCTAAATGGCTTCCACTTAATTTCCAATTTGATGTAAGTCACAAATTCTCCTGCATGGCTGGTGCTCGAAAAAACTATAGTTATAGCCATCGAGATGAAAAGGTTTTGCAGTCAAGACAGTCGTTTGTAACGTGATGCTATTATAAGAATTTTCTAAATTTGAAGGTTACTGAGTGTATTTCTCCCCAACTATCATCTAGGCTTGAAATAACTTTACCTGTTCTGGGATCATATCAACGATTGGGACACCATCAGCTGAATGTACCCATGATGATGTGCCAGCCACATTACCCTGCAGGGAGTTTGTTCGATCATTGTTCGCAACAACATTGCTCAGAACAACCTCTTCGCATCCAGCATTGCTGGTAACAAAGCAAGTTTCCAGCACATTACCAGGTTTATCCATTTCTTCAAGCACAGATTCGTTCATGTCAATATCAAACATACGATGTGCATCAGTCTCAATCACCCCAGTGTGCCCATTGACAAAAGTAGTGTCAGTACAGGAAGCATTAAATTCATCAGGCATTATATTCCCAATAACCGGTTCTTTGTCAGAAAATGAATGGCAACCTGCAAATTTAGTTTTCAACCCATTGCCAGATGTATCAGGTTCATCAAGAATGTTTTCTTCCATGGAGCTAGAAAGAATATCATTTGCAAAAGTCTCAATCCCATAAGATGATTCATTACCTGATATGGTTAGCAAATGTCTTTCTGAGTTGACTTTCTCATCAGTGCCATATTTTCCAATATCTGGAATCATAGTACATGAAGAAAGATCGATTTCATTATTAGTAGGTTTAACACCCACGGCATTATTAATGTCAACAACCTCCTCAGATTTGTGGCCAGTCATATGATAATCATTAACGTTGTCAACAGAAATGCTCGTGGAGGAAGGACCAATTTCAGTCATAGTTTCACAGGTTGCAATGTCCCCATTTTTAGGAGGGAAAAACACGACATCCAAGCATGTGTCAGGCTTGACATCTTTGGTATTGCTAGACTCGATGATATCCTCTAATATATAACCACCTCCATCACTATCATTACCCTGGCTGTCATTACATTTGAGATCCTCAACACTACTAGCCTCAACAACTTTACATTTATAATCAATCATATCAATATTGTTCGGCTGATCATCAACATAATTGCTTGTAGATGCTTCTCGAGTGGTAAAACGTGAGCAATTTTGTGCCACATTGTTTACATCAACAACAAAAGGAGATATGGCATCCATGCATGCAGCAGATTTGTCATCTGTGATATTTCTTTCCCGAACAATCTCATCAGACTTGTAATTAGTCAAATTATGATCATTATTTTGGTCATCAACAGAGATGCTTGTGCAGGCTACTTCAGTAGTTTTACTACCACCAGACTTTGCATTATGATCAATTTCAGGATTCTTGGTCTCAATTCTGCACTCAGAGGAATCAACATGAAGTTCATCAGCAGATTTTGCATTACAAGTTTCTTCATTCTCTTTAGCCAAATTAGTCTCTGAGAAACCATATGGTACTGCAACTAAGGGGGATGGATTAAATATCTTTCTTGTCATAATATCTGGCAGTCCTTCAGCACTCAGACCTTGGTATCTCACATGAGCCCCAATATGCCCATTGTAGCGATGTATCTCACTAAAAGTCTTGTGACAAAACTGGCATTCATATTTACCATCTTTTACGATGACACCGTCCCCAATGGATTTGCCAAGTCTACGCCGCTTCACACTCCTTTGATGAAACAACAACTGGTGTTGCATATCTGTGTCCTTGTCAGCAAATGTTAGATGGCATGCATGACATTCTAGAATATTTTTCAAATCATTCGATGTCTGCTTCTCAACCTTGTATAAGACAACTTGCTTCTGATTATCGTCTAAATAAGAAGCAATAGGGGTAACTGAAGAGAAGCTGTGATTTTCCCTCACAATGTCTTCTTGATGGGTAAGACCTGTAGCCTGCTGCATATCACATAAATCCAAAAAAGTCAAGCTGAATTGGTTCAAATATATCAGAATCATCTGTTAGACTTACGGATCTAGGAGTCGATTTATCAAGTTCATGAGTGCTCCCATCATTTCGAACAGAAATGGATCGCATTTCATTTGGGTGGCTGATAAGGGAGAGTATGTGTTGCCCAGATAGACAACCCAAGAGGGGGGGGTGAATTGGGTTTTAAAATAATTTAGATAATTTAAAACGTTATGGATGATTAATTAAAAACTATTGCAAGTTATTTAATTAATTACTATGTGCTGTGAGTAATATGAAATGAGAAGAGGGAGAGACAATCAATCACAAACACAAGTTTTATAGTGGTTCGGAGCTATCCCTTGCTCCTACGTCCACTCCCCAAGTTTCTCTTGGGAATTCACTATAACCCCCTTGGATTACAGCCGGTTGTTTTGCAAGCTCACAACCAAACTTGTTGTTTTACGAGCTCACAACGAACTCGGTCGGTTTTTCCAGGCTCACCGACTAGAACCGTCACCGATTGTTTTCCCGGGCTCACAATCAAACCCTTACACACGTTGGTTTTAAAACCGGCTCACCAACCAACCTTGAACCCCTTGATTCAATCCCCTGATTGAATCAAGTAAATACACGAGATGGAAGAAAACAGAAAATAGCTTCTCAAAAAGCAGATTTAAAACAATATAATCGTAAAGGAGTTAGAAGCCCTCAAACGCTTTTAAGATGGTGAAGAGGTGTGGCTTCTGGAACTCCGGTCTCCTCTTGAAAGAGTGGTCGACTTGAAAGCAGGAGGAGGAAGCTTTGAATGCTGGGAAGATGTTGGTGGAGCAGTAAATGCAGATCTCCCCTTTTTCTCGTTTAAGAGCACTTGCAAAGCTTGAAAACTCGAATGCTTGGAGTGGAATGTGTATTCTCTGTCTTGCTACAGTCTTCTGTGGCTATTTAAGCCAACCCCCACGGAAACTAGCCGTTACTCTACTTTTTCTGGCTGTTCTGCACACTCTGCGCAGCCTGACAATGTGACCGTTGGTGGGTTGGAGTCGACTCGCGCGATCAGGAATCGACTCGGCTGTAGCAGGAGTCGACTCGAGCTTTTCCGGAGTCGACTCGGCAACTGTTCCAAGTTTGAATTAAAGTTGCCGTCTTGACTGGGAGTCGACTCGTCTTGACCCGGAGTCGACTCGCCAACTTCTGGCGCTGACCTGGCAATTTTGGAGTCTGCTCATCCTCTGAAGTCCGTGGACCCAAATTTGAATTTTGTCCACTCGAGTCGACTCGTCTATCTTGGGAGTCGACTCGAATCTCAGAGCCCGAACTCCCGATTCTCTGACTTTTGGCTCATCCAGTCTTGGAGTCGACTCGAACTTTCTTGGAGTCGACTCGGCTCTCAGTTTCCGAAAGTTGGTCTTCTGCCTTTTGACGTGAAGCTTGTCTTGGAGTCGACTCGAGCTGTCTGGGAGTCGACTCGAATCTCAGAGCCCGAACTCCCGATTCTCTGACTTTTGGCTCATCCAGTCTTGGAGTCGACTCGAACTTTCTTGGAGTCGACTCGGCTCTCAGTTTCCGAAAGTTGGTCTTCTGCCTTTTGACGTGAAGCTTGTCTTGGAGTCGACTCGAGCTGTCTGGGAGTCGACTCGAATCTCAGAGGCAGTAACATGGTTTTCTGTCTGTCGATGGTCGCACAGTCTTGGAGTCGACTCGCGTACTGCGGGAGTCGACTCGAATCTCAGAGTCCATAAAACGCTCTCTGACTTTTTCTTTGTGTACCGCTGGGAGTCGACTCGCGTTCCACTGGAGTCGACTCGAATCTAAGATCTGAAAAACTGCTCTTTTATCCTTCTGTCTGTTTTCAGTCGGAGTCGACTCATACTGATTAGGAGTCGACTCGAGCTCGTGCCAGTGACCTTGATACGCTTGGAGTCGACTCGTGAAACTCGGGAGTCGACTCGAATCTCAGACATTGGTTCATGCAGAGTTCTTAACTTATCCAAAAGGTTATGAACCAAGTCTAGAGACACTGAGCAGGATTTTCACTGAAACACTCAATTGAATTCATTAGTAATCACACGATATACTCAAATGCTTTGAGCTCATCAAAATCAAACGGGGTTTTAATCAATCACTCCACAATCTCCCCCTTTTTGATGATGACAAAACTTTGAGTATATGTAAAATGAATTGCTCAATAAGTAATGAAATAAAATCCATAAATGAATTCAAATGTCTGAAAAATTTAATTTATCCAAGTTTGAAAGGTGTGAAACATTTAAATTTCGGAGTTAAAGCTCCCCCTTTCATTTGGAATTATATAAGCCTTCATATTATGCAATCAATTGTTTGGCTTATATGTTATTAATGATTTATCTTGATTAAAATTCAGATTCTCCCCCTCAACATATGCATTCAACTAGTTTTGATTTTCTGAATTTCCTTTTAATGCTTTGAAATTTTTGAACTGAATTTTTGTTTTTAGAGGGAAAATCTGTCAATTTGTTCTTGAGTACGATTCAGCTAATCTCCGAATATTCCTTGAATAGATTCTGGAGATTACTCCATTAGGAGCTCCAAAAGACAGATAATGAGCCTCGAGGTACCGAATCCACTGAGAACAAATTTGTGTGTGTTTTTAAGAGTTCTTTTACATATTTTATCCATATTTCTCCCCTTTTTACATATTTTATACATATTTCTCCCCCTTTTTGTCATCATATCAAAAAGGAGGCACTCACAGACAATCAATGGCACAAATGGCACAATCAAACATCAAATGGCACAGTCAATTGGCACAGAAATGAAGATAAGATGTCTACTCATTGTATTGATATGAAGATGAATACATTTGAGCATACTATAAGTAAAGCAAGAACAATACAAAAGAAGACAAAACACCACTCAAAATCATCTATGACCTCCTCGAGGATGTGGCTCCACCTCTCGAGGATGTAGCTCCTCCTCTGGAGGATGTAGCTCCTCCTCTCGAGGATGTGACTCCTCCTCTCGAGGATGCATCTCCACCTCTCGAGGATGTGACTCCTCCTCTCAATCGGCTCTGCTCCATGAGGAGGGCGACTGCCTCTGTCACATGGCCAAGCTGTGTGATGATAGACGTGGTGGCTCTGCTGTGCGTAGTGGAAAGCTCGGTCACCGACGTCTGAAGCCCAGTCACCGAGGTCTGAAGTGCATCCAGCTTGTCGATGAGTACATTCGACAAGCGCTCGGCCCCCTCGGTGGTGGTGTGCATGTCACGGCCTATCTCCTCTCGAAACTGTCGAGTGGTGCTCGTGATCTTACTCATGTTGCGGAACTGGGCCTGCATCAAATCCCTCATATTATATATCTCTTCCCGCACTTTAGCCGTCATGTCTGTTACGGCGGTCAAGGATGGCACCAATGCAGAGGATGGAGTGGGAGCAGGAGTGGGTGCAGGAGTGGGAGCTGGCACGGAACCTCGGAGCTCCCGGAGCAGCTCGTCTCTCAAATCTCGGACGATCTCCTGCCGCAGCTCCCGGAGCTGCTCTGGATCAATACGGACCTCCATAGGTGGTGGAGCTGAGGAGGAAGGTCCGGCAGAGGTAGTAGGAGCAGGAGGAGTGGATGGAAGGTCTGGATGGTCTGGGGAGTCTGGGTAGTCAAAATCTGGCTCAGGACTGGGTGATGGTCTGGTGGTCTGAGCAGTGAGAGTGGACTTCCTAACCCAGATCCCGTCTTTCTTCCGAAATTCCATCCTGTGCATGGTCCCCGTACCCAAGCGATCAGTCCATCGCAAGGCACGAGAGGGTTCCCTCTCAGGAATGGAAATTTCGTACTGCCTGAACAGGAGAGTGAATATCATCCCGTATGGGAGGGAGAGCCTAGGTCTATCCAGGGGCTCACACATATACCTATAAATGAGCTTGGGGAAGTTGACCGGGGTGTCCTGAAGAATGTAAGACATAATAGCTAGGTCCCTCTCATTCACAAAATCAAATCTCCCTGTCTTAGGGAAGATGGACCTGGACAAAATGCTCAAAAGGATTCTCACTTCAATAGGAAGTGAGCTAGCAGATACTTCATCTAGGGGGGACTGAGGTGGCTGCCCTAAGACGATCGTAAGGGCCTCAAATCTATCCTCAGGATGTGCAGGAGCTACCCCTACTAATGGAAGGTGGAGGATATGGGCAATGAGATCCTCCGTGACACGTAATGGGACACCTAATACGGTGCCCTCAATACCTCCATCTCCCCGATGGACGGTACTGTAGAACTCTTGAACTAGGCCAGGATAGGTGGGAAGGTCCAAGGTGAGGAAGTACTCTAGACCCTGGGCTCTAAGCCTATCGCCTATGGTGAATCCTTCCCGGGAGAGGAAGTCGAAATCGACATACCTCCCGGTGGAGACGGCCTTCCCGGCCAATGGTCTAACATGAACCACCCTAGGCGGGGAACGATCCGGAGGTGGTTGCCTCGCGGGATCATGCCGCGCCTTGGAGCGCCGCTCGGGAACGGCCGCGGGACGGGACCTCTTCCTAACGACGGCCTTACGAGGCATCTTGACCTAAACGGGAAGAAAATACCTTGAGGACGATGAAGGACGGACAGAGGAAGCTCGGGACGGACCGGAAATGACCTAGGAACGGACGGAAACTCAATGTCCGGCGAAGAATCGACGGGAGAAGGCCTAGGAGACGATCGGGGATGACCTAGGAGTCGGCTCTAGGGCTTTGTGAACAGTGGCGGCTTGAGGAAAAGTGTTTGCGAAACGACAAACCTAGGGTTAAAAAGTCGGATCCCGACTGCGAGTCGACTCCCCTGAGTCGCGAGTCGACTCGACCTCGAGTCGACTCCAGAATATGCGCGAGTCGACTCCTCCTTTGCTGCCAACTTTGCGAGTCGACTCCCGCAAATGCGCGAGTCGACTCCCCCTTAGGAGCCGGCTCTGAAACTTACTCGAGTCGTCTCTAACCTTGGCACGTATTTAAAAATCATGCTATAGCCGTGCCAAATGAGGGAAAATCACCTAATTAAGGACTGATTTGATGATCATTGAATAGAAACTCTATTTTAACCTCATCAAAATCAATTAATCTAGTGGAAACTCCCACTAGGATGGATCAATCACTCCTAATCCCCTTCTAAGCACACTAAACCTCTCTTCACTTAGGGGTTTTGTGAAAATATCTGCTAATTGATTATCAGTACACACAAAGTGGAGTGACACATCACCATTCAATACATGATCTCTTATGAAGTGATGTCTTATCTCAATGTGTTTAGTTCTTGAGTGTTGAATTGGATTTTTAGTTAGATTTATGGCACTTGTGTTATCACAATTAATGGGGATTGCATCTTGTTTAATGCCATAATTTTCTAATTGTTGTTTAATCCATAAGATTTGTGCACAACAACTCCCGGCTGCAACATATTCAGCTTCTGCAGTGGATAATGCAACCGAGTTTTGTTTCTTGCTAAACCATGAGATTAGGTTTTCTCCTAGAAATTGACAAGACCCGCTGGTACTTTTTCTATCAAGTTTACATCCAGCGAAGTCTGAATCTGTGTACCCTATTAAGTTTAGACTAGATTCTTTAGAGTACCACAGTCCTATGTTCTTAGTTCCTATTAAGTATTTAAAGATTCTTTTAACTGCAGCTAGGTGTGATTCTTTAGGATTAGCCTGATATCTAGCACACATGCACACACTAAACATAATATCAGGTCTACTTGCAGTAAGATACAGTAAAGAACCTATCATACCTCTATAAAGTTTTTGATCGACGGATTTACCTGATTCATCTTGGTCTAACTTACATGATGAGCTCATGGGGGTGCTGATTGATTTGTTTCCCTCCATATCAAACTTCTTGAGCATCTCCTTGATATATTTTGCTTGATTGATGAAGATGCCTTCTTCAGATTGTTTGATTTGAAGCCCGAGGAAGTAGTTCAGCTCTCCCATCATGCTCATCTCAAACTCACTCTGCATCAAATCAGCAAACTCTTCGCAGAGGCGATTGTTAGTAGCACCAAAAATGATATCATCAACATAAATCTGTACTAATAACATATCCTTATTTTGCTTTTTCAGAAATAATGTTGTGTCTACATTTCCCCTAGAGAATTCATGTTCTAATAGGAATTTACTAAGTCTCTCATACCATGCTCTAGGTGCTTGTTTTAACCCATAAAGTGCTTTGTTTAGTTTATACACATGATTAGGGTATTGATGGTTTTCAAAACCAGGAGGTTGTTCTACATACACCTCCTCATTAATATACCCATTTAAAAATGCACTCTTTACATCCATTTGAAATAGTTTGAAATCCTTAGAGCATGCATATGCTAATAATAGTCTAATAGCCTCAAGTCTAGCTACGGGAGCAAAGGTTTCATCAAAGTCTATACCTTCTTCTTGATTATAACCCTTTGCTACTAGTCTAGCCTTATTCCTTATAACAATTCCATTTTCATCTAGCTTATTTTTATATATCCATTTTGTACCTATAATTGGATATTCAGAAGGTCTCTCTACTAGTTCCCACACTTTGTTTCTAGTAAATTGGTTTAGTTCTTCTTGCATTGCATTTATCCAATTTACATCATTTTCGGCTTCTTCTATATGTTTGGGCTCAAAGTGTGAAACAAAGGCTAGATGATTATTCAAATTCCTAAGGGATGCTCTAGTCCTAACCGGTTGTGATGGATCATCTAGAATTAGTTCCTTAGGATGCCCATGAGCATACCTCCAAGCTTTTGTTAACCCATGATCCGCTATAGGCTCTTGGTTTGATGATTCTCCTTCAATCAACTTTTGATCATCTTGTAATCCCATCTCATCTATCTTTTCTTCAAGTATTTCAATATCATCATCAAAATTAACCTTCTTACTAGATGAGATGTCACTAGAGTCATCAAAAACTACATGTATAGATTCTTCTATAACTAGGGTTCTTTTATTAAAGACTCTATAGGCTTTACTAGTTGTAGAATAACCTAAGAATATTCCTTCATCAGATTTAGGATCAAATTTCCCTAGATTATCTTTCCCATTATTATGTACAAAACACCTACATCCAAAAACATGAAAATAGTTAACCTTTGGTTTTCTGTTTTTCCACAGTTCATATGGTGTTTTCTTTATGATGGGTCTTAATAGAACTCTATTTAATATATGGCAAGAAGTATTAATGGCTTCTCCCCAAAAGTACTTAGGGAGGTTACTTTCACATAACATCGTTCTAGCCATTTCCTCTAGTGTTCTATTTTTCCTTTCCACAACTCCATTTTGTTGTGGTGTCCTAGGTGCTGAGAAATTATGGGTTATCCCCTTTTTACTACAAAATTCATCAAATAATTGATTTTCGAATTCGGTACCATGGTCACTTCTAATAGCTATAACTGAGGATTCTCTAGCATTTGTTACTTCCTTATGGAACTTCTTAAACATAGAAAATGCTTGATCCTTATGCGCTAGAAACATGACCCATGTGTACCTAGAGTAATCATCTACTATAACTAGACCATATTTATTTCCACCTAGGCTTGTTATTCTAGTTGGACTAAATAAGTCCATATGTAATAGTTCTAATGGCCTAGAGGTAGAGACACATTTTATAGATTTAAATGAGTTCCTAGATTGTTTGCCAAATTGACATGCTTCACAAATTTTGTTCTTTTCAAATTTTAATTTTGGCAAACCTATCACGGAATCTCTTTTAACAAGTTTAGTTATTGTGTCCATGCTTGCATGACCTAACTTACGGTGCCATAACCAACTAGCATCACTTTCTTTAGTTTCATTAACAACTAAACATTGGTTATGTTTTGCTAGATCTTCTAGGTCTACCACATATACATTTCCATGTCTAATCCCTTTAAAAACTAAGCTATGATCATTAGGATTTGTTATAATGCATAGTGATGGTTTAAACATAACATCATATCCTTTATCACATAATTGACTAATGCTTAACAAGTTATGCTTAAGACCATCAACATATCTAACATTATCTATAAAAGTAGAAGGGGTGATTTGAACTTTACCAATACCAATGATGTGACCTTGGTTGTTGTCTCCAAAAGTCACAGCACCTCCCTTCTTAGCTTCAAGGGTGAAAAATTGATCTTTATCACCCGTCATGTGCCTTGAGCAGCCACTATCCAAATACCAGCAATTTTTGTTGACCTTGGCTGCAAGACACTCCTACACAAGCAAATCATGTCATCTTAGGTACCCAAGTTTTCTTGGGTCCTTCATGGTTAGTCAAGTTGGTTCCTTTTGGAACCCATACCCTTTTAATTTTTCTTTTAGTTTTACTTTTCCTAAAATTACATACATTTGCTTTATGACCTATTGTACCACAACAAAAGCAGGTTATTTTCTTAGTTTTTGTTTCCCCAGCTTTAACAAAGAAGTTACTAAGAAGTTTTTGCTTATTCCTTGGTTTATACCCTAAACCCGCTTTATTAAATACCGCACGTTGACTATTTAGTATCATGTTTAATTTTTCAGAGCTATATGTGAATTTTTCAACTATGGGTTTATATTTGTTAAGTTCTTTGGTTATTGTTTGTTTTTCGGCTTTTAGATCATTAAGTTCTTTAGTGAGATCCTTATCTAAGGTTTGTTTACATTTTTTAAATTCTGAAAATTCCTTAGTTAGTTTTTCATTTTCTTTAGTTAAGGTGTTAGTCTTTTGAGTTAATAGTTGGTTACTTGTTTTAAGTTCTATATTTTCTTTGGTGATTAAATCCTTATCCTTAACTAATTTATCGTATTTATGTAAGTATGATTGATTAGCTAATTTTAGTTCTTTATTCTTAAGATTTATGGCCTTATATTCTACCATCAGTTCATTAAATGCATCATAAAGTTCATCAAAAGAAAAATCGGAATGCGTATCGGAAGTTACCTCGTCTTCGTTGGCCATGAAGCAGAAATTGGCCTTTTCTTCTTGTTCCTCGTCAGATGAGGAGGATGATGAGTCGGAGTCGGATAGTGTAGTGACAAGAGCTTTCTTCTTCTTGTACTTACTCCCCTTCTTCAGTAAGGGGCATTCAGCTCTTATGTGACCCGGCTTCTTGCACTCGTAACACCCAATCCCCTCGTTTTCTCTTTCCTTACCTTTGTCCTTCCGGTAGAAATTTGAGGGCCCTCTCCTTTGATGATAAGACTTCTTGTGGTTGATGAATTTCTTGAATTTGCGCACAAGAAGAGCCTCACCACCATCTTCCTCATCTTCTTCTTCTTCACTGCTGCTGCTGCAAGATAAGTCCTTGTTAGAAGAAGTAGATTTTAAAGCTATTACCTTTTTCTTATGGGAAGACTCTTCCTCGTTGTGTTGTTTCATGGTGAGCTCGTGAGTCATCAGGGATCCAAGGAGCTCTTCAAGTGGAAGCTTGTTCAAGTCTTTAGCTTCTTGGATCGCCGTCACTTTAGCTTCCCAAGACCTTGGTAGACACCGAAGGATTTTCCTGACAAGATCACTGTTAGTATAACTCTTGCCAAGGCTTTTTAGGCCATTGACAATGTCAGTAAACCTAGTGAACATACTAGTGATTGTCTCATTAGAATCCATTTTAAATAGTTCATACTTATGAACCAATATATTAATTTTGGATTCTTTAACTTGATTTGTGCCCTCATGGGTCACTTCAAGCCTATCCCAGATCTCTTTTGCAGAGTTGCAAGTAGAGACCCTATTGAATTCATTTCGGTCTAAGGCACAATAAAACACGTTCATAGCCTTAGAGTTTAGTTGTGCCTTCCTCATGTCATGTTCATCCCAATCCTTTTCTAGTTTGGGTACCTTGACACCATCTATATATATGGACGGGATGTATGGGCCATTTACTACAATGGTCCACATCTCATAGTCTTGGGATTGGATGAATATTCTCATCCTAGTCTTCCAATATGAGTAGTCAGATCCATTGAAGAAAGGGGGTCTTTGGGTGGACTGACCCTCAATGTGAGAAGATCCAAATGGGGTTGTCATTTTGATCTTTTAACTCTTGAGTGGAAGAGTTTTTGGCTCTGATACCACTTGTTGCCCAGATAGACAACCCAAGAGGGGGGGGTGAATTGGGTTTTAAAATAATTTAGATAATTTAAAACGTTATGGATGATTAATTAAAAACTATTGCAAGTTATTTAATTAATTACTATGTGCTGTGAGTAATATGAAATGAGAAGAGGGAGAGACAATCAATCACAAACACAAGTTTTATAGTGGTTCGGAGCTATCCCTTGCTCCTACGTCCACTCCCCAAGTTTCTCTTGGGAATTCACTATAACCCCCTTGGATTACAGCCGGTTGTTTTGCAAGCTCACAACCAAACTTGTTGTTTTACGAGCTCACAACGAACTCGGTCGGTTTTTCCAGGCTCACCGACTAGAACCGTCACCGATTGTTTTCCCGGGCTCACAATCAAACCCTTACACACGTTGGTTTTAAAACCGGCTCACCAACCAACCTTGAACCCCTTGATTCAATCCCCTGATTGAATCAAGTAAATACACGAGATGGAAGAAAACAGAAAATAGCTTCTCAAAAAGCAGATTTAAAACAATATAATCGTAAAGGAGTTAGAAGCCCTCAAACGCTTTTAAGATGGTGAAGAGGTGTGGCTTCTGGAACTCCGGTCTCCTCTTGAAAGAGTGGTCGACTTGAAAGCAGGAGGAGGAAGCTTTGAATGCTGGGAAGATGTTGGTGGAGCAGTAAATGCAGATCTCCCCTTTTTCTCGTTTAAGAGCACTTGCAAAGCTTGAAAACTCGAATGCTTGGAGTGGAATGTGTATTCTCTGTCTTGCTACAGTCTTCTGTGGCTATTTAAGCCAACCCCCACGGAAACTAGCCGTTACTCTACTTTTTCTGGCTGTTCTGCACACTCTGCGCAGCCTGACAATGTGACCGTTGGTGGGTTGGAGTCGACTCGCGCGATCAGGAATCGACTCGGCTGTAGCAGGAGTCGACTCGAGCTTTTCCGGAGTCGACTCGGCAACTGTTCCAAGTTTGAATTAAAGTTGCCGTCTTGACTGGGAGTCGACTCGTCTTGACCCGGAGTCGACTCGCCAACTTCTGGCGCTGACCTGGCAATTTTGGAGTCTGCTCATCCTCTGAAGTCCGTGGACCCAAATTTGAATTTTGTCCACTCGAGTCGACTCGTCTATCTTGGGAGTCGACTCGAATCTCAGAGCCCGAACTCCCGATTCTCTGACTTTTGGCTCATCCAGTCTTGGAGTCGACTCGAACTTTCTTGGAGTCGACTCGGCTCTCAGTTTCCGAAAGTTGGTCTTCTGCCTTTTGACGTGAAGCTTGTCTTGGAGTCGACTCGAGCTGTCTGGGAGTCGACTCGAATCTCAGAGCCCGAACTCCCGATTCTCTGACTTTTGGCTCATCCAGTCTTGGAGTCGACTCGAACTTTCTTGGAGTCGACTCGGCTCTCAGTTTCCGAAAGTTGGTCTTCTGCCTTTTGACGTGAAGCTTGTCTTGGAGTCGACTCGAGCTGTCTGGGAGTCGACTCGAATCTCAGAGGCAGTAACATGGTTTTCTGTCTGTCGATGGTCGCACAGTCTTGGAGTCGACTCGCGTACTGCGGGAGTCGACTCGAATCTCAGAGTCCATAAAACGCTCTCTGACTTTTTCTTTGTGTACCGCTGGGAGTCGACTCGCGTTCCACTGGAGTCGACTCGAATCTAAGATCTGAAAAACTGCTCTTTTATCCTTCTGTCTGTTTTCAGTCGGAGTCGACTCATACTGATTAGGAGTCGACTCGAGCTCGTGCCAGTGACCTTGATACGCTTGGAGTCGACTCGTGAAACTCGGGAGTCGACTCGAATCTCAGACATTGGTTCATGCAGAGTTCTTAACTTATCCAAAAGGTTATGAACCAAGTCTAGAGACACTGAGCAGGATTTTCACTGAAACACTCAATTGAATTCATTAGTAATCACACGATATACTCAAATGCTTTGAGCTCATCAAAATCAAACGGGGTTTTAATCAATCACTCCACAGTATGTATGAAGAAACCTCTTTGCAAGACACAAACTGCTTGCCATTTGGGCTGGAAATGTGTGTTCACAAGTACAGGAAATTATAGGTAAGACACTCATCAATTGACCACAAACTGAAATGCATTGATAATCTAGAAGATAGCATATAATTAAACATCATCTCCTATAAATCATCATGAAGTAGCTAGACATTAAATTAATGCACATGTTTCAACAAAGATAG
This sequence comes from Phoenix dactylifera, assembly GCF_051530095.1. Classification (NCBI taxonomy): domain Eukaryota; kingdom Viridiplantae; phylum Streptophyta; class Magnoliopsida; order Arecales; family Arecaceae; genus Phoenix; species Phoenix dactylifera. The sequence continues at coordinate 27,066,181 of NC_143196.1, read as the reverse complement.
CATACAGAAATTCTATGCGACATTATTATCAATAAATCACAAAGAGAGAGAAGGAAAATGAATAAGAGTGCAGGGTTATATATATCTGTTATTCTTCCATGTCCAGATAAATCATGACTAGATAACCTATAAGCTTAACCATCACAGGAATGATAGATGTTTGAGAAGTTCAACAGCATAGTCAGACTGACTTGGAAAGCTTGAAAATAGTTTGACATGCAGCTCATCCTATGCAAAAGAATTGTTACAAACCTGTAACTTAAGTCCAGACAAGTAGAATCAGAACGTGGCTCAAACAGGAATTGGAAAAAGCATCAAATAAAAAAGTACAATATCTGGAAAAAAATCATCAGCGTTTAAGACTGAATCAAGGATTTAGGTATTGCTTGCCATGTACATGCCGACCAGGGGTCTGCACAGCATGTGCCACAAGCCATGTAATGCCAACACTTGGCATGGGCCAGCCCACTGGGCGTCATGGCAATAGCAGTCGACATGGTTTGGCATTAATAGTTATGGGCCTGTGCATGGGCATGGGCTTTTTTTCCCTTTTTGGGAATAGCATACTTTAAACATTTCCTGGTCTTGTTAAAAGTCATTTCATGCATTAAAACAAAAATTTAAAGCAATATATAGTGTCATATAATCAAGAAAAGATGACATGTATCCATGCAAGAAAAGATGACATGTATCCATGCTGGATATAATGCAATGCGTCATTTATGCAAATACAACATCCTAACAATGCATTAACATTTCTTCAAGGACGATACATCATAAAAATAGACAAAAATCATTCATAACAAAAAGAAGAATTGGTGTTTGAGATTTGAAAAAGATTAAGGCATGTATAGAGACTAAATATCATAGTTATTAAACTCAGAAAGGATAGGCCAGTCAAACCAAAACACTGGAGAACCGGACCCCTGGCCAGTCTGATACCCTAACAGGACTGTGTATCCATTTAATCTCACAAGGATTGGGCACCACAACCCCGCGCGCTCTCCCTTCCTCTCCCACTCCCTCCTTTGCTTCTCCCCACTTGAATAATGGTGTTTAAAGTGGGTTTCAAACTACTGATCTATGGTTCAATGTAGGTCTTCTTAACCACAGCACCAACACTTGCTTTTGTTTAATCAGGATACTTTGTTATACTTATCAAATCATTAGATGAAGCTATTTTAACCAAATTTTGAAACTTTGAAATCGGTTACTTCCAAAAGACATAATTTTCTGGGTAAATTATGTTTTTAGTCTTCCAAGTTTAGGTTGCATTTTTACATGGTCCCTAAACTTCAAAACCCCTAATTAGGTCCTTAGAGTTTCACTTGTGTTTTAATGTCATCCTTCCAGCCAATTTCCGACATCGGAAAGTTGCATATAATGCACATGCGGCGTTCTTTTCCTTGTTGGCACCAATGTCAGCATATGAGTGATGATGTGGCATAACAGGTGGAAATTTTTATTTTGATGATGCAACATATAGGTGATGACGTGGTATATGCGTGATGAGATGGCACACAGCATGTGCCACAGTGGAATTGTTTTTCCAAAAGCTTCCAATCGCTGAGTGCCACATCATCACCCATATGCCATGTCATTACCCATGTACCACATCATCACCTATCTACCATAAATTATGCTTTTGGTCCTCTTAAATTTCACCAATATTTTTAAACGATCCTATAATTTAAAAATCTCTAATTAGGTCCCTTGATTTTCAAGTGTGGTTTAATGTAGCCCTTTTAAGTTGATTATGACCAATTTCTAATATCAAGAATGCCCGATAACCCCCAATTAGAACCCATATGCCCCCCTCCTCTTTCTCAACCTCTTCCCTATCTTCAGCACCCAACCCCCTTCTCCTCCTCGTCGTCCTTCTCCATCCTCGACATCACCCCCCCATGCCCTCTCCTCCTCTGTCGGCCTCGGTGACAACCGAACCCCCCCACCCTCGGCAATCACCAAGCCCCCCCCCTCGTGATGACCCAGCCTTCCTGCATCTTGGCACAACCCTCCTTTTGCTCTGCCTTCGCCGTGGCACTACGCCCGCTCTGCCCCAACCTCCTCCATTGGGTCCTCTCGCCCTTCCTCCATCGTTGAGCCTATCACTGCCTCCCTCTAGTCGAGCATGTCATCGCGCGGCCTTCCTCCTCCTCCTCGTGCGACCCGCCGCCTCTCTCTCTTATCCCATTAGTAAGGAAACGAACATCACATATGCATCACGTAGAACTTTTCGGTGCTAGAAACTGGCTAGAATCAACCAAAAAGGCTATACTAACTTGAAAATTGAGGAACCTAATTATAGATTTTTAAACTATAAGGACTATGTAAAAGCATTTGTGAAATTTGGCGGACTAAAAGCATAATTTATGGTATATGGGTGATGATACGATATATGGGTGATGATGTGGCACTCAGTGATTGGATACTTTTGGATGGAAATTTTTACTGTGGCACATGTCCGGAGCCACATCACCAACCCATATCCCACATTATCATTCATATGCCACATCATTACCCATATGCCGCAACATCAAAATAAAAATTTTCATTTGTTATGCCATGTCATCACCCCTATGTTGATAATGGTGCCAGCAAGGAAAAAATGCCACGTGTGCATCACGTGCAACTTTCCGATGCCGGAAATTGGTTGAAATTGGGTGGACGGATGACATTAAAACAATTGACACTCTAAGGACCTAAGTAGAAGTTTTTGAAGTTTAGGGACCGTTTAAAAATGCAACTTAAGCTTGGATGACAAAAAAATATAATTTACAAAAAGAAACATATATACTTGTTTTATCTTTTGGATATTTTCAAAACTTTATTTTCATCATAAAACAATGTTGACAAGTATCCTGCATTTTCCTATATTATATATTTTAACAATTTTTGATAAAAATTAAATGATTCATGATCATTTTTTACTAATATTATAACTAAAGGATTGCATAGAGTGTTGATACATGTGATTTATAAAGACTATTTCATAAAAAATTATCAATAACTATACATATTTTCTTATACTAATTCTATTTTATGTTTTTTCAATTTTTAAATATTTTTAGTGCAAACTTGGTTTGACTGATTGACCCAGTGGTTAGACCAATGACCCGATGACCTGGACCCTTCGCCAAGTCGGTCTCTAGTCTGGATTTAATAACTATGCTAAATATAAGACCTTTCGTACTCGACCCTTCAGATATGGAAATGTTTGGATATAATAACATTTATGAGTTATTACTATATAAAAAACTTCCTACCATTTTAAAGTTGTTACTTTGAAACAACATCAAATTTTAAAGCTATTTATGGAATTTGTTCATGAGTTAAAGCTGGCCTTCTAATTTCAATGAATTTTGAGTTTGATTTTTTTTATTGACTCAAATAAGGGTTAGTTTCTTATATGCATGCAATATCTTAAGCAAATGAAGATCGAAATGATATTTATATAAAAAAATTCGATTTCAGTCAGTTGCTTGCTAGGTCATAAGTTGTTTGGCTATTGAGTCATACTTTTACTAAATCCCACCTACCTCCATAATCTTCAGATTAGTCAAAAAAGGGGGGGAGGGATGCAGGGGGCATGCTGAGCCACACCAAATCAGGGTAGTTTGACAGAATTCAATGCCAAGCAGTTTGCAGTGCCCCACCACCTCTATGACTCATAACTTATAGGCTTGTCATGGTATGTGCAAAGTGGCATGGTCAACATTCAAGCCCTACACAAAACTACTCATTTTATGTTAGGATAGCACATCTCTAAAGCCACAGTTCATAAAAGTACAATGACAGTGACTCTTCAAATAAAACATTACCAGAAGGATGCCTTTAAAGATGCTAATGATGAGAACATATCAATCAAATGGTTCCAATCCTTTGGAGAGTGGATTTCACATAGCAAAAACCTCAAAAGTCAAAACTACCATTAGACTTTGCAATAATTGATCTCCAGCAATTGCAATTATGCAAGATACAAAGAAAATGAAAGATATTTATTGGTTGCTTTTTGCTTGTCATATTTTCCTCTTACAATTGATAAGGTACTAAAAAGACTGTGCCAAGGATACAAGAAGGACAAGTGATATAGGTTAGAGGCATGTAGCTTTTATTCAACATGCAAAAGTAATTGGAAAGCTTGTTTACCTTGTGCAATCATGCAATGATGCTGCAAGGGAAAGAATTTGCGGATAAAATTTAGGAAAGAATTGGGATTTCCATGGTCACCTGTGTTCCATGGCTGAAAAGATTCTTTGTTTATCTTTTGATGGAGGCCATATTTTAATCTTTATCCACAAACCAGCCAGCTTATCTTCCCCTTCCAACTTATTGACATTGCATTTAGCAAATGACAAAGGGAGTTTGTGATGTGCCACAAAAGTTAGAATAATCATTTTCATAAATATGTTGATTATACCATAACAATGTCGCGGTAAATTATATAGGAAGAAGCAAAATAGCATTAAGGGTCTTGTTCCATGGTTTGAGCTCCTTTTCACTATTATCTATCAAGTTAATGTCAAGCAATTGAGGAACAGGTATACTAGAGGAGGTGTATGATGTTCTTGGTGGGTGCAGGACCTGGTACCCGAAACCTTAGCAACATTAGTTATAAACACGGTGACTCTTATAATGAGAAGATATTGCATATTTGGAAATGCAAAAGGCTTCCCAACTTATACCTATTTTTATGGTCATTTATAGCACATTAAATAAATACTATCCTATATCTTTCGTGCACAACTCATTGAATGTACACAAACTGTATATTCATGGTGGTACACGCATTCTTGCATGTATGTACGTGGTGTACGATGCAAGTATGTGCTTGAGGGTGGGTAGGCGTGTGTGGGTGTGTTTGTCTCTATATGAATAGAAGATGGATAGATATGTCTGATTGCGCATAATGTACTTGTGGCCATATGTACATTTTGGCCATATTTATAGGGTATAATTACTAAAATTACTAAATCTAACATCAACATATAGTAAATTCTAAATATTTTCTCTTGTGCATCTATATTTGTGTACATATTTGATCCTAATATAGTTATTTTCAGAGGTGCAACTGGTATATTATATTATCGCAGGATACCTGTCAAGTTTAAAGAAAAATTTTATTGTACATCCTCATGACCAACCATGTTTTATAGTACAGAATATTGGGCAGCTAGAAAACATTATGTGCATGAGACGGTTTAGCCAAAATAAAAATTTTGAGATAGATATATAGTAATTTAAGAAAAGATAGAATAAGAAATAAAGTCATAATCAATCTGTCTATGGAAGGGAGTGACCAGGAATGAGAAAATAAACTTTTTGATGCTTCATATAAATATAACTCATAAAATATTAGAAAATCTCAAAATAGTTTTAAGAAGAGTGCTTCAAAATGCAGGAGAACATAAAGAGTTTTAATTATACAAGAAAATTCTGCTGCCACCAGCATAGAAGATATAATTAATTATATCATCAAAGTAGACTGCATCGATCCCAATTTAAGATACTATCGGAGTGAAATAAGGGATCCAAGGAAGAACAGTGGCTAGATTTTATTAGTAACAAGTAAATACTTTGTATGTAAGAAAATTGAGATGTTGTGGGGATAAACACCAATCAAAAGACATGAGACAATCCAAATGCACTTGATCATGATCTTTAAATCGTTCGCTGTACAATGCAAAAAAAAAAAATTGAATTAGAATTGGAATGAGATGTATTTCGAGCATTAAATGAATCGACAATATAAGAAAGGAAGAAGAAGAAGAAGGCAGGAAAGCTAGAAGCAACCTAACGTATTGCCGGCAGTTCAGCCCGGCCACACCGTCCTTCCTCTTGAGCTCGAGAAGCAGTTTCCATCCCCTTGGCAAGTCATCCCCCACCACCGACGCATCAACGATCTTCCTCCTCTTCCTCCAGTTCCCCCACTGCCCTTGCAAGCCACTCAAAAACCGCAGCAGTTCCTCCTCCGCCTTTAACCCCGCCGTCCTTCGCCTCAGCTTCTCCCCAAAAGGATCCACCATTTCCCCCAACCCGACCAAATCCACCGCCACGCCCTTGGCATTCAGAACCTCCCGATCCCTATCATCCACCACTACCAACGCCTTGCTACTACTATCACCCGCGTCGGGATTCCGGTGGGTGGAGATGGGGGTGGCTACGGTTAGCGCTAGGTTGGTTTGAGACTGGGATGGGAGTTGGGGAGGGGGTGCGGAGGAGTCCTCACGGGCGAAGAGCTGGCGGAGGAAGGAGACGATCTGCTGATTCTTGCGGCGTCCTGGGTCGTCATCCTCGGCGCTGGTGCCGTCGGTGGCGGATGTGGCGGAGAAGGAATGGGGGGAGGAGGAGAGGTGGCCGCGGGGGCGGCGGCGGGCGATGGAGGAGGAGGAGGAGAACGAAGAAGGGGGGCCGTTGGGCTTGCGGGGGGCGAGGCGGAGGCGGGAGTAGGTCTGCTTGCGGCTGCCGGCGCTCTCATTGAAGACGGAGCGGTCGATCTTGGGGACGACGATATCGTCGCAGCGGTGGGGGTCGAAGGCGTTGGGACAGGAGAGGGAAAGGGTGTTGAGCTCGGCCTGGGAGAGGAGGCGGAGGTCGACCACCGGGATAAGCTCCGTCTCCATGGGAAGAGGAGAGAGCGAGCTTCGAAGGAAGGGATCTCAGAGAGAGGGAGAGAGGGAGGCAGGAAGGCAGGGCGGCTCATGGACTGAAGGTTTATAAAGGTCCGGATCCGATCACTCGGAAGCGACAATTGATAGGTCGCGGGTATGCACCTGAAATGCACGTGATCAGGTTTGTCTATGCCCGTTTTGGAAAATTTTGAAGGGCCGGGAGCCTTTCCAATTCCTCCAAAAAAAAAAAAAAAAAAAATATATATTTGATAAAAATTTTGAAAAAGCTGTTTTAGCTTTTTTTTTTTAGAAAACTAAAAATAATTTTTTTAGAAGAAGCTCCGAGTTTTCCGAAACACTGTTTTCAGCTTTATTAAGAAGCTATTTTTTTACCAAAATACCTTTATTAATATTTTTTTTCTCCCAAAATCCTCCATCCTACCGCCTCTTCCCCTCTCTCTCCCTCTCTATCTCCTTCTTTTCAACGCCGCCGGCTGTTTCTTTTTTCTTCTTTTTTTTGGTGAATCCATGGCTGCCCACGGTGGCCGCCACCGCCCATGGTCGGTGATCCTTCTGCAGGTCGTCACGACGCCACCCGTGGTGCGCGGTCGGCCCATGGAGCGGCTGGGCTCGGCCGCGGGGTGGCCGGGCCTCTGCTAGTCGCAGGACCACGGCGTCCCAGCCACGGGACCGGGGAAGCGAGCTGTAGCAAAGTCCCTATGGAGGCCGACCGTGGGGTGCTTTTTTGGGTGGCGGCATCCTCCTGCGGCGACGTGCGCCTGCGGTGGAGCTGTAGGGTGGCGATGTTCGCCCGCGGTAGGATACAGTTAGGAACTATTTTAAATAGGTCTAAAAGTTAAAATATAGCAAATTACGGCGCAGTCGGTCCAAAAATATTTCTTCAAAATAGTTACAGTTTTATTAGTCTCTCTATTAGCATGTTGGGCCCAAAAAGCAATTGCTATACCCCAAGTATGCCAAAGTAGAAGATGGCGACCATCTATGTAAGCGGTGCATCTCTAAATCCAATTACCATAGCCAAATCATCTTCGAGCAGAATTACATACGTCTCATATTTTAACTTCGGAACATTTTTTTTGACTGATTTCAGCTCACAACTTCTTGGCTTAAAAATTTTAATTGGGTCCTTTCAATTATCATACTGACTCAATATGATCTTCATTTACCCACCGTCCAATACTAGTACTCCCCGACTTAATTCTACGCCCTCAAGATCATTCCCACGAGTCCTTCACTACCTCCACCGCACCGCAAAATCAATCCCTCCAACCTCCTCATCAACATCGCTCGACATGTCAAGATTGCCGACTTTGGGTTCGATAAGATCCTGACCAAGGTCACGGACCGTTGGGATTATAGCCTAAATAAGCCTGAAGCTGAGCAATACCAACCTCAATGAGGGTTCCATGATGGCTATTCTAGTGATCAGTAACTTTGGTCTCAGCATGCTCATATCTAGGGTGATTCCCTTTTGGTAAGTATCCATAGTGCAACCCTTCACTTTGCAATAAAAGAATTGGACGCTCTGATTGATTTTCTTGATCAAGGATCAAAATTCAAGCCTAGTAGAAGTACCCATGTGGAAAGCCGTCAAGAAACCAACAATGCAGGATGATTCTTGTTTCCTAGGAGCTCCCACCATTTAATTTTCTTAAGGTAAACTTCGACGACAGTATCTTGGATGGTGGTAACAGAGGAGTGAACTTTGTGATCAAAGACCATGAGTCCAGATTCATTGTAGCGGATGGGCGGCGTACAGCCCGGGAGTCGGTCATTGGACTAGAGCTGAGAGTAGCCTAGAAGGGTTTCACCTTCGCTAGGCATGCAATGGGAGCAGACTGCATTCACTTGGAGGGCGACTTAGCCATAGTAATTGATTGGATATAGGGAAGACACAACAATGAAGGATTACACCAGTTGCTTCAAGATATGCGAAGAATTTCAAGGGAGCTTTCTGCCTTCAGAGCCACGCGCATCTTTCGGGAGGCGAACGAGACAGCCGACTAAGTTGCGTCCTATGCTGTGCACCACTTGGGGGCTTCCTCAGAAAGAGTATTGAGTCCTGCATGCTCTACAGCAGATACTTATTTCAGATTACTCGGAGTGCACTCAAGCTCGATTAATATGAGGCACCGGCTCATAAAAAAAAGAAAGAAAAAAAAAAAACAGAAACCAGCACTGCAATCGCGAGAGCAAACGGCGCATAATCCCTCAGTTTGCATTTATCCACTGCAATCTCTCCATGAAAGGACTCTATTTTGCTCGTAGGCCATGAAGTTATAAGGCCTAGCACACACCGGTGGATTAGTTAGAGAATCAAGAGCATGGGGCAAGGACGGCCTCTGGTATTCCAATAACCCAGTAAATAAGCAATGAGTCTGCTGAAACAGGGGGCATTATCGGTTCAAGTGACCTTGAAGCCAATGCTGCTAGGCATCTCAAGGACAAGGTCGTCAGGGATTTGGAAAGGTTTTTTTTGAATCAAGAAGATGATAGAGGAGTTTGAGGGAGGCGACTCGGGAAGAGTCAGGAAGGGTAGGGGTTGTGGAGAGGGTGCCGAGGAGAAGAACAGCATGGGGAAGAGGGAAGGGGAACGAGAGGAGGGAGGATAGGGCGGAGAGCAGAGGGAGGGGAGGGGCGAGGGATTTATAGAGCCAAGCGTGGAAGAGGGAGAGGAGAGAGGGAAGGGAAGAATGGGTACTTCCTATTTCTAATCTAAATTCAAATGCTCATCATTTTTCAATTTTCTCAATTATAATTCATAATAAATGTTGAGAGTGCATACCAAAAAAATTGGAATCTCACAAAAAAAAGGAAATCGAAGTCGCATAATTTTTATTTAAGGATTTACATTAGGTTGGACGAGTTCATGGCTTCCTTATCCTTCCACATTAAAAGAATGTTGGGTCCATATCTATAAGTTGTTTTGAGCTTGATCTTGAGTCAAAACTTTAAATCCAATTTAGAATTGCACAAATTTAGGGCTCATAATTTATGAGCTTGATGGTCCAACCAATCTCAACCAATATTTATATGGTATATATTTAAATGTTTGGCATAGGCCACAGAATTATAATAAGAATACAAAAATACAATATTAAAAATTGTTTATCATAAGGTAAAGATTCTAGTCATTAAAAAATTATTCTTCTAACTAAGGGTTATACATAAATTACTACTATAGATTTGGAATTATAAACATGATTACGAATTGGGATAAGCATATTCTTTTTTGAATTTTGATTTATTACTCATTTGAGTTGGCCCGAGCTTAGTTGTAAATTTTTAGGCTAAGCTTGGGCCCATGTATCTTCAGTTGAGTATGGGGCAAGTTGAACTCAACCTAGGTATAGTAATCTGAACCAGTGCAATCCGCTTGATGTGCATCTCTATCCTTACTAAGAAGTAACAAGATGTAGTTAAATTTTCAGGATTTGACATCATATATAATCTGGTGATACATGTGAAGATAGATAGTTTGCACTATCTTTTTTTAAGGGAATGTCGAACTCATTATTCCATAATTAACATAAGATAAAGGATTCATACAAAAGGCCCTCGAGGTAAGCTTTATATTAGTTATTTGAAATGGGAGAATGCTTAAAAGAGAACTTAAGTTTAGTTGGGACCCAAACTCTCAATTTATGTAAGACTAGTTCTTAACACATGAACATTACCCTTTCCCACTTGGGCAAGAGGGCAGGGTTTGATTCCAGAAGGGTTGGGGGAGGGGAGGGGAGGGGAGTAGATAGAGTTGATTGAGATATGTTGATTAAAGAGAGTAGAGAGATCCTATTGAGACAGGTGGAGTTCAAATATAGAAGTTCTAATTTCTTACTAGAGAAAATAAAGTGAGCCAATTGGGTCTTTGTGGTGGGTTTGAAATTCTGTTTCTTATTTATAATATGAGTCCGAGCAAAACAAGGAGTCTTTAGGGTCTAGAAGCTGAGGGTATGTGCAATAATTTAGAACTTCATCTAAAAAGACTAACCAGAAGATCCTATTTGAATTCTTCAGCTCTATATAAATATCAAAAATGTACCTAATGCATTATCGATGTGGGACTAAACATGTTGCAGGAAATCCTTTGATAACACGGATTCCTATTTCTCAATGATATCCCAGGATCGAGACAATTGGCTGAATCCTGTGAAACTATTTCATAGAAGTTATTGAGAGACAGGAGAGTAAGTTTATAAACCCCATTTATCAAGCGAAAGCTCGCATACAGGAAAGGCAACGAATATTGTCAACCACCGTGTAACATAAATAGTAGAGATACGGCGGGTATGCTTCCTTCAAAGACTGGCAGATCGATAAAAAATCAAGGATCCTCTTTTGTGTCTGCTCTTTGAAGTTTAAACCACCATGATAGACCGTTCCCCATTAATTAAGTAGAACGCGTCACGCCGCTCGTTCTTTTGATAAGAAGTTTATAAACCCCCTTCATCAAGCGAAAGTTCGCAGACAGGAAAGGCAATGAATATTGTTAACCACCGTGTAATGTAAATAGTAGAGGTATGCTGGGCATGCTTCTTTCAAAGACTGGCAGACCGATAAAAAATCAAGAATCCTCTTTTGTATCTTCAAAGACACAGATCCTCACATACTTCTCTTGTTTGAACCCCAACATTCTCGCGGAGCTAAAGATCCACTTTTATTCAAATCTAATTACCAATACAAATCCAATCACAAGTACTTCTATTAGTCCATGGTCAAGTCAAGTAGATCCATACTGCAATATCCTTCAGCTTATATAAGTCAGGGACTGGATCCACTCTAACTCCACTTAATCTATTATATCTTGTCCTTATAAGATATACAGTCATCTGTCACATGCCACTCGTGCTAGTGAGATGGAGCATAATAATATAAACCTCATTTCCTGTTATTAATACTAAGATAATCAAAATTAAAGAATGGCATATTTTTCTTACTCTACTATACTTTCAATATAAATTTAAGCATTTATAAATAAATGTTGTGTATCTTGCCCTTTTCTTAGGAACCAAGATAGGGACAAGATTGAGTTGTTATGCGTTGAAGGTCAAAAATAACGGTCATCAGTGTTATGATGAAAAGTGAACAACTACTCCATCAACATGCCATGTACAACAGATCTACATGAGATTGTTAAATTCAATTCAGAATGGCATCGGGGTTAAGTGGGTTTGGCTTTTGTCTTTGATTTCAAAGATATGTTTTCACATATTACTTGAGATTTTGAGTATAAGTTTTACTTTTATACTAGAATAAAATAGAAGCAGAGAACGATAACAAATTAAAAATACAAATTATAGTAATAATTAATAAAAGCCTCTTAAAGCTAAGTTAACCATAAAAAACCTTTTGGTTTAGTAACTATTCTTTTATTTACTTTAATAATACTTAAGATATATTTATAATTCTTTTATTTCAAGTAATCTTATTATTGTTTCGACTTAAATTTTTATTTGTATTTTATTTTACTATTATAACTTATTATATACTATCATAATAGCTAGGAATAGCTCATAAAATATAAAATTTTATAACATGAAAATAATTTTATTTACTAGTAAAAATCTATAATAAGATTGTAGCCTCCCACTGGTGTTTGTTGCTACTGCAGCACATATTCCTCCAATTTCTCTACCTACAGGCCTTCACATCCTTGATTTGCCCAGGAACAAGATCAAAGTGATCGAGGAGGTCGGAAACCTGACACGAGTTTGCAATCGTGATCTAATTTATAATCCCATCTCCCAAATCAGTCATGATAGCAATCATGGTAGGCACTGGATGTACAGTAAATTTTGCTGCCTTCTTAATTTCTTTTGATGCATATAATCTTTAAGCCAAGTGCTTTCTTGGACACAGATTTAACAACCAATCATCAGTAACTGAACTGAAAATAATTGTCCAATGACTTCTTCAGGACTGTCAAACCGCTTTCTCATCTGACAGCTATATCTTGTTGGAAATAAAATCGGCAGTCTACAGGGGCTTCATAAGCTTCAAAAGATTTCAGTTCTTGACCTAAGCTTTAATAATTTAACCACAGGCAAGGCCCTCTTACAGCTCATTGGCCACAACCCTCCATTGGACCTCAACCTGTCAGGCAATCCAAAGCAGAGCAAAGTTGGGGTCAATTGGTTGTAGAAAGCTGTCTCGACCTCCCACAGCTTGTTTACCTGAAAAAATAGCGCCATAAAAAAAAAATGAGGCCAAGGAAGGTGGCAACTAGCAGCATTGCAGGGGGCCAAACTTTGAGGATAGCAGGTCCGATTTATCAGAGGAGGCTGGCGAGACAGGCAAACAAGGGTTTGAGAGCTATGAACAAGTGCAGGACCAGAAAAGGTGACGAGCAGAAAAATCAATACACAGCTTGAAGGGCAAGCACCAACACTTGTGCCATACTCTGCAAGACAAGCATCAAACACTCGGTTCAGAAGAAAAGAAATCATATATGAGAGATAAAATTGACTGTAGATATCGATTAGTAGGTATTAGGGATGCAACATGGAGAACATGCTGCTTCACCTATTCCTGCACAAAGGTGAGAGCAGACATTGTAGACTTGCAAATGAAACAAAGAAACGGGAATCAGAGACTTCTGGCATTACTTGCTTTAATTAGGGTAGTTGTACAAATTGTTTGTAGTTGCTGGTCGCTTTCTTGTTGCCTACATGATTTAAAAGAAATTAATTACTTGAGGAAAAAATAAGTTACATGTTACTTATCACTTTCAAAAAGGGATGTAAGGTGTCACACAGGAAACAGAAGATGGGAAGAGGTAAGGAAATATCCTAAAAAACAAAAAGCAGAAGCTCTCAATGACATATACAAACCTATGAAAATGCATAAAAGATATAAGGAATCTTAAATATTAACCTCTGGCTATCAATAGACTGCATGGTTTATTAGATTCTTATCCATTATTCCCTAAGAATTTTCCATGCATTTTCTCGTTTATGAGAAAAGAAAATGATTTTTTTTCTAAAGGTCATGTTGATAAAAAAAAGCACCGGAAAACTTACTGATTGGAGCACACATCATCAAATAACTCATGGAAATTACTTGCAAAACAAATGGTTGAATTCTAAACATATTGATTACAGCTGCAAGTGGATCCAATTGACCCATTGTTGATTTAAACCAACTCAAAAATACAGGGGTCCTATCTGAGCCATGGTAATTTGTATCATGCTTGGATAAAAAAAACTTATTTCTCAATTCAGATATGGATTGATGCCAAGCAAAACCAATCTAAAACAAATACAATATTTTTTTTTTCTGCACCATCCAGACCCTCCTTGAATTTAAGAAAGTAAGGTGCTTTTAGGAATAACTTAATGTAGTAAATCAACTATTCGGGTTCTCAATAGTAACAACATGTGATTGTTAGTATGTGGACAGGTTGTTAAGAAAGCATATATCTTGTTATAAATGTTATCTTTTTACGAGATACATTTATGATAAAAAGTAATCCAATTACACCAATTTCCTATGGTTAATGTTGTGGTTGTCTATTTTCTGATTTGAGCTAAAGACCTGATGGATCAATAAAATAAACCTTAAATCTTATCCATCCATGTCACGCCCCCGCCTGCGCGAGGCACGTGAGCCACCCAGTGCCCACGTGGGGGCCACATGAGGGGGAAACACGGGGCTCCCCTGCCAGATATTGTCCGGTTCTGGAGCTTCACGCAAGCGTCCTTCACCCCTCCCCGGTTTTGTTTTCCACCCAAAACGCGTCTGCAGGATTTGGAGACACCCGCCTCATATGCCCAGGCTTTGGAACGAGTCTTTCCGATGTGGGACTATTGGGTCTCACACCCTTCCCACCATCGGACAAGAGTCGTCCTCGGCTCTGATACCAAATGTCACGCCCCCGCCTCTGCGAGGCACGTGAGGCACCTAGTGCCCACGTGGGAGCCACATGAGGGGGGAACACGGGGCTCCCCTGCCAGATATTGTCCGGTTCTGGGGCTTCACGCAAGCGTCCTTCACCCCTCCCCGGTTTTATTTTCCACCCAAAACGCGTCTGCAGGATTTGGAGACACCCGCCTCATATGCCCAGGCTCTGGAACGAGTCTTTCCGATGTGGGACTATTGGGCCTCACACCCTTCCCACCATCGGACAAGAGCCGTCCTCGGCTCTGATACCAAATGTCACGCCCCCGCCTGCGCGAGGCACGTGAGCCACCCAGTGCCCACGTGGGGGCCACATGAGGGGGAAACACGGGGCTCCCCTGCCAGATATTGTCCGGTTCTGGAGCTTCACGCAAGCGTCCTTCACCCCTCCCCGGTTTTGTTTTCCACCCAAAACGCGTCTGCAGGATTTGGAGACACCCGCCTCATATGCCCAGGCTTTGGAACGAGTCTTTCCGATGTGGGACTATTGGGTCTCACACCAAAATGTCACGCCCCCGCCTCTGCGAGGCACGTGAGGCACCTAGTGCCCACGTGGGGGCCACATGAGGGGGGAACACGGGGCTCCCCTGCCAGATATTGTCCGGTTCTGGGGCTTCACGCAAGCGTCCTTCACCCCTCCCCGGTTTTGTTTTCCACCCAAAACGCGTCTGCAGGATTTGGAGACACCCGCCTCATATGCCCAGGCTCTGGAACGAGTCTTTCCGATGTGGGACTATTGGGCCTCACACCCTTCCCACCATCGGACAAGAGCCGTCCTCGGCTCTGATACCAAATGTCACGCCCCCGCCTCTGCGAGGCACGTGAGGCACCTAGTGCCCACGTGGGAGCCACATGAGGGGGGAACACGGGGCTCCCCTGCCAGATATTGTCCGGTTCTGGGGCTTCACGCAAGCGTCCTTCACCCCTCCCCGGTTTTATTTTCCACCCAAAACGCGTCTGCAGGATTTGGAGACACCCGCCTCATATGCCCAGGCTCTGGAACGAGTCTTTCCGATGTGGGACTATTGGGCCTCACACCCTTCCCACCATCGGACAAGAGCCGTCCTCGGCTCTGATACCAAATGTCACGCCTCCGCCTCTGCGCGAAGCACGTGAGGCATTTCCCCATCATCGGAAAGACTCGTTCCAAAGGAGAATGATATTGTCAAACCGGACAATATCAAGGAAAATACTTGAATTCAGATATTCTCCTTTGTCAAAGGAGAATATTGTTATAGAATATTTCCGATGTGGCTCTGATATTAAACGAGTCTTTCCTTGAATTCAGAACCGGACAATATCTGGCAGGGGAGCCCCGTGTTCCCCCCTCATGTGGCCCCCACGTGGGCACTAGGTGCCTCACGTGCTTCGCGCAGAGGCGGAGGCGTGACATTTGGTATCAGAGCCGAAGACGGCTCTTGTCCGATGGTGGGAAGGGTGTGAGGCCCAATAGTCCCACATCGGAAAGACTCGTTTCAGAGCCTGGGCATATGAGGCGGGTGTCTCCAAATCCTGCAGACGCGTTTTGGGTGGAAAACAAAACCGGGGAGGGGTGAAGGACGCTTGCGTGAAGCCCCAGAACCGGACAATATCTGGCAGGGGAGCCCCGTGTTCCCCCCTCATGTGGCTCCCACGTGGGCACTAGGTGCCTCACGTGCCTCGCAGAGGCGGGGGCGTGACATTTGGTATCAGAGCCGAGGACGACTCTTGTCCGATGGTGGGAAGGGTGTGAGACCCAATAGTCCCACATCGGAAAGACTCGTTCCAAAGCCTGGGCATATGAGGCGGGTGTCTCCAAATCCTGCAGACGCGTTTTGGGTGGAAAACAAAACCGGGGAGGGGTGAAGGACGCTTGCGTGAAGCTCCAGAACCGGACAATATCTGGCAGGGGAGCCCCGTGTTTCCCCCTCATGTGGCCCCCACGTGGGCACTGGGTGGCTCACGTGCCTCGCGCAGGCGGGGGCGTGACAATCCAAATCTGAGTTTAAGTGGATCAAGCTTAGATCATACACAACGTCTCCAATCTCACTAGCTTGCAACCCTAGTATTAGGTTGGTTATTGTCAAGACAAATTTTTACCAGAATGAAACTAGCTGCATCAAAACTGATATCCTCTATTCCTTGAGAGGTTTGAATTTTGACTAAAATTTTCCATTATGAGATTAAGCATCCAGGATGATCAGTTGTTAGCATACCTTCACATTCAATTCCAGTATACAAATAAATAGACTCCATTAAGGATGACCTAAGACCCATGCACAACGGCTGCCTTTCGATTATCAATACTGTGCCTAAATACCCCATTCTTCAGAGGAAAAGAAGCTCATTTGTTTGAAAGATCGCTTAGGTGTACGAAGACAAAATCTTGCCAAATGTCAATATATGTCATTCACTCTCTAAATTCTGAATCGCCCAAAGATAACTAGCGTAGCATGATCTGGTGGTTTAATTGGTGAACAAAGCCAAAATCTAAAACTGAGATGTTCAATGGGATGCAGACTGGTTGCTGAAATTGCTCTTAATTGTAGAGTGATCGAAAAGATGGAAGCATAGGAGGTTGTGATTAGTATTTCTTAAAATATCTGGTGGTTTATTGCATCTATAAAGCCTTCTACAGTGGGATCTCGTAAGGACGCTACTGTTATAACATAAAAAACCTTCAAGTTTCGAACTTGGAAGCAAACCAGAGTGGTGGCTTCGTTTCACTAGGTTCAATAGGAAAAGGTAAGAAGGTTGCTCGCCTGGAAAAGCAGCAAAATTCTGATATCACAATTTTGAACGTAAATCTGCAAGAAAGCTTGTAAAGGTGTTGCAGATGGGGTTTTAAATTATTCCAAGCAATTCCTTTTAATAACAAGTAATTACAGAAGAATCAAGCATCTTCCAATTTGAGAAACTGAGCACTAATTGTAGGATGAGAAGTTATAATACCCTTAAGAAAAATAACTGAGGAGATCCAGCTCTACTTGACTGGGTGAATTGAATATCACTCGGTTTGGAGGGAAAGGGGAGCGCTCTATGGTGTGTAAGCCCCGATGCCTCTCTCTGCACAACATGCCTGCACCCCTCTTTGTCTCTCTCTCTCTCTGCCTCCAAACACACACCCCCTTTTTCTCACTCTTACCACCGATGCTCTCTCTCTCTCTCTCTCTTGTATCTCTCTCTTGCATGCCCCATGCTCCCTCTCTCTTTCTCCTACCTCTCTTACATGCCCATGCTCTCTGTCCAGTATGCTCGTCCCTCTTGTCTTCCTCCCACTCACACACTCTTCCTTATGTTGAGAATCTCTCTCCCTTTTTCTCTCATGTCAAGCCCTCTTCTTGCTGCACTCTCTCGCATCCTCTCAGGATAGGCAACTCTTTCTTCTCTTCTCTCTCATCTCTCACTCGATCTCTCCTTCTATTGCTTGCTATCTCTCATATGTACTTCTATTGTTACGAGCAAACCGGCTAATATTCTCCTTCCCATCTTGTTTTCTCTCAAGGCTAGAGGCTAGGGCTTCTCATCTCAAGGAATAAGAGGAGGATAGAAGGCATGAATCATCAGGTGATTGCATTTAGTTAAATACCTCACCCTATAATTTTGGAGTCCTATGTGCATTTGAAATCTATATAGATTGATCATGCATGTCAGGGTAAGGCTCATGTATAATAGAATTCTTCAAATGATAGATCCTAGATGTTCCCATTTTATGATTATTGCAATTATTTCTCCATGAATATCAGCAATGCAATAGTCTTACTACTTTAAATAAATTTATTTAGGGGTTTTCTTGTGTTTTATGGGACATATAGCAATATTAAGCTTCATCCCCAGGCTACCAAGTAGTAGTTTTCCCTTGCCTAGAGCCACCATTTGGTGGTTGTTCTTGTGGATTTTCAGCCCTAAGTTGTAGTGCACCTAGAGGGCTTCTTAATTGTTTAGGCTTTGTGGTTTAGCCATGAAAGAAAGGTTATGCAGCCCCCTATGGGGGAAGATCTATGTTTTAGACCTAGGATCGAGCTTTTGAGTAGTCATATGAATCTAAATAAATGTCATGATCATGTTGTCTAAGGTTGTGATAGTGTAGTCGTTGCTCCTTGTTGGAAGGATCTACTTATAATTACTCGTGATTAGGTAAGTTACCTCTATCACTTATAATAGGTTGAAAATTAAATTTTATATAATTATTTATTCGAAATGACATTAGATGGATTCATTACATTGAAAACATGGTATCATGTGCTTAGCTTTTAAATAGTTTGTATTGCAAAATTAGCTAATTGTATCCCCTTGAAAGCTTGATTTTATGGTTACACATTAAAAACTTATATTATGAAAATAAATAGTTTATGTTTTTTATAAATACAATATTTTTATAACTTGGATGAAGTACGGAGGAGCAACAAGGCTCTTAACATTTATTGAGATGGAAACCTGTTATTTTAGGAATTTGTGTCAATTTGAAAATGAAAGGATTATTTACATTTTGGGAGCTTTGTTTATGCGAATTACTTTGGAAATTCTAAATCTTAACTGGGTTTTGGACATTGGTGAACCTTTGAGAATGATACCGAAAACAAAATTATGACTTGTCTGAACTTTCTCAGTTTGACTATGATCCCGCCTAGCTAGTAGGCTCATCATTTCCATTGTTGTACTCAAAGACTATTTTCTTTCAAGCCTTGTAACAGGGCAAAATGTGGTTGTGCTAATCGTTGGTATTATTATACTCAAAAACTAGTTTCTTCCATGCCTCCATCATAGGACCAAATGTGATTTCAAGCCAATACCAGATGGCCAAATGTGGTTTCAGGCCATCTCATGGGGCTAATTGTGGCCATAGTCATAAAGACACAGAGAGTGAATAAATTGTATAGCTAAATTTTCAGAAAACTCATTGAAAATGTTCAACAATTATTTTTTTTATCGTAGTTTAATTGTTCCACCTCTTTTACAAGTTATCACTTGTTGAATTTTTAAAATTTCTGATTGCTTACAAAGTGAGATTGTAATTGCTCTATGTTTCATAATTTACTTCCAATATTTTCATGAACTTACTATTATTTATTTATTTATCTATTTTACTTAGGCTTGATCCCTCTAGTGGTGTTAATGGTAACTTATTGGGCTAATTAGCTCACTTTTCCATGTTTTCGTTTTTCTTTTGAAAACACCAAGAATTGGCTACTGGTTACAGGTAGTGAGCATGGAAGGCTCAGACTATGTTTGGTGTTGCTTCTGTTTTATAAAAAGAGAAGAAGCCAGAAGCAAGGTTTTCTAGCTCCTCCTAAAAAGCGTTTTTATTTCTGCTAGAAGTAGTCAATAGTTGAATCCAATCTTTCCTATTATTTTACTATCCATAGTAGTGCAAAAGAAAGGTCCAACTACAGCAGCACTTTTCGTAAAATGTTGCCAAACACATTGTCCTTTGGAAGTGCTTTGTGCATTAATCACAAAAGCACTTTTTTAAAGCACTACCAAACGTGCCCTTTGGTTTGGAACTATTGTCTTAGTTCTTGTTAGCCTTAGTTGTGCTATAACTTAGTATGTTGTGGCTGTCAGCAACTTTGAGAAATATATGTTTTCAAAATTTCGTATTAGTGGATTTCCTTAGTTTTGGAGATTTGTTGGATTGGATTCTAGTTAGTAGTTGGTTTTTTTTAATAGTGTGGTTAATGGATGCTTTGAGCCTGACAATTGTTTGTCATGTGGAATTTGAGTAGAATATTTCTTTTTGTGGATATTGTTGTAGGATTATGAATTCCAAGTATTACACCTTGCACGTCTTTTAGAACCTAGCACTATGGGATATGCAGTTATTTGTCATGTGCCTTGGCTCATGCATTCGAGTTGGAAGCATGAGAAAAGTACACTTCACACTATCTTCCATTTTGACATCTAAATCATTATTGTCATTGTCAATTTCTTTTTTTTAATAGTAATATTGTTATTGTCATTTTAAACTTTTCACTAGTAGTAGTCACACCCATTACCAACCAGTACTAACAACAAACCTGACCTACTTTGCCAGCATAAAAGCAAACATAATCTATTTCAAAAATGAAAAAGGCAAAGGTTTCTAAATACCATATAAGTGAAACAATAGATGAAGCAAGGAGGAAAAAGAGAAAAGGGTTAAATGCAAAAAACTTGAGATATCCACAACTCTTTGAAGACAAAAAATACATGGCAAGACTGCCTCATCCTACATGCCCAAGGTTAAAGAGACAATCTGATCCAAGCCACAGCCACACTTATAGATGCATAGACATATGAAGGCATATATGCATGGATTGTAGAAAAGCAACAAGATGGAAAGTTGGATTAGAGGCTAAAGAGAGGATGAGATGAAGAGATAGAAGTAAGTAGGCAGAGAAACAAAAGGTATGGGGTCTTTTGACAGAAAGTGAGAAGGTTCTCTATTATAATAGCATTATCTCCCAATTGAGACTTAATAAATAGGTGAGAACTATAGCATAGGACAATGAATTTATGAAGTTCTATTTCCACCAAGAAAATTATAAAAATGAGGCTCTCAAGAAAAATCTATGGTTTGATCAATCTCGGTCCACCCTAATTGTTAGGATCTTTGCCTTTTCAATGCAAGGCCATATTCAACATCCTAGTTGCAAGAACCAACCAATCAACATTCCAGTATCCATGGTTCGCCATAACGGTGCGTACCATCTCATACCGGACATACTGCACCATACCAATACCAAACCAAGATGCATACCGAGTCTTGGTATGCCGAACCGACTCCCGTACTGAGCGTATCAATATTGTAACAGCATGGTATCGATACAATATCTGGTATTGAGACAGCAAACCTTGTTAGTATCCATACCAAAAGGACATTCTACTAAAACAGACTACATTTAGAATACTTGAAAATAAAGCTTCGGTGCCCTTTAAAACCTTAGTTAACTCACTTAATTCAATAATCTTTATAACCTTAATTCACTCCCTCAAGTAGCCCAAGTCACATTAAGAGAACTTGCATCATTATCATCTAACCTATAATAGCTTTCTATCAAATGTTTCCCAATGCAACTATCATTCAACTCTTTCACTCTATATACTTGAATCAAAATGAAAATGCACATAGTCCTTACTGGTACTTTATGAATTATTGACCTAGCTTGCCAAAAAAATTCCACCCAAACCCAATCCTAGTTGAGGAGAATCACTCATTAGTTACACCTTCCACAATGCATGCTAAAAAGGATGGAAATCCTATACTTTGAATGCCTTAAACATCTCAGAACATATACATTCAAGCAACCAGTATTACAAACTCAAATTGCAAGTCTTGAAAAGGTCAAAATCATAGATATGCTTATTACTCTCTGACATCAAACATCTGATTTCATCATCTCATCTCTGAGCCACCCAGTAGAACTACTCGAATCAAGTCCATCACTCCTTCCCTTGCAAGATCCTAGCTTCACCATTACCAATGCCAAATCCTCATCCTCTGACAAGCATGGATCTTTTGATAACCCACTTATTAACACAAAGACTTGTATAGAAACTACTTCTACAAGAATATCCTTCATATTCTCCAATATAACATTACTCCATGTTTCAGCGAATTAGGACTATCAAAATCCACTTCTTTTGGAGTCCTAAGAGGCTGACAAGATTTTAAAAGTTCTCAAGTTCCAAACATGCAATTGAATACTAGTCAGCTTACACCAGAAGTGGACTCTCTCTTTTGTTGTCATAGCACCTACTTCCCTACCCAACAAGAAAGAAGGAAACATTTACCTCTTTTAAGCTTAATTGTAGGATTCTTTTCTTTAAGTGCTACATTGTCTCCAAGGGTGCATTTCTAGTTTTCTATTCATGAGACCAGTCTTGGACTGTTCTTAGCTTTCTTTTGCACATTGCCGTAGATATTGCTACCATGACTCCAACTAAATCACAATGAATTAATTTGCACTCCTTTTGTCTTTTGCTCCATTTCAGAGCATAATCCGATAAAAATATATTATACATTTGGTCATAAGTTAGATTCCAATAAGATTTACCAAGTATGACAGTCCACAATTTGGATGCCTCTAAGGCCAACTTGCTTTGTTTTCTCACTTAACTCATCCATGTCAACACACATCATAAAGCTATAATCCTAAGTTGAGATGCATGAATAGGTACCAATACCAGATAATGCTATAAGGTGCCAAACATTAAAAAATAGACATAATGAACATCATCATATACAACAATATATCTACAAATATATATCAATAATTTTTA
Source organism: Phoenix dactylifera (assembly GCF_051530095.1). Lineage (NCBI taxonomy): Eukaryota > Viridiplantae > Streptophyta > Magnoliopsida > Arecales > Arecaceae > Phoenix > Phoenix dactylifera. Next base: position 27,043,412 of record NC_143196.1, on the reverse strand, counting down.
ATCTATTACAAAACAAGACTGAATATTGATATATTTCCTGCAAAAAGATTTTACTAAACATAAGGAGATGAACTACGCACCATCTATGAAATAACAGTCATGGATTGTACTGCAAGAATGGCAAAACTGAGCCACAAAAGTCATAAGTCTTATTAACACAGGTTGAATTATTTGCCTTCTATTCTAGAATAATATCTACATGCTGCCATTATAGGCTTATTATAGAATTACACTATATAGTTTATCTTTGTTATTTTGGTAATCTATGTAATTTGTTTTTATCCTATCATAATCTTATGTTATGTTAACAGGTACAATGTTATTTGAAAAAAAATGAAGGCTTAGCTTAAGTATTGGAACAATTAATTGATTTGATTGAAAGAATTACACATTACTAAGATGTTAGCGACAAACCAAAATAAAGCAAGAAAAGTGAATCAGTGATGTGTAAGTTCAACAAAGAAAAAATAATATGTCAATGAGAACAAGAAGTTACCAGTCAATAGCCTGTAACTGAATTACTCAAATACCCCTAAAATGGAGGAAGTTGCCTCAAAGCCCCAATCTCATGCAAGATGCCAGTTCCAGCAGCAATCAAATAGACCCAGCCTGCCCTGCTGCCTTCATTGCCAATGATGTTCCCTTCTCAAATCAATCTACATTAATATATAAAATAGGCACTATCAGCCATTAATCCTTTTTTCAACAATTGCCTCGCCTCCTTCGGATTCTGTCATGCATGCATATCTATGCAATTTCTCATTGAACACCACCTGCGGGTCCTTCTCGATCAAACTCCCATCATCCTTATAAGCATCCTTCAAGAATACAGCCCAGTTCATTGCAGTGCCTGCAAGATAAAATGCCCGGGGCTGCTTCAAAAGCATCTGGTACGTATGCTTTGTGAGGCTAAACTCTTCCTTGAACTCCACAAGATGGTGAATCCAAGCCCTCTTCTCCAATGTCAAGCTCAGGAATTCATGAATCACGCCTACCCGGTATTTCTCTGCCTCCAGCGACCATGGCTTCAGCTCCGACCCATCAGAATATGGCGACACCAAGGGGAGAGTAGTCAGAGAGTTCAACGTTCTCTCGTCATCCTCCTCCAGAGGTAAGGACTTTCCATGGGGAATGGTAAATTTGAAGGTCCTCAGAACCCGGGCCTCATCGGGGACAAAGTCGCGCTCCAGGGTACTGACGGCAAGCGCCGGATCCCACTCCACGAGCTCGAGCACATGGCGGCCGTCGGGGTCGACGGCGATGCGGAAGAAGTCCGGGTACTTGCGGACCCGATCGCGGAAGTCGTCGGGGAGGCCAAATAGGAGGCGGCAGTGATGGAGCTTGGCGAGGGGGATCCGGCGGCCGGCGGAGATCATGAGAAGCTTGCGGACAGTTGTGACGCGCTGGGGCTCCATGGCGTCCATGAGGGCGCGCTCCTCTTCGAGGAGGGAATCCATGAGGGGGGTGAAGGCGAGGTAGGGCTTGGAGTCGGGGGGGAGGCGGGGGAGGTGGAGGAGGAGGGGGTGACGGGCGGCGAAGCGGGAGACCTTGCGGCCGCGAGGGAAGCCAAGCTCGCGGTGGAGCTTGCCGGCGTCGGCGAGGGGGAGGCCACGGCCGGGGAGGCCGGCGAGGAAGGACTTGGTGCGGGTGATGAAGCGGAGGTGGGCTTCGCCGTGGAGGATGGTCTCGAAGTGGGGGACGCGGCGGCCGGCGTCGTGCTGGATGGGCCGCACGCGGGGGCTCTGCAGCTTCTTCCGGAGCTTCTTCCGCTGCCGGCAGTTGAGGAAGGGGAGGACGTCAGCGGCGGAGGGAGCGGAGGGGGCGGCGGAGGCGGCGCCGGAGGGGAGGTTGCGGTTGGGGTTAGGTTTTGGGGAGAGGAGGGAGGAGAGGTTGGCGGTGGCGAAGCGGCGCCATGCCATGAGCTCGCTTGGGAGAGGGAGAGGCTTTACGATTGAGGTTCGAGTCGTTATGATATAAGATTACTGCTTTATGGGTGGTGTTGATACTGCAGGGTCATTTTATCCCATTTAGGCCCGTTTGGATAACCTGGGCAATCCAAATCTATTTGGATTACCTGGGCAATCATTTTTTCAGAATGGGCCGGCCCAAATTTTATAGGAATAAAAAAAATTATTATTATTATTATTCCATCCTATAGGAATATAGATTCGAATGGGATTAGCTGACATAGACAAGGCTAGACCTCATATTATATAATACCAAAAATCCTGTTTCCAATGCTAACGCTAAGAATCCACTAGGATTATCCAAAGATCCAATAGAATTATCTAAATAGATCCTTAAAGAAAAAGATTGTTGATTAGAGATTAGTGGCTCAGCGATTTGCTGTTATGTAAAAAACTATGTTTAAATAAATTGATGGGTGGCTTGCTTGATAATAAGTGGCGATTTTATGTAGTCATTTTACCGAGTGGCTTGGACGATAATTGCCAATAGAAGTTTTTGATTTGGCTGCCGCCGGTGGCAATGAATATAATCTTGCTATCTAATATTTTTCATGAGGGCAATGATCAAGATTAAAGTTGTGGAAAATAAGAGCAAATAATAATGGTGGAAAATAAATTTCCTGCTATATTTTTGAAGAGATGAAAGCAAATGAGATCTTCATATTTTGACTGCAATGGATAGAACCATGTGTATCTACAAAAGCCATATAGAAACAGAGGCAACTTGGGCGGCCCCAACACATCACAATGAACAAGATAGGGTGGTGCAGTAGAAATTTCATTAATGAAAGCATGAAACAGTAACTTTCTACTTTTGGCTATTCAATAAATTTCACAAACTGTATCGATATCAAATAAAAAGTCAAAGGACAAAAACAAAAAAGTCAAGCCCGACCGGAAGCCAAGCAACATTGATTTGGCAGAACATCTGCCATTCCAATGGTATGAAGTCCATCGTCAGAAGAAAGAGGGTCAGCAAAGCCTTCTAGAAAGCCACTAAAACTTCAAGTCTTAGTCTGACTCCATGTCATTCGATGGAAGCCAAGATACTGTCCGAAGAAAAAACGGCCGTGCCTGCACATCGTCCGAGAAAACCAAAGACCCTGAGTTGACCAAGGTAGAATTTTCACAACCTATTGCGGCAACAAAATAGCTACCATATGTACTATTCTGACGGCTGTTAGGTTAATGTAAGAAAAGTTTTTCTTCAGGAAGCCTTATTTGGATAAGTTTGCTTAATAATGATGTATTAGGAGTTTATTTTCATGTTTAACTTGGACACTAAGGATACCCGGTTGTCCTAATCCCTTATAGAGCTCCTAAAGTCTATAAACACACCCTATATATCCTCTGTATTCATCTAGCTTGGTAAATTCTGGGAATTGGCAGCAAGCCAGATGATAGAGTCCTTAGTTGCAACATGCTACAATGGTGTTGCTCAGTTAAGTACTTGGTGATGATAGAGCCCTTCCAATTGTAAGATGGGAAGATACTACTTATCCCTAATTAGTTAGTTCCTTAGTTTTCTTAGCTTTTAGGTTTTAAATTTTATTTTATGCTTCCTTAGTAGTTTAGATTATTGCTTAACTAGTTTAATCTTATGCTAAGTAGCTCTAAAACTAATATTTGACCTACCATGCTTGTGCCACTCACTAGATTTTATAGAAGATGGTAAATGAAAGCCGAGATGTCCAAAATGATGATGCCATGCGGTAGCTGAGACTTGGGTGCTAAAGAGAGCTAGCTGATGTGATGATTTGTTAGAAGAAATAGAAAGAGAGCAAATATCCTCTTTAGCTGGTCTGGACAGTAGCAGTGTTTTTGTAATAATTTAGGACCTAATTCAGAAAGGCTAGCCAAAAGATATTATTTGAGTTCATTGGTCCTGTATAAATATCCAAAATATACCTAACGCCTAACTGATATGAAACTAAACATACCCTCATAAGTTCTCACAAACTCCTTCCTATTTAAGTTCTAGTAACCTCGCCGTGCTAAGGATCCAAATCTATATAAATCCATTTATAAGTATTACAAATCTAATTGCAAAATACCACGATCGGCTTGTAATCAGTCCTAGTAGATTCATGCTGAAGTATCTTCTAGTCCATATAGACTATGGACCGGATCTGCTCTGATATATACTATTTATAACAATTCAAGATTTTATCCAAAAAGATTAGCTAGAATGTATTATTTTAATTTCTTGACTTTATATAATTACCCAAGATCTATCCGGTACATAACTAATATAGAACTACATACAAACTCATGGGTCCTCATGGTTCCCATTCGAGATACTTGATAGAGAAACCCCATGGAGAGAATTCAACACAGCATTAGTTATCACTAGCGAGTTTTAAAATAGAATATGAGGAACAACTATAACATCCATCATGAAGAGCCAAAGTAGATTTTGCAGTAGATGAGGAATCAACATGAGAAATGGGAAGACCCTTACCATCTCCAACACAAACTTGATCCGAACCCGAATATAGCTAAGATTGATGTAGAGTATTAGGATCAAAACTCATGTGAGAGGCGGCACATGAGTGGGGAATCCATTGGCTATCAACAAAGTAAGGCATGGATGCAGTCCAGCGATTGAGAGGTAGCAGTAATAATATTCGTCTGTTATATTGTTGTGGCTGTCCAGGAGTGGAGATAGGTTGCTGAGGGATATAGAAAGGAAAGTCAAGTGATACTTGTGGCCGTGTCTGCTCATGTAGACGACCTCGCCGGTTGTTGTTATCGTTGTTGCCTCTAGAATAAGAGCTATTGAGAATTGGAGGCTCTCTATTTAACTTTCTATGGATGTAATAAATGGATCTTATCTGAGACCTAACAAGATCAGAATTTTTTAACCTCTCATCCATTGCAGCAAGTGAATTTGGCAGTCTTGATGTGTTGGAGGTCATATAGAAGATTTGGTTTTAAAATCATAGACTGTTGTTGAAATAGTTGAGCTGAGGTATTGCAAATAGAGCTGATCACAGACCAATCTTCGGGCCTAACCCTATTCATTTTCAATCGGATTTCGGGTTGGCCTATTTAAGTTTGATTTTTTCTATGCCCAAGTCCGACCCATGATCAGCTCTAGTTGCAAACCTCTTTTGCACCAAACTTTCAGAAAGAGTAGCATTGATGCAAATTTATACAATGTGATCAAGCTCCCTCCAATGTTGGTAGGCAGGGTTCAGTTGTGGTTATTGTCCAAAGGTGAATGTGGCAATGACCTTGGGAGGGGCCAGCTTGGAACCATCAACAAAGCCCATCAAGCCTATGCTAATGAGGATGGACTCAAGTTGATCGCACCATATATAAGTAGTTTGGCCCTACAAGTTTGACATAGTTAGAGATGTTGCTAATGGAAGCACCACCCATGAGGTTGAAGTTTGAGTGATGTTGGATGCAGACTCCATGAATAAAGGTTTTGAGAAGAGATGATGGATTTTGGACAACATGTGTTTGTTTAGGAAGAATTTTAGATTGTTGAAGTTTTGATGGTAATGATACCATGAGAGAGAAAAAGTTTTTTGGAAAGAATTTGTTTGATTAGTTCTTTTGGGAAGATCCTAATTTATACAGCACAAATTAGCTGCAGATGGAATGTGTACAACGTAAAATATGTCAGATAATGGTGGCTATACATGGGAGTATGGGTAGTGATAGAAAGCAATAATAATCAGGCATGGAGGTAAGTATGGTGGCAGTTCTACATAGCATGTGATCAAACAAGGTATGCCCATATATGGTAGATTGGCAATCATATCCATAATTCAAGAGCTAGATTTTTTTTTTTTCTTTGATGAGATGGATGGCTCACATGACTCTAGTACGAATACATCTCCAATATAATGTCATTCATCCAAATCATGGCACCAGAATGGTCCACAATGAAGGAAAAACAAAGGAAGACATCTAGTCTGCAGTATTGTTTACTTCTCGATAAATAAATTCTTCGTAAGATGAGTTGCCATGATGTTTCAAAGAGCCATTGCTACCCTTGTCCTTCTCATCTTTTACAAAAATGAAATCAATGCAAGCAGCTGGGCCTTTATAGTAGGGGTGGCAAAATATGACCCGACCCGCCAATCCGACCCGTGTTCGACCCGCCATAAACAGGTTTGGGTTTGGCCTAAACAGGTTCGAGTCGTAAACAGGTCGACCCGTTTAACCTGTTTATTAATTGGGTCGGATACGGGTTTTAGATGTCTGACCCGTTTAAACCGTTTAACCCGTTTAACTGTTGGGTAGGTTAAACAGGTCTAAACAGGTTAAACGGGTTAAACAGATTAAACGGATTAAACGGATTAAACAGGTCTAAACAGGTTAAACGGGTCTAAACAGGTCTAAACAGGTCGGGTTGGGCAGATTAAACAGGTTGGGTTGGACAAATTAAACAGGTCTAAACAGGTTAAACGGGTCAGGTTGGGCAAACAGGTTAAACAGGTCGGGTCGGGTTGGGTAAACAGATTACCTGTTTATTAAACAGGTTAAACGGGTCGGGTCGGGTTACCTGTTTAATAAACAGGTCAGGTTCAGGTTTGCAATTCCTGACCCGTTTAATAAACAGGTCGGGTTCAGATTTATAGTTTTCTGACCCGACCTGTATTTGACCCGACCTGTTTATGCCTGACCCGACCCGATTGCCACCCCTACTTTATAGGCAAAAATGTCTGCATTCCCCCTAATTTGTGCCCTTGTTTTCATCAAGATTCAAATCCATATTGGCACATGTCTTGACAAAACATTCTTACAAAATTGTTTTTAGAACACTTCCAATAGATCCTATCATCGACTTGAAAGAGTTTTAAAAACTGCCTAGCTTCCACAATGCATCTTTAGAACAACATCGTAGATGTATGAAGATACAAAAGGCGGCCCCAATAATTATTGGTGGTTTATTGGCAAATCTGATTATCAATTGACCAATTTTGTATGGTTAAAAGGAGTTGACTGCTGCTGGAATAAAGTTTCTCCAAGTAATCTTATTCTAATTATTGATGGGGCTTGATAAAATGTTTAATCATTTGAAAGAGTTGTATAGAGTTAAGTTGTTTAGCTTATCTACATAAATTCAAAAAGACAAAAAGCTACTAAAATATACTCTAAAACTCGCTTGATTTTCTTATATTTTGTTAATGGAATTTAATTATTTTTAATGAAATTAAAAGGAAAAATTGAGATTTATCTCCATTTTTTGATAAAAAATAGATTAGTTTAAAAATAATTTTGTAACGAAACAAAGGCTTGGAAAGTTTTTGATTGTTTCTCAACAAAATTAAAAACGTAAAATAAAATCTTTTATCAATTTTTGTTGAAAACAATTAGATTGATTGTCAATGATTTTCTAAAAATCAAAGATTTCAAAATCTCCGATCTGCTAAATTTGATGAAAATAATTAAATTAGTTTTAAATGATTTTAAAGATTTTATAATTTTCGACCTGCTGAATTTGGAACAGCAACCTAAAGATATTTCGTTGAAACTAACTAGATTTCTCTGCTCTACCGAGTTAAGATCGTGAATACTTAGATAGTTAAGATGGTAAATTGATCCTTTAATATATAAATGAACAATATTGGTATTGAGAGTGACTTTCAATTTATTCTCTAAAATATTTGTGGTTTATTAGCGAAATATGACTATTATTTGACAAATTTTGCCTGATTTGAAGGAGTTGAGCATTGTTGGAATAAAGTGTGTGCAAGTAATCTTATTCTAGTTATTGAACAGGCTTGACAGAATGGTTAATTATTTGAAAGAGCTCTCTATAGTGTAAAGACGAAAAATTTTGATGGTTAATTATTTGAAAGAGCTTTCTATAGTGTAAAGACGAAAAATTTTGATTGTTTTCAAATGAAATTAAAGAGATAAAAAAAAATCTTATTTTTTGGTAAATAATTGATTAGTTTTTTATTATTTTTATTTTTTAAAAAAATAAAAATTTTAAAACTTTCGATCCGCTGGATTCAAACCAACGACTTAAAGATTGCTAGTTAAAACCAACTATTGTCCTCCTCTCTACCGAGCTAAGGTCGGTTCATTACAATGTTACATCAAATTTATATTGCGTAGAGTTTTGAAGCTTGGTTTCCACTTGAAGAAGAAGATATCCAACAAATTACTTTTCAATAGATAAGACAAAATAGTCTTGATTAAAAAGTAACATTTTGATGTTTCAAAATAATAATGATTATAATCTTAATATACTCTAATTTTATAACCTAGGAGAGTGGAGATATGGATAACTAAAGGAGTTTGCACTGAAGATTATATTTGTCAACTAACACAAAAATATTAAACTGATTGGTCATTGATTGGATCATGGGACTACTTTATCTCATTTATAAAAAGCTAAAGTCATAACTGTATTCCATCAATAAAGAAGGACTATTTTGGAATTTTTTTGAAATAGAGGGACTAGTCCAACAGTTGAAAGGGCAAGTCAGTTATTAGTAGATTATATTTGACTTAAAATGCAGTTCAAAATTGACTTGCTCAAGCATGATTTAATTAAGCTCAAATATAATTAATTAATCAAGTTCACACCTTGTTTTTATTATTTTTGCTATATGTTTTATTACTTTATTAAAATATGGTTTAATATATTAAAAATATATTCTAGCAATGAGATAAAACCATGAATTGTAGTACATTGAGGAGATCTCAGGCTCTAATCAAATATGAGCTATTTGGGAACACTTCAGGCTTGGTCTTTTTTTTTCTTTTTTTTTTTAAATTCCTTCTCAAGTTAAAAACACCTCGGCTCAAATCAGAATTTAGTTATAATTAGGCCTGGCTGGCTGGAGATCAGCTTATTTGCAAGCTTGAGGCAAGAAATTAGTCCTCCTGAGATAGCCTACACTATTGAAGAAAGGTGATCTCCAGGCCTCTAAAATCTCAGGATTGAAGACTATTCCTTCTTTCAGCTACTTCTTCCCCACCATAAAGATCAAGCAAAATGTGCAGCTAACTCTTAAATGACCACCAAATTTGGTTCGAATATACAACGGTTCAATTCTGTGGGATGTCGACCCCTGTTTCGACTCTCTCAATGCCTATTGCGTCATATACTCCAAGAATGCCAAAGTGACAGACATCCAAAACAATGGAGACAGACAAATATAACTGCCAATTGCCACTGGCCAACGTAATTTCAGAGACTGGTAAATTAATTTCTTCTCTTTCTAGGAGTAAAACAGTTCTTCCTTTTAGTCATTTATAATTTTGTGAAAGATTATGACTGTATTAATAAAATAAGAACCTAGAGGCACAGTAATCAAGCCAGCATAGTAGTGTAAAAAAAATAATGAGAGGAGAAAGTTAAGCAGGGGTCAGATAGAGAAGCAAACTTATGTTGAGAAATCTCATGGAAGATTAAGCACATTATTACAAATGGCCGTCGACCTCACAGTTTGATTAACACGTTATCATGGTCTGATATAATAGTAATAACATCCATTATTTATCTTAAAGCATAACGTAAAATTTTAATATTAAAAAAATTAATGAAATAATGGCTGTGGTAATGATGCTATAATGGATAATGATAGAAAAACAGAAATATTATTTTTTCTTTTTACTAAATAAAATAGTATATTTTTTGGAGGGAATTCTGAAAGAAAAGTTTAAATTTAAAAATAAATAGTATTTTATTGAAAAGAAAGCATAATGAAAAAATAACAGCTATCATTTGTATTATAACGGTCTGTAATAACAGAAAATAACAGAAAAAAATTTTAGACTCTTTCGAGTTATTTATGTCAACAACATTATGAGAGATGGCGAAAACCATTACAATGGTTGTTACAACAATTATAATACCAATATTTCAAACTATGCCTAACATCAACCTTGTAGGGATTAATGTTGACTGGAAAACCTAAGTGAGTTGACTAGATGAGCTAGTTCCAGAAAAAGGATAATGATATGAAGTGATTGAATGACTACAGGTCCATGTCAGGTGAAATTCACAGCTAATCCAATGACTGCCTGCTTGCTTAAGTGCAGCTTGAGTGGTTGGATTAATTAAAATAAGAAGAGCAAGGCAGGGCAAAAAAAACCAGAATATGAGAGCATTAAGACACATCAATATTTATGTTTCATGCATGAACTTGGTGGTTGAATGAAGAGATTGAATGACAACAGGTCCAAGTCAGGTGAAATTCACAGCTAATCCAATGACTGCCTGCTTGCTTAAGTGCAGCTTGAGTGGTTGGATTAATTAAAATAAGAAGAGCAAGGCAGGGCCAAAAAAACCAGAATATGAGAGCATTGAGACAAATCAATATTTATGTTTCATGCATAAACTTGGTGGGGCAATTGATGAGGTTGTCAGCTTCTAGAGGAATATAAATGGCGTTATGCGCTCATTCATAATTTATCTCAAAAACAATCAACAATGGATACAGATTGTGACATGAGACAAGCAGTGCAAATGCACTTACAGAATAGAAAATACTGCTAAAAAGAAGAATATAATGGAAAAAAGAATTAGTCCATCTAATGCATTGACAGTAAAGAATATATACTGCATCAACATTCCTTTATTTGGTATTCTTCTTGACAATATAATAACTTTCACAGCTTCATCTTTGTATCCTTATAATGAGCTTCAACATGAAAATTTAACCTACTCTATGCTCTCTAGCATGCATTTGCCTAATTACAAAGCCCTATGGACACCTTGCGGTTCCACAGGAGTACATTATCGTATTTATAGAAGAATTATTTTTTGGTCCTCACCTTCCTATTTAATCTAAATCCCCGAGGCTCCTTTTCTTGACAGGAACTTTATGCAAACCACCATCCACAAATAATAAATATCATATCCCATGTGGGACATGGTAAATCATATTCATTATTGTTGCTTCATGAAGAAGGGCTTCTGACAAACGAGGAGCTTCTCATCGTTGTTACCATTAACCTCCATCATGCGCGTATCCCACTTTAGCTGTGTTATTACAGATCTGGCTTCTTGAATAAGAGGAGCAGAATCATGAAGTATCACCCAGCCCTGCATGTGTATCAATTACCAGTTTATGCAAGTCTTACAAGAGCAATCACAGACCTTAGAAGCTCAAAATTGCTAGAAACTGGATCCTTAACATAAGCAAATATTTTGCAGAAATTGGCCAGCAAAAGAATATCTCATGTTCTCCAATTGCTGAGGATCCCGGGGGTTGTAACATTTTGCAGAAAGAATTTGAAAAAGACAAGCAGCATCGGTAATCTTTGTAAGTTTAAAATTTCAACAATTTGTTTGAAATTGAATCAAGTGACAATGTGGTATCTTATACGAGAAGCTACAATTAGTTTTCTGATACAGAAGTACACAAATACTAGACAGACCTCGATGAATCTTATTTTGGAGTGAAGCAATCATGAAGTTGATTAATTATTGACAATTCTTCTCAAAAAAGAGAAAGGGAAAGAAAACAATTGCCAAAAGAATCTGACTCTTGGAAAAACCACTGTCGGCAGCCATCAGAAGATTTAAAATTTTTTGTTTTTTATCCCCTTTCAACAATTAATTTATGGATTGGAAGAGATGATTGGATGGCATCTTTCCCTGATACATGAGCAGACATTTTATCTATAATCAACTTTGACATGACAAGAGATTCATAACATGAGGCCATAATGTTCCATTTGTTATTTTTATGCTTTTATAGGGAAATGGACTGTGAAGAGGACCGAACAGCCAGCAAATTCCCTGTTGATCTGGCAAGAACTTTGGCTTAATTTGGCATATCATTTCTCTGAGACACGTGAAAAGAGAAGACAACAATAAGCAGTTTCAAGTAGTAGGAAGTAATATCTAAACCATTATTTATGAGTAGGAAACTCCTCTGCCTTGATGGATTACAGGTTTGATTTTTATTTAGTTCTGGCCAACTAATTTTCGTCTCAAAGAATATGGTCATTTCTTTACCGCGAACAATAAATTCTTGTACTGATCAACTTATTCTTCCGGGTTTACTTGTACTGGGAGAGTTTGACAAAGAGGAACAGAGAGCAAATTTAAGACAAGCAAGACTGCTGAGACTTGAGATACAACAAGACCTTCCTCCTGTTTCCTTATATTCCGTTAATATTATTCCCAACATACCATCATGATCTTCCAAATTTGATACTAAACATTTGCAACACTAACAAGAAAAGCGTAATCTCTCCCAGCAAAAGAACAGACTATGAACAGGATATACATACTCTGTATGTTTCTCAAATGGGTATTTGGCAATTCAGGTTTGCCTAATTTATGATTAACATTTTCTTAAATAATAATATATGCTTAGCATCATGGAGACTAGTCCTAAGTGAATAAACATTTGATGTATCAGTTTCTTCTTTCATGTACATGACAGGTTTTATTCATTTCTTATTTTCTTTCTTATTTATTACCCAGGAAATATGAGGCCCTAGCATTTATAGCCATGTCCTCATACAAGTAAATTTTTTTTGCCGCATAAAACAAAGGACTAAAAGGTAGGTAAATCCAAATTTGAAGAGGTTAGAGAGATGCATAAATGAAAGTGCAGTATCAAAGGTTATGTGAGCCCATTGATACCAGCACGCTTAGCAGATAATGTAACATAATATCAACTATCTTATGTAAATCAAAACATAAGAGCGAGTTTAGCATAATAAAGTAAGCTTTGAATCTGAAGGTTTGCAACATGATGAAGGACAGAGTTACGCGTATTCCAGATATATGGTTTTGAATCTTAGTTTGATGTTAAAAGGACTGAGACTGGAGGGTGTGCCACACAAAAAAAGAGTAGCTGGAGAATTATGAATGCTTTCCAGAGGAATTCTTCAGGAAGTGTTTCTATAGACTCAGAGCTGCTGGCTGCATTACACTCTTCCTTTTTTTATTGTTATTATTGCTGTATGGTAATATGACATTGATATTAGTTTTAGTCATGTTGTATGATATGCACGTGAAAGGAGGATCCATGTTGGAAAGATGGACAAATTACAGATGAGAATTCTGAAACATTTGTAATGCAAAAGCAGAAAGGACACTTTAAGATGCTCTAGCCGTGCATGTGCTGTAAAATTAGACAAGCTAGATCAGGAAAAATTATATCCTGATAAAGGATTAAGATTGTTGGTTATGGCTATTCTGACAAGTTGTATTTTTTTAAAACTTATTTATAAATGTTACACTCAAACAATTGTTTATAAATGAAACTTCAGTTTTTGGTTCAAGAATGCAACAAAACAAGGTAGGCCGAACATGACCAAACCACCTGGTTCAGCCCGTACCGAGCTGACCCGATGGGGAATTGGGTTGGTTTGTCTATTAAATTAAGTTCTGGCCCCAACCGGCCGGAATAAATTTCAAACCGACCGAAACCGGCCGCAAACCAGCCGAAACCGTTCGGAACCAACCAATTCCGTTCGAACTCGGTGGGAACTATCTGATTTGCACTGAGTCAACCCGGTTCGGAATCGAAATCTGGAAATGCTTATAACCCAGATAGCGCGTTCTTTATGGGATGAACATACAAAACTATAACACTGCTTAGTTAGAGAGGTGGGCTGATCTGCCTCCTGACTATGCTAATAACCGGATATCTACAGAAGACATTGTCACTCGACGAGATTTTATATATCAATATGTATGTCGTACTTCAAATATATATAATTGATTGTATTATTTTATATTTCTCACCTCACTATTTGATTTGAGGATATTTCATATTGCTTCTTGTAGCATGCAACATCTTACTAATTATTTTATATTTTGAATAATTTTAAAACAACAAAATGCAACATTTAGTTTAAACCAAGATCATAGAAATATCAAAAAAACATCAAAAAAATAAAAAAATATATCAAATTAGACTTAAAATCATTAAAAAAGTTGAAAAGATTGATTACCAATTAATTGAACTTGAAAAACTCAAAAAAAATGATTACCAAGTGTACCGTGTGTCGGCTGTCCGTTGACCAGAACGGATTCCGGTACTGGTTCGGCGGACCTTGTAATAAAACATTATTTCTTAGATCTTTCTTTGATTTTTTTCCAATACAAACAACAGTGGTAAATAGAGGATCTTCATCACAAATTATAGCAAAGTAACAATCAAACTTCACATAGATCAAACTTGTTATTTAATAGGTTTATTGTAGATCACATCAAATGCCTTCCTCATTCTAAGGCACAGTCATTCATGCTGCATAGACAACCATGCACAATGGAAATGTTTTATATTGATGAATAGCTACCTAGTTAAAATACCAGGTTACACAATCATTTTCAAAAGGAAGTTCCAGGTTGCAAGAAACTGCTTATATGAAGGTTACAGCAAACACGGTATGACTACTGACTGTCAACCAACATAAAAAAGAAAAAGGATAAAAAAAGATAAGCTTAAATACTTGCATACCTCTGGTCGTAGAATGCGATCAATCTCCAAGAATACGTCAAGCATGGAGCACCTGTGCTTCTGATGTTTTTCAAGAGATAGCAATCCATCAGCATGCATCATATCATAAGTTCTTGGATATGTTGGAAATGCTTCACACCTAATTAAAAATAGCCATATTTTATGAATAATATTGAAAACAAATTAATAGAAGAGAGATTTAAGACATGAAGAAACAAATCAAATGGAACTCATTGACACTTTAGAACAAACAAGCAAGGTAAATTCAACTCTATATACATATATATAACATCTATAGAAAGATTAGACCTAATTATAGCCAAAATTAACAAATCTTATCTATCTGGGATGGCTTTGAATGAATAGCTAAAAACTCAGAAGTTGCATAAAGAGGTCTAGAAATGATGAATATTTTTTAACGTAACCAGACCAGAAGAAGGTGAGAAAACTAGATCAAATGCTTCCTTCTAAGGCATGTATTGGCGAGGACTATAAGCTGAATGTTCTACAGAAATGTGTTATGAAAGGCGAGCCATTAACTGCCTTTTGAATATTATCCAGCATAAACTAGATCAAATGCTTGCAGCTTCCATTACCGGATGCTCTATGAAAAGATGGCAACAAATATATGAGGGACTAAGAAAAAAGAAAGAAAGAAAAAGGACTTGAGATGGGATTTTTGTCGTTATATTAAACAATTTTTGTCTAAAAGATAATGAGATAAAGGCTAGAAAACCAGCTCAGATTATGCATCATCCACAGGGAGGTACCTGCACGAGACTGCAAATAACTTGCAGAACAGAATAAATAGCGGGCGGAAGCAGTCATACGTACCAATCATGCTGAACACCAATAAATCCCCTATCGAAAATGAGCGGAAGGTAGTTAGGGCCACTTCTAGGCACCACATTCATCACCCATGCAGATTTTCCAGCATCTAATAAAGCAGCATTGAAACCACCAAATCGAGCATTCATGTCTAGCACATTTCTGAGCATGTTAAAGGGTGGGGCAGGATCTTCATCACCAGGTCTCTTTGGATGATCTGAGAATATCAGAGGTGAGAGAAGAGACCAATAATTTCGGACCACTGAGTTCCAGTTTGCAGCATCCTCAGCAAAGTATTCTAGGTGTACACCTGGTGAAGGGAAACACTGTTAGTCTATGTTAAACAGGCATGCAGATATAAATGATGATAACTGACATGGTAACTTTAAGAAATCACATCACCAGACAAAGAACAGTTACATTCTTTGTTTTTTCTTTTTTCTAAATATTATAACATACCATGTATGTCAAGTTCAGTAGAATTCAATTTAGCCTGAGTAGGCCAAGGTGTACGATATTCAATGGGAACCCAACGCTGACTTCTGGTTCCCGCTATGCATGGATTGAGTGGTTGGTAATATGGAGATTCAATATCATGGCTTCTACCACAGACTGCAGGTCCAGATTTCCTATAAAATGAATGTATTATATGGTCATAAATCAGGATCATTCATTGATTGTGTATTAACAGAATACATAGCACATGGATGTGGAATGCATACCTAGAACTGTAACATTTCTTTTTACTGGTCTTTTTCCACACAATCGTCTCATCTTGTTGTGACAACATATCCCAACACAGATTTTCAGCGAAATCACGAATGCTTGTCCACTTCCTTTGGTTCTCTTTGTCACGCAGAGATCTATGAGTATTCATAAGTGAAGTCCAGACAAAATAACCCCCAGGCCTCAAAAGTCTGTCAACTTCAACCAAGAAAATACCATCTGCAACAACATACTGGACAGCAAGTCAGAAATTGAAATATAATAAATAAATTAAATGGGTCTGATATACAAAAAGAGACAAAAGGGCCTATGATTTTCTACTGGGATTCTTATTAAAAGGAATCTCAGTTCACTTCAAAAGCAATAGATCAAGAAGTTGACTTTAGGAGGATATGGATTTCTTCGTAGTTTGCATAGTTTATTGCTCCAGTATATCACATCAACTACAACTTATCTATAAGATCTCTGCCGCATTCAGATGAAAAGGAAAAAACACATTAATATCAACCCATTGTTTTGACAGTGCAGGAAAACAAAAGCAAGCTTGCAATTTTTGAGAACTTGGTAAATTCAAGTCATCGCCATGAAATAAAATTTCAGCATACTGATTTTACTTTCTTTTCCACCTTATCCCTCCATTACAGAGAACTTAAAATATATAAATTATCGAAAAAAAAGCAGCACTCCTCTAAGACAACTGTATAGGATTCATGCCACGTGCAACTTACATACTTCAGGAAGCAGTTAGAAAAAACTAATATTATTACCCTCTCGTTTAGTTATGTGTAACCAGCAATAGAAAGTGTTGATGAGCATTTATTTTCATATATACTGTCTCCTAGCTTCATTCGTTATCTTCTGCTTGGACCTTTCTATTGATTTTTCTGCCATCTTATAAATTATTTCTTTAATATGGCATCCCTTGGTAAAATGATATATACTAGAGTATTTGCAATCTATAGCTATTACAGGTCACATACAGTTAAATCACATGAATTACCAATGAAACTAATCCCAAGTATTTGGGCTCAGCTATATTTTCTAAGTCATACCCTTTCAGTTCTACTTAGTTCTACATGCATGTGCTTTTAATATTTCTTTTAAGGTCTTTTTTCTTGACCTAAGATACACATCCAAGTTAGTCTCTTACTGCAGCATCAAATATTCACTGCACATGACCATACTACGTTACTTAGTTCAGTCAATTTATGCAGTTAGAGAAGGTCCAGTGCTACCTATCATGTTCACACATGTGAACTATTCTTCCTTGGTATGACGCTTCTACAGCATTCTCATATCTGCTCTGTTCTATATTATGTGATTAAATTCGCCTTTTACACTATGGGTTTATCCTAAGGAATTTTTTTAAGATGTCCTGTTCATAGTAAGTTAATAAATGTTGAGGATCCTCCACATTTTCTATCTAATGTTATAGGAATATGCAACTTTTCTTTATCACAATGATGGACGAATTGTTATGAAGAAGAAGTTTGGAAATGTGTTATTTGACCTTCAAGGGCCCATATGAACAAAATGTTTAAGGGGACATAGGCAACTGAGATGTAAAAAGAAATGACTGTTAAAAGGATAAAAGTACAATGCTACCATAGTTATGAATCATAACTAAGAATGGAAAATTTATATCCATATATTTTGATCTGGGCCATTGTAACATGGCAGCCAGTGCCCATCATACCTTAGAATTTTGATGTGCAAGTCCTAGACTAATGTCACTGCCACCAAAATGGACGATACTATAACAAATTAATGGAGTCGAAATTATGCAATTGTACAAGCAAGAAGTTATTGGGTCATTCAGGTTTCTAATTAATGATGAAAGTCCATTTATGTAATCATTCCAAGCTGGGAAAAACCATTTCTGTTCATTCATTTGTTATGCATGTTAAAGTTCTTATACAAATAGTTTGTGGTAATTAGCATCACAAACATATTTCTTTTATACTGGTCATGCAGCAATGGTTTCTACTGCCTTTATATGCTATTAATAGCCCAAATAAAAACATAATATGCTGATGAAAAAACATAATATTATAAAACCGGCTTGACAACTGGAATTGTTCCCTCTCACAATGCCTTTACTAATTGTAAAATAATGCTCCAGGAAAAAGTTAAGAAAAAAATTGAGTGCATCAGCTTAAATATCTAAATGTTATTTGTCATCTCTATTCCTCTTTTTATTTGATTGAGAAATTGTTCAAAGATCCAAATATTTTTAGTTCACTATCATATTCACCTACAATAAGAAATACTGGTCTTGTAAGGGTCATCAAAGCTGTTGGAACCCAGACACAGGATTAAAGAGAGTAAAACAATAAGAATTCAAGGCAATTCTAACTTTAACCAATTATGACCAATTAACTTACCATTTTTCTCCCACTCAATCCCACATCTTGCACAATGCAACATATCAAAGGAAAGATATGGATACGGCAACTGTTTTGATGCAAATGAGCCAATCATAGCAGGAATGCCTCTCTCAAGAGTGAGTTGAACTTGACTACCAGCAACCTCATAGTTAGCAATGCACAGGGTCAGCAGCTGCTTTGAGAAAAGATGTGCTCCAAAGCTACCAAATCCACACCCTATATCCAGGACAGTTCTGACCTGCAATATTACGGTCAGACCTAGCACATAAGTTACATGCAAATAGACAAAAGTAGAATAAAGACGACCTGTCACTACCACAATTATAACAACAAGCTGCAAATCAAATAACATTGATTTACAAATGAAAATCTGGACAAAGAGGATAATAACGATGGCTAATTTGATTAAGTAAAACTATTTTAAGCATTGCTGTTGAGAAGAAGAAACAAATTTGTGTCAAGTGAAAATAATGATCAGAATGAAGATGAATTCTTGTCTGAATGTGCTTGTCAAGGTTTTCTGGTTAGTGCAGGAAGATAGCTTATCTCAGCCAGGTTAAACAACAAAATATACGATGTTTCTTTCCAGACTAGCTCGGATAAAATCAAGTTTGCAATACAGAATTTTTTTGCAAAAGATACCTAGGTCAACCAAGTTAGTTCTAAGTATACCAGCATGATATGACCAGTTCACAAAAAAAAAAAGCAAACGATATTTAACTGTATAATGACAATTATATCAATATTTGCATAAACATAATCAACAAGCCTTATTTAATCCATCTATAACCTGTAAATGGACATTAAGGTATAATTGGTTCTTATTTAACACATAAAAAAATATATGGAATTTAACAAAATCATGCAAGAGATTATTGATTATCCAACAGTAGCAGTATTTTGTATATATTTATATTTTAATATATCCATACAACTCACTTTTATCAAGTCATATAATATCAGGCTTGGAACTGAATCATAAGGGAAAATCATAACATTTGGATAAAAGAAGAGGCAAAATTGGGCCTCTTGAATTATGAGACAGAAAGTTCTAAAAGGTGTCAGAGAGAACTTTGAAAAAAAGTGCCACATAAAAGGGAGAAACGAGCAGAAATTTGACAAAAATAAACAGAAACTTTTGCTGTGTGTGTTAGATAAACAAGATTTTCCCAAAAACAACAAAAGTACCTTTTCTCCCAAGAAGGAAACTAAAATAAAAAAATTCAATAATTTAAAATTTGTATGACAATGATTTTGTTCTACTCAGCTTCCTAGACATCGGCAATGTCATGATCAAGTCACCTGTCAAACTCAAGGCCACAACGAGTTCCAAGGTAGTGTCATATTCAAGGTTCATTTTCACTGACACATAAAAAATATTTTAAAAAACAACAGTTTAATACTAATAAAATGGCTACACTAGTGACATCAAAGATATGCTGATTTCAGATACTTTAGTTGAATACTAAAAACAACAGAAATATGCTAACTTCTTTACTTAGCAACAAAAGGTCTAATCCAAAGAAATTCTGCAGTGATGGTCTAAATTCCAAGAACTATGGAAATGCAATCCAGTCTGAAAAAACAGAAATAAATGCACAATGAAACAGTTCCTTCTAAGTGTTGAAAGTGAAGGAAATTTGTTAAATGAAGTGGAAAAAAACACTATGACCTGTTATTTGAAAGACATGAACTCTATGCACCCAATTGAGATTTTTAAAGAACAGTCCTTAAGTATCCACCCAATTAAGAATATTGTCCTTTTTGTAAACTAGCCTACTTTCCAAACAGCATCACTAAAACAAGGTTCCTTACAGCCTTGTATAAAGTATATTCTGTTTTATAGTTAAACAAGAACCAACAGCAACTCAAAGCACATATCCTGTTAAACAGAGCTGTTTTTTAAAATAAAGCAGCTCAGCTTAATCTTTTACATTCACGTATATTGTATGCTTTGTTATGTTCTTTACATCACTTTCTCCAACTGTAAGTATGCGAAGCCGTGAACCACGATGAGAAAAATTTCACTCACCCCAGCTTCATTGAAATTAGACTCATTCCTCAGCCCAATCATTTCAGCTATTTGATGTGAATAGTCTTCCACTCCATCAACCATAAGGGAGTCAGAGTGGAAAGAGATCTGCTCTTCCTCCACCATCATCCTGCAAGCACGCAGCTTAAAAGCCACATAAATCGAAAGAAGCACGAGCTAAATTCAATCTAGTAAAATAAAAACAAACACGAAATTTACCTCTTGGTTAGGCTCCCAGATGAGAATTCCTGCCCGGTGATCTTCACATTCTCCTTCCAAATGATATCTCTCCCACTTGGCCACCTCAGAGGAATTCTATAATTCCTTGGTAGCAGAATCAAACAGTCCCTATCAATCGCAGACTCTCGAACACATTGACGCTCGTATTCGATAGGGGCCTCATGATCTCCCAAATCCAAGCTCTCTGAAATATTGTAGTAACATGGGACATAGTTCTCATACTCTGGCGGGCAGAATTCCAGCTCCTTCAACCTTGCTTTGCCCAGCGACAGCTCCCCGATATCCGATAAGTCAGCTACAAGCTGCTCTTGGAGCCGCCGGTAGCCATGATAAATGTTGTGGCGAGAGGAGTTGGAGATGGAGACAGCCCAATAGAGCGATCCCAAGAGTGCGAGGACGGTGACGAGGACTAGACCAAGCTTAAGAAGCAACAACGTCAGGCTTGGCCGGCTTCTTGCTCCTCTGCCTGGGCTCGTGGCCTCATGACCAAATCCATTCTCCAAAGAATCCTTCACCTGGTACTTCTGATCAAACATCTTATAGCCGCCGATGCCGTCACTGACCCGTCCGCCGCCGGATAGCCCGCGATATAGAGGCCTCGACATCTTCCCTCCTGCTTGCCCCAAGGGGAAGTCAGCAAAATCCATGATCAAAAATTCATCTTTCCGATCAAAAACTCAAATTTCAACTACAAACAGATCAAAAAAACTAAAAGAAGGCCAAGTTTATCCCTTCTAAGTTCAGAACAGCGGATTAGCTAAATGGGCAGTGGGGAGATAAGAGATGGGGAGCATGGAGAGATGGGTTTGGTGGGCCATGCAACCAGAGCAGAACCAATATCCAGGAACGGTCCCATCTACCTCATTCCTCGGTAAAAGAGGAGGGGAAAAAAGGGCACTTTTTCAAAAGGACAATTCCCCTACCTCAGTTCCAGTTCATTAAAGTACAGGGCAGCGAATCAAAAGACCTATTTTCTATTCCCCAATGGAGCCCAACCTCTCATCCAAGACACCACATTAATGCAAAGCGGAAGTCAGTAAACAAGGAAAAGAGGAATCTATACCCAAGAATCTGCAGGAGAATTGAAGCGACCACCGGAAAAATCCGAGCTTTCTCAGGTTGCGGATCTCGGCAGCTCGCCCGACAGAGTCATCCAACCATTCCCACGACTAAAAACACTTGGATTTCTGCTTTGTTTTCCCTCACAGTTTACTTCACTGTCCTGTTCTCCTTCTTCCTCCTTTTTTCTCTCCCACTTCGTCTTCTTCTTCTTCCACTCTCTTAACAAATGGCGGAACAGAGAAGAGGACGGAAGAGGAGACCGCGTTCCCCTCCCTCTCTCTCGAGTGCTTCGCTTCTCTCTCTCTCACGAGCCTTTTAAGCACTCACCAACAGGATCCGCGTTGCGAAAAGAAGGAATCAAATGGGGGCAATCGGCAAATTTCTACAATGACAAAGATTTTTTTTTTTTTTTTTTATGGTACTGACCGGAGGGACGAATCAGTGCAAGAAGTGGGGCAGATCTGTGGAACTACTTTGACACCTTTTGAGGTCTGCAAGACTGCAATCGCGGTATTATAATTCTTTTAAAGTTAAATTCGTAAAAAAGACGTAATAGCTATGTTTGCATATAATAATAAATTGGGATAATAAACTTATAAAATAATGGTAATTTCATTAGGTATACCTGGATGACCACATCAGGTCGCCGTGTGGTATGTTCCCTAACTTCCTCATACACTATATTTTTACCAAAAAATATTAGGTCTAGTTTTTTGTGGATATTGAAATACTATTACAAACTTATAAAATAATGATGACCACATTCTGGTATAATTCAGTATGATAAACCGATTACTTTGAAGTATTTTCCCTAATGTCAATATATGCTATATTTATGACCAATAAAATAAGTCACATTGTGAGCTATATTAATGCTAATAATCAAACTTAATTGTCTACTCTTCTTCCTTCACGAAAATATATAAATATTGGAGATAATCCTGATCTTCAATAGTGAGGGTGGTTGCTATTCATTGACCTCATGGGGAGTTAGTTGTGCATATGAATGATATAAATACTACTGTTGCTTTAGCTTTATCCACGCTAGCAACATATTTTTATGTAGGTCTTACCAAAAAAGAATTGGATTATTTTCAGAAATACATTCAACCAACTCCAATACTTTTACCAATTAACATTCTAGAAGATGTCACAAAACCTTTATCTCTTAGTTTTTCACTTTTCGAAAATATATTGGTTGATGATTTAGTAGTTGTTGCTCTTATTTCTTTAACTCCTTCAGTAATTCCTATATCTGTTATGCTTCTTAAATTATTTATAAGTAGTATTTAA
This sequence comes from Phoenix dactylifera, assembly GCF_051530095.1. Lineage (NCBI taxonomy): Eukaryota > Viridiplantae > Streptophyta > Magnoliopsida > Arecales > Arecaceae > Phoenix > Phoenix dactylifera. The sequence continues at coordinate 27,020,473 of NC_143196.1, read as the reverse complement.
GCTCTTATATTCGCAACGCTGGCTGTTTTTTTTATAATATGATGTTTGAATTCATTGTTGCAACAATAGGAATCATTTAAAGAAAGGAATTTCTAATTACTTCAATTACTAAGGTTATTATTCGTTGATGTTTAAAATGAAAAATGTAAACAAAATCCCAAAACTAAAGTGGTTAGATCAACCAAATTCTTAAAATATGTTAGCACCTTAGCAAATAAACAGTAAGTTTCAAGACACACATTCTACGTACGACGTGCCAGTGGAGCATGTCAATAAAGATTTTCTGGTGACTAGTGGGTAGATGCAAAGATGATTAGATAAGAAAAAGAAATCAGCCAGCTCATCATACATTTGGATGGAATTTTGGATGAATAGAAAATAAGTTAGTCAGCTGCCAATTGGATATAAAAACACTAATTAGACTGGCATTTGAGAAGATGAAGATTTTTTTTCTAAATGTTATTTATTTAAAATTAAAATTTTATACAAATCTTTTTCTTTTGGAGGAAAGGAAATGAAGAATAAAATTATTGAAACCCAAAAATGGCCATGATTGCTATAGACAATAGAAGAAAAGTGAAGATGTTGATGGAAGCAGGGACAAGTTGGTTATATAATAAAAGCAACCGTATGATGCCAAATGGAGATTGGTGAAGGTTGAAAGATAGTAACTATATATTAAAAAATAAATGGGACTATATGTGTATGTACAACAAGAATTTTGATTGTAAAAAAAAAGTTAAATATAGCTTCTCAATGTTTTAAAGAGCAAATTGATCTAATATATCTTGGATATAATTTATAGAATAAACTAGAAAACATGATGACAATAGAAATTATGAATCATTTTGAATTACCATTGATATAGTCAATTATGAGTAGCTGCGATTGATTTGTTAGCCATAACTGCTTTGTGCTTGCTTTTGAATTTGTAACAGATATATGATCATGATTAGTAGAGGAATATTAACTAGCTTTTGTTTAGCTAGCTGGTATCTATCTGTTTGCTTATTATTTGCATCAAGGAGAGACTAAGTTTGATTGAAGAGCGGCCATTCTACCATTATTTTTTTGTAAAGAACCTTAATAGCTTGTTTACAATAGTTTATCAATATGATGATGAATTGAATGTTTGTAAGTTTTGTGACACAAAAGTTTATGTTGTACAAAACTTCACATAACTAGAAAAGATTTACATTTATGTAAAATCTTGCAACGAAAGTTTTCTTTCAAAAGAGAAAATAAAGTATTTTCAAATTCCAAGCATGACTGCTAAGAAAATAGAATATGAAAAAAACAGGAAAAAATCAACAATCAAATTCTTTTCTAAAGGGCCTAAAATCTTTGTTTCTTCAAAATTATCAAAACAATTAGAAATAACAAATAAACAAGCAGATCAAAATAACTCATTGCGTATTAAGCTATTGAATAATTAAAATAATAATAATAATAATAAAGATGAAAAAATTATTGACCCCCATTTTATCTTCTCTGCATGTCAAGACAACCTTGGCTCTCATTCTCAGCAGTGCTTCTTGCCCTTGAAAGCAGCTCACTGAAAGCCCTAAAAGCCTCAGAAGATGAAATCGAGGTAACCTCACCGCACTCAAATTAGTGAGCTACCGGTCCAGGGCCAGGATGTGGACGTGTGGTCCCCGCCGGTGATGATAACCACCGCGTCGACGGCGCTGGGCTGTGTCGGTGGTGTACGACAATGCCGTTCCCCACACGCTCCCTAGCGTCCAGTCGTACCTCCGACCGCAAGATTTACACCTTCAAAAATCAGGACCGTCCATTTCCACCGCATATCCATCGTTCCTCTCCACTCTCTAGTATGATGGCCGCCATGTGATTGTGTTCCTGAACTATCTCTACCCTTGTTGTTTCTAAATTTTACGCTGGGTCCACCAGTTGCGGCGATGTAATTTTATTAGATTGTAGGACGTAAGAGTTGCGGATCTTGGGATTCTGGAAACGCGGTTTACTTCAGTTCCGAGGAAGTGGAATTTTTTCCGGTCGGAAGTGGGAAATCGACAAAATCTCAGCCGTACATTGTGGACGTCTCGAGTGCCGAGCCGCACTAATAATACAAGATTCTCGATTGGAGCGCCAGGATCGCTGGTTGGTGCGAGTACCACTTTAGTGGACGGTGACGGAGGCCAAGACTCATGGGTTCGTCATTGAACTTTTTCAAATCCCTTTGGCCTCCTCTTGCTCCCCCAGCTTATTGGGGCCCACTTATCAATGTTTTTGATGAATTTTGCATGAAAAATTTACTTAATTATGAATTTTAAATTTTTTTAACTATTTTATGAAATTGAATTCAAAATCTAATCTATTTTCATTTGGATTGGACTGAACTGAATATAATTATTAATTTTATCGATCCAATTTTTAAGTCAAATCATGTCAATAATAATCCTAAAATGAGTCACAATAAATATATAAATTTATTATCTAATTATGTCATAAATATATTATATAATAAATTAATAGTATGGAATTTTTAATTAAAAATGTATTTTATATAAGTTTGATTGATACTTATATTCAAGTATAATTGGCAACACTTACTATTCACTAATTATATGGCAAAATAAATTATTTTTAAATATATAAGGAGGAAATAAAATATATATTATCCTAGTTATGGTTGGTTCAAATTTGTATAAAAAATTTAGTGATCTAAATCAAATTCAGAAACAGTTTATATTTTTGTATTCACGTCCAACCTAAATAAATCTAATTTGGGTTGGACATAGGTCTGGTCTTAAAGTACCGGTCCAACTTGCAGCCTTAGTTTTCCAATAGATTGCCCCAATTTTATCAAAAATAATTAATTTGTATCTAAAAAATTAATGAACAAGTAATTTTTAAGCAAAATTCGAATATTTTTTTTTTTTTTGAATCCCCAAAGTTGATGCAGGACAATTGTAGGGAGAAGAGGAAAGAGGGAGGAAGATAAGAGGAGGGTAAAGAAGAAGAATTAGGCTTCTCACCTGACTCTGGCCATGACTTCACACCAGAGTTTTAGAAAAAGTAAAGCTATTTTCATTCAATCATTCAATAACCCTAAATAAGTACATGGACCCGTATATATAGGGTCAAAAAATAACAAAAAGACTCTATAAAGAAAACAATCCTATAAAGTGACAATATGCAAACAAGCTCAATCAATATAAAATAAAATAAAATAAAATAACATAAAATCAATTCAATCAATGAAAATGGCTAGACCATCTTTCTGTGACGACCGTGGCTCCACGTAACAGGCGATCTGATATCCGCACCAATATGTGGCCGAAGGTTAAGGCAGATACATGCCACGTGTCATATGCAAAGAAGGCTTGATGTTTTTATGTGGGCTAGACTTTGGTAATTTAGATTGCTCTAGGCTTGTTCTTATCTCTACAAAGCTTGATAGCTGTCACAATTATGTGGCATGCGGACAATCAGTGAGCGTGGCCACGGGACTGCACTGTTAGCAGCATGATGTCGACTAATTTATCTCTTTGAAGAGAAAAAGTTTTCTTACTAAGAGAGAAGTTTCAAAATAAGATGTACTTGGTACATTGTGATTACAGAGAATGGCAAGGTTCATGGATGGTTTATCATGATAACCCTATAAAGATTTTGGAGACGCTCGGCTATAATATTCTTTATCAGATAAAAAACTATGGTTCTTATTACAACTTTTAAATCTTTATACTAACTAAAATTATTCTTTCTTTGGTGAAAACCAATTGAGCAGATAATATTTTTATTTTTCATGATTGAATATAGCTGTCTGTTATAAAGACAAATAATAATATTAAAATAGTCATCAATTTATTTTGAAATAATGCAGATACAAGCATGGTAATAGAAATGGTGCTCACTATAACTATATAACAATTTTGGTGTTAATGGGACTTTTGGACATGGAGTTAAAATTCTAGTTGCATGAGGCCATGAGCAACCTGCAAAATTTAATTGTTCAAAAATTGCATAGAATGGGAGATATTGTTATACTATATAGAAAATTTATATATAGTACTGATAGTTTCTCATATACTATGTTTTATATTCTTTTTCAATTTAAAATGTAATTAAAAGAATAATTGAGTGAAGAAATGGTAGCTATTTTTTATTATTATTTTTTGAATGAAAATGGAGGAGTTGAGACACTTTTCCTGGATTTATTAACTAGATAAATTAATAGTTACAAGAGCTATTGGGAAAGGCCAAAGATGGGAAGAAGAAACAAGAAGATACAAGAACATGGGGGATGTAGATCAGTCCAAGAACTAGTGTGATGTAGCGATATTTCGTTTCAAACATCTTCTTGCTCTCGAGGTCTTCAAGCATTTACTCTTGTTAAGCATGTCTTGAGTTTACAAGTTCTAGAAGATCGAGTCTATATCACTTTTAAAAAGTTGATTTAGGATACTAGTCCAAGTCCACATCAACTTAGGACACTAGTTATATATTGGCATAACCTGATTATTATAGAAATATCAGTTTGAGTCTAAATCAATTTACTCTATTATATATATATATATATATATATATATATATATATATATATATATATATATATATATATATATATATATATATATATATATATATATATATATATATATATGCCTCGTAACCCTAAGGGAAGAGAGCAATTGAGTATCCTAGAGATTGGGTGTATTGGGAACTAGAGTTTGTGAGGTATTCTTGTACTTTGTAATCTCCAATTTTTTCATAATGAAGCTTTTGCATTATCCTTGTCTGTGGATATAGGTCAATATATAAACCATATAAATATTGTGTGTTTTTGTTCTTCTCTTGTTTTTTTCTTTTTTTCCTTCTTATTTAATTATTCTCCTTGCCTGTCGCAACAAATGGTATCAAAGCCTTGGTTTTTTCGATTGGAGTTTCGCGATGACGATTGCATAAATAGAAATCAAGAAGTTTAATGGTGCAAATGATTTTGGCATTTGACAGCTTACGATGCAAGTCTTTTTGGTGCAACAAAGGCTGTGGAAGGTATTAGAAGGTAAAGAGAAGTTACTAGATAGCATGTCCAAGGAAGACAAGGTGGAGTTATTGGTGTAGGCACATAGTACAATTCAATTTTATTTGATAGATGAGGTGCTCAGAGAAATCGTTGAAGAGAAGACAACGACTGGACTCTGATTAAAATTGAAGAATAGGTACATGACCAAGTACTCGCAAACATAATATACTGGAAATATCTGCTCTACCACCTGCACATGAAAGAAGGCACACCCATGAAAGATCATATAAATAAATTTAATAAAGGTATTTTGGATTTAAGAAATATTAGTGTTTCAATTGATGATGAGATCATGCCCTTATTCTATCATGCTCACTACCATTCTCTTATGAGAATTTCATTGATACCATGTTGTATGGTAGAGAATCTCTTTTAGTTAGTGATGTAAGAGATGCCTTGCAATCTAAAGAGTTGAAGAAAAAGATGTCTAGGAGTTACGAGGAGAATCAAGAAGAAGGCTTGCTGGAGAAAGAGGTTCTAGTAGTAAGGGTAAGTCTAGATCAAAATTGAAAATATTTGTTATTTTCATCGACAAAGGAAGGGCACATTAGAAGACTTTGTCTAGAGAGAAAAGGAAAGGCTTAAAAGAGAGATCCTATCTCTGAAGCTAATACTAGTATAGCATAGGAAAATTCCAATGATATTAGTAGTGAGATTTTGTTAGTCAGTATCAGTAGCTTTGGAGAGAGTGGATTCTTGATTCTGGTGTTCTTTTAATATGACTTATAATAGAGATTGGTTTTCTATCTATCAGACTAGGAAAGAAAAGGTTATATTGGAAGACAATAAATCTATTGCGATTGTTGGTGTAGGAATAATCCAAATTGAGATGTATGATGGTAATGTGAGGATCTCAGAAACTTGGTATATTCCAGAATTGAAAAAAAAATAGATTTTTTTAGGTACTTTGGATTCTTAATGGTATAAGTATATCAGTGAGAATAGTTTGTTGAAAGTCTCTAAGGGAGCCCTTTTAGTGATAAAAGAAAAGTTGGTTAATAGCTTGTATAAATTACTGGGTAAAACTATAACAAGTACTGCAGCAATTTCTTTATCTTAAGATTATGAAATATGAATGCTACTCAGTTATGGCATATGCTTTTAGGGCATATGAGAGAGAGAGGAATGATGATTCTATCCAAGAGATCTGCTTGATGGTGTGAAGATAGAGAAACTAGACTACTATGAATGTTGTGTATTCGGCAAGTAGTGCAGGGCAAAGTTCAGTACTGATTTCACAATACCAACGACATATTGGATTACATCCATTCAGACTTTTAAGTCTCTTCTCCAATTGCATTGATGAGTGGGCATTATTATTTTCTGATGTTCATTGATGATTATTCTAGAAACATTTGGGTATATTTTCTAAAACACAAGGATGAAGAATTTGTCAAATTTAAACAATAGAAAGCGTTGGTTAAGAATCAAACAGAAGAAAGATTAAAACACTAAGAACTGATAATGAGTTGAAATACTATTTGGATGAATTTGACAAGTTATCCAAGAATAAAGGTATAGAGAGACACTACACTGTACAAGAAATACGACAGTCGAATGGAGTTGTAGAACGGATGATTAGGACATTCATGGAGAGAGATCATTGTGTGCTCTTAAACATTGGACTTGAAAAAACTTTTTTGGTTGAAGTAGTTAGTATGATATAGTACCTAGTAAATCTGTCTCCATCAATTGCAATTGAGTGTAAGATTCTCCATGAGGTATGATTCGGTTACTTTGTTAATTATTCTAGTTTGAGAATATTTGGTTGCCTTGTATATGTTCATGTGATTGATCATAAATTTGAACCAAGGGCAAAAAGATGCATATTCCTAGGTTATGCAGAGGGGGTGAAGGGAGAGATTGTGGTGTACAAATGATTCTAGGTCATCCAAAATTATTATTAGCAAAGATGTTACCTTTGATGAGTCTGCTATGTTAAACCAGAAAAAGAACTCTGCTAACAATGTAGGTATAAACTGTGGTTTTAGTAAATAGGTGGAGCTTAATGTTGAAAATTCAAAGAGAGTGTTACAAAACTCTCCAGTTCAACTTAATGAAATAGAGATGTAGAATTTTATAGAGGATGATATGTCACAATAATAATAACAGTATAGTATTGCTACTAGTAGGAAGAGGAGGCAGATTAGACCACTTTCATGATATGCAGATATGGTTGCGTATACTCTTGCAGTAGTTGAAAGTGTTGAAGGTGAGAAACATTCTTCATACCAAAATGCAGAGAATCCAACTAATATGTTGACTAAGCCACTTCCAGATGACAAATTCAAGCATTACCTGGACTTGATTGGTGTTTGTGGAGGCTAGTGCCCTTAGGGGCAGGTGTGGAAGAGATAATTAGAAAAGTTTCAATATATATTGATATGGTAAATTTTAAGCCAAGGTGGATATTTGTTGAGTATGTCTTGACTTTACAAGTTTTAAATCGAGTCCACATTAGCTCTAGAAGGTTGACTTGGGATACTAGTTCAAGTCCACATTGACTTAGGAGATTGGTTATATATATTTTTCTAACCTAATTATTGTAGGAACATCAGTTCGGGTCTAAATCGATTTACTCTATTATACATATATCCCTTGTAACCCCAAGAGAAGAAAGCAAAAGTATCCAAGAGATCAAATATATTGGGATCTAGAGTTTGCAAGGTAATCTTATACTCTGTAATCTATTTTTTTTTATACTGAAGCTTTTGCATTATTTCTGCTAGTGACATAGGTCAATAGACCGAATCATATAAATATTATGTGCTCTTATTCTTCCCTTGTTTTTTCTTCGTATTTTGTTATTCTCCTTGCCCATCGCAACAACTCTACTTTTCGTTGTTCTTAATATAGAACAGGCTTCCTTTCCCTTCTGCTTGCTTTGCCTCCTAATCCCGCAATTATAGCCATACTTACATCATGGAAGAATAAAATATAAATTTAAGATTTTTTTAGAAAGAATTAGATATTTTTACAAGTGATTTGATGCTTGGAAAAAGCGCACACACAAAAAAAATAGTGCTTGGTTTGAGTAATTCATGCAAATGCGGAAAGCTATTCTGGCTCCAACTCATAAATCTTATAACTGAAAATAAATTCATTTAAAAGTTAAATCTTGAAATCCATGAATTTAGGGAGGCGACAGAAAACGTAGCCTATGGAACACTGGATGTTTCGGCCCTTGTTTAAATAATTAACGCATGACATCTACCTAACTTCTGGACCAAAAAGATAAAATGCACCAAACATCCAAGAATTATAGAACTAAATAATTAGTATTCTATACGTATGTTGTCATGAAATTTAGGACCATGCCTCCAACTAGGGTAGTAGCTAGCATTCTATATCTACTACCATTTGCAAATAGCTATTTTCTTGTCTTCATGCAATAAATAATTCATATTGTACCAAAACAAAATAAAAAATTTATAAAACGAAAGTCATTTACCAACCAAACATAGATATCCAAATTTATAGGAAAACTTTTATTTTCTTGAGTTTAGTTTTTTGTTTTTTTTTTTACTAAAATCAATTATCTAGGTGGAGGATAAATGCTTCACCACCACTAGTATTGTTGCCAAACATAAATCCATTTAATAATACCCACCGACACTTTAAAGCATAAGCCTAAAATTGATAAATATCCTTTCATGATTTAGTTAAACAAGATGACAAAATTATGTGCAACGTCTACATTGTGGACAGGTATTTTAGGATCTCATAGTGGTAGATATGATATGGCATGCATGAGAAAATAATTCAAAGATTGGGTTGGCAAAATTAAGGTCTCCTAGTCTAACTAGATCTTGGTTGGTCAAAATAGCTAATTGTTTTGAAGTGGGTGAATCGAAAGTCGGGGGAAGTGGGAGAGTTGGAATGTGACAAGAATCCTTGGGTCACACTGGTACAGCTGGGCTTGACATCTTGGTCAATCCCAACAGTAGGTAGTGTTCCACCATCAATAACTGGCCCTACTTATAATATTCAAATTTGCGCACACATAAGAATATATTTAATAAAATATTATATATATATATATATATATATTAATGTATAGATTAGAGATCTCTAAGCTATATCATTTTTAGTATTTAAGCAATTTAGAGATAATAGATTCGAACAGGTTAGATCATCAATGTTGTAACCCCATTGTTCAATATTGATCTATTTTATGTTAGATAACATCATCTCTTAAAATGGGTATGGTTGGATGCAGATAGTGAAATTTGATATTTCAATAAGCAACATTGCTATGTGCATAGGCTTAATTTTTTTTCCTCTAAAATACATATTAGTAGGCATAATAAAGGATTTGGAGAATTTGAATTAATTTTCAATATAAATCTAGTCTATCATCAAAATTGATAGTTTCAATACAAGTCCTCTTAATAAACTCTCTTCTACCATTAAACAAGACTCAATTATTCTCTTTTGGTAGGGTAGCTAACATTCTGTTTTATTGCCATTGGTACTTAAAACACTCAACTAGCTATTTCTCATAGCCTCGGCAATTGTTATATGCTAATTTTGAGTGTGTTTTGCAACCGAACAAAACAATGGCTCATCATCCTAATGATCCTAAACCTAAAAAAATAGAAAGTTGAGCTCTTACAAGGTTGTTTTTCTCAAATTAGATCAAGGCAAGTTTAGTCTAATGCATACGATAGGATGGATGAATATGGTCGCAAACAGTTCTGGATGGATCGGAGACGGGCACAAGTGAAATTCAATCCTTGCTTGTATCTGGTCCCTAACCTAATTCAACTTCTTGGATAGGATTTGATCACATTTAATATTATCAATCCATTGAATTTTTTTTATCAAATTTGGTCAAAAATAATCAAAATATAAATCCTAATAAACATATAAATATTAATTATCTAATTGTATAATAAACATTTATATAATAAAATAATAGTAAGCAATAGGTAAATTATCAAAAACATCTTTCACCTAAGATTTGATTGATGAAAACATATTACCTATAATCAATAATATAGGTTACTATCAAATTATATTGTGAAATAAGATTAATTTTGTAGGGTTTTGAAATATAAAGTACTGTAGTTTTGGATCAGTTTGGATTTAGATTAGGAATTTAAAAATCCAAGTTCAATTTATATCTGAAATGGGTCATGTTTTTTAATCTAAATCTAGTCCAAATAAGTTTACTTTGGTTTGGACCGAATTAATTTTTTACTTATTTTGAAGCAGATCAATCCAATCCACTTGCAGCCTTATAGATGATATCTCAACTAAGAAATAGCCTAGTGGCGGTAGCTCTCATGAAAACGGGGGAGGTTCTAATGGTTTGAAACCTAAAAGTACTTTCCCAGTATTTGAATCTAAGTGGTGGATTTTCCCTTCCCCCTTTTCAAGAAAAATTAAAGTATAAAAACTAAAGTTAAATTAAAAAGTCAATGATCTAGTAACTTAAAAGTAACCATTGTCCAATGAAGCTATTAATCGTCATCCGGGTTGACTCAAATCCAAAAGGGAGCAACAAGAAGGTGCACAACATCAATTATTCCAACCCCAGGCATCCTACAGTCTGAAATAAATAATGTAACCTTGGTACCTTTTGTTGAAACAACCTTACATATTACACAATATCATGAACTTTTTCTCTACACAAATTTGGGTTTCTATGTTAATTTATACATATAATTAAATTTCTGATCCAAGGTAACAAAAAAAAATGATAATCTTATAAGGGGTCATGATTCCACAATCCATGGTTTCTATGAGAACTATGGATAGGTTGGCCAAAGAGCAGATGAACGTTAGTGGACGAGGGAAACAAGATAAGAAAGGGGAGTTGGACCTCCATAGAAGAGTCCAAAGGTAGCCACCATTGATGGCTGTTGAAGTCGGCATTGACTCCATTGTCAGTGCCTACAGGGTGCGACATCCCCCTAACACCACCATTTTAGTGCTGTGAAAAGCACCAAATCTTTATTAATATTAGATAGAATGGGGTCAGTGTTGGCAAAGATTACCCATTATAAGCTTGACTTAGCTTACTTTTGCTGCCCCATACTTCTTTCCTTTGGCCGGATTTCAGGCTGTTGATGATCTCGTGCCAACATTTTTCACAATCTTCTTGGTCAAATGTCATAATTTTCTTCCTCCGAATTTTTTTGAGGTTATGGTTAAGTTGTCAGACCTTTTATTCTTATGTCTACATGGAGTGAAATTGTAAAAACCCAGAAAAAAAAAAGACGTTAACGGGCCGGCCCGAAAAGACCGGACCCGTATCCCTCTTATGATCGTGCCCTAGGCACGATCGTGAAGGAAGCCATTTTGAGGGAGGGGCGGCGGCGTTGGAGCGGAGGTCGCCGGAGGAGACCGGATGCCGGAGAGGAGGCCAAGCGCCGAGATCCGGTCGGCCGCGGAGGAAGTTCCTTCGGTGAAGATCTTCCACAAATCGGGTGAAGAAGCGTGGATCCGAGGGGAGTTGCTCACGGTTCCTCCTCCGATTTCTCACCGGAAGGATCGCCGGAACGCCCCGCCGGACCGAGGTAATCGTTCCTTTGTGTTTTATTTTCTGGATTTTGGGTGGCATGGGTAAAGTGTTGGCCGGTGAATCGTCGGAGAAGAGCCCGAAACAGGGTACCCCTGTTTCGGCCTCTTCTTTCCAATTTTTGGCTGCCGCCGGCCACCGGGATGGCCGAGATGCATGGCGGTGGGGCTGGTCGGGTTCGTGTGAAGGTCAGAGATGATTTCTAGGGCTTTGTATGTGATGAGGGAGGGTGGATCCGAGGTCTTCTTCCTCGGGATCCCATCTCTCCTCCTCTTCCCCTCGTCGGTTGGCCACCGGCGACGACGACGACGGTTAGGTGCCGTCGGGTGGGGGCCGAGCCACCATCACGGTGGCTGTGAGGAGGGTCTTCCGTGGATGAATGGAGGAAGGGGGAGGGGACCCAGTGTCGGTTTTTGGGGGAGGAAGAAGAAGAAGGAGAAGAAGAAACTTCTTCTTCTCTCCCACTCTTGATCGGCCACCATCGCCGGCGACTGCAACATAAACGGCTGGCGATGGTTCGACCAGTGGTGTTGTCGGGTTGGGGGAAGGAGAGGGCACAGCCACCATGGCTGTTGCCCTTGGACCAAAAAGGATTTGAGGGAGGGTGATGTACTCCCAACCATGAAGAGAGAGAAATCATCCCTTTCTTTTGGTCTCTTCACCGGGACCGGCCATCATCGCCGGCGTGGCAGCGGCCACGGCTGGCGACGACATAGACCGGTGGTACAAGGGTGGGAGTCGGGCCACCCCGACTGCCCTAGATTTGGAGGGATTGAGATGTTTGGGGACCTGGTGATGGACCCCATAGTAGATATGAATTATGGTTTAAAATATTTAAATATTAAATAATTTAGTTGTGATTTATAATTGATGTTGTAGAGGAAGAGTCGGCGGTGCCAGGAGATATTGATCAGGGGACTCAGCACCCCAGCGCGTAGGTTGTGATTCGGATTTGTACTTGTGTCAGTCTACAATTTCTGTAAGAATCCTACAACTGAGTACCTCTTTTTATGCATGTATGGAATTTTATCTTTGGATATATTTTTTATCAGTATGTTGATATTAATTTTATGAGCTTGTATGACACATATGAGATGTGCATTTTGATTGCTATGGAAATATTGAAATAATTAAATTGGGAAGAATTAACATATTTTTGAGAAATTATGAAAATATGTGGTGTGATTGGAATTTGATTGGAATTTGATTAAACATGTAAAACTAGACATGTAAAATGGGTTGGACTAACCTTGTCATGAGATAGCCTCTACGAGCTTATGCGTAGGATAGCTGCCACGAGCTTATGCGTGGGATAGCCTCTACGAGCTTATGCGTAGGATAGCCTCCACGGGCTTACACGTGGGATAGCCTCTACGAGCTTATGCGTAGGATAGCCTCCACGAGCTTACGCGTGGGATAGCTGCCACGAGCTTATGCGTGGGATTGTGCAGTCTTGGACTGGGTCATGAACTTGGTTAGTCCAAAGCCAGAAGTGAAAAGTCTGAAAACTTGGGAATCAGAGTAATACGGAAATGGATCACATAATGTGGAAAAGGATTTGTGTATATGTACTAATTATATACACTTGTTGTTTGTTGAGCTTTTGAAATGATGAAATGACATGTATTTGATGTTTTGATGATTTTATCATTATTACTGTGTGTGGCTGTTGGGATTCTTACTGGGCTGAAAAAGCTCATACTACACTTACTTTCTTTTTCAGAGGCACTGGATTTATAGAGACCATTGGGTGGTACGAGAAATAAGATCAGCATAGAGTCTGATTGCTGGATAGATAGAAGTTAATCTATCTTTTATTTATGGACATTTGAAATTATGTAATAAATCAGTACATTTTAGTTGGTTTGTTTTAAATACATTAATTATGGATTTATTGGAATTTTTGTTTATCTTAGGCCTTGCATGATCTTTAGGGCACTGCTCTAGGGCTCATGCGGCCGGTCGCGTGCCGGACCCGGGTGCTAGGTTCGGGGCGTGACAGAGAAATTAAATCAGTACATTTTAGTTGGTTTGTTTTAAATACATTAATTATGGATTTATTGGAATTTTTGTTTATCTTAGGCCTTGCATGATCTTTAGGGCACTGCTCTAGGGCTCATGCGGCCGGTCGCGTGCCGGACCCGGGTGCTGGGTTCGGGGCGTGATAGAGTGGTATCAGAGCTTAAGGTTAAGGTATCCTAGGGTTTATATTCAGGTGAGTATCAGTGGAGAATTATGATAGAAAAACTATCAGAGATTTGGTTTATAATCACTTGAGATTGTAACAAGAATGATATTATAATCTAAGGTTTAAGACCACTAGGGACTGTGGCCTTAGTGGCATTAAAGTTTGAGGTTTAAGATTATTGGAAAATGTGACCAGTTGGAATCTGAGCATGTGTTTAAGATCACTAGGGATCGTGATAGAAATATATCATAGCTTAAGGTTATGATCACTTTGGACATGACAATTAAATTCAGTGCTTAAGCTGTAAGATCACTGGGCATTGTGATAAAATGTATGCATCGGTTTGGTTTTCGATGCATACGGAAGGAAAGTATAAATTGTCTTTGATCATGATAAGAGAGGTTTGACCTAAGATAAGTGTAGGTCAACAATGGCATATCGAGTATACCATGTTCAGATATTATTTAAATGATTTGAAAGTTCAAATTTGATGTGGGTTTTGATGTGATCATACTTTTGGTTTTGCTGCTAATTATTAGAGTGGGATTTGTACGTTGAATTAGTATTGGAGTAAGCTAAGGAGATTTCATAATATTGAAAGGAACGTTCTTCGAAGTTGAAAATGTATGTGGATTATATCTAGTGTTGGCATGTTGGATATTGCAAATAGGTCTATTTCCTATGGATGTATTTGATTATTTTGAGGCCATAGAGTATGCATATTGATGGGAGAATTCTAATTATTTGAATTCTCATGTTTGGATTGGGCTACTGGATTTTACTTATAATTGTAGAAGACTATTTGATGTGTTAATTTAAAACTCAAGCCTAGGTTTAAGATTTGAGCAGGGATCTTTTGTCATTGTTGATGAAGCCACTAATAAATGTCATATTGAGTAGAGACTTCGGTCATGAGACGCTTACATGAATTATCATATATAGCATTGTTGATGGATGTTAAGAATCTTGGTGAAGGAAGATCAGGAGATCGATCGAGTTAAATTCTAATCATAGTGTATTGGCTCAATGACTTCTAACCCATTGAATTTGAAGTAAATTCTGTTGGAAGGAAAATCAATGTAGATCTTCTAATTAAATTGCTAAGGGAATACAAGAATTACCTCCCTTTAAATTAAATTTAGATATTTTGGATTCTAAGAAGGTTGTGGAGATCACGTAGTGACCTTAAACTTGACTAAAGGATTAGGGGTTAGTTATGGTAAGTATACTCTATATAAATCGAGGACAAAAAGATCTAGAGGTTTTGCTTTACTTCTACTTAAAAATTTAAAATTTGGATTTTCTTAGTCTCCATGCAAAGTGATGCTTTGGTCAGAAATCATTTTGTGACTTTAGAGAATTTGATGAGTTAGATCAGAGTGCACAGCAGAAGTGTAGTGGTTTGAGTTATTTTGAAACCGGTTAGAAAAAAAAAAATAGTAATGATAATGCCTTGATCTGAAGGGTATTATTATGGAAGACTTGCGTTAGTTTTCTAGTAGAGGGGAATGTTGTTGATTCGTTGCCTACTGGAAGTAGTTATGGGCTCTCCTATTTTTGATAATTCTAAGAAGAATTTTGGGGCATCTCAAATTTAGCGTTAACGGATTGATAGCTCTGTGATTAAGCTTGGGTCTGGAATGATTTAATATAGTTCTTCGACTCCTAGCTCTGACATTGTTAATATATCTATTTGAACAGGTTTGCGGTTTTCCTAGGATAAAGGTTGATCATTTAATCACAGGCAAAGTTAAGAAAGAAAAATGATTATAGAATATTAAGAGCATTTGATACTAAAGATTTCTCCTATTTCTGTCAAGCCAATTATGATCTCTGGGTAGAATTAAGAGAAATTAATTTCTTTGGGATATAATTATAGCATTTTAATCCAAGGTTGGGAGTTTGGAATTCTTTTGAAGGAGATCAAAAGAACTTACTACGTGTGGTAAATAGAAAGGATCAAGTTTTGAGATGCTGTGATTTTTGTATGTCAAAATCTTGTGAGTAGGTACTCCGAGAGGGAGACTACTTGAGATCTCAGGGATGATATAACGGATGCATTTTTTTAAAGTTTGAGGCTTCAAGTAAGTCAATTTCGAGGACGAAATTTTTTTAAGGGGGAGAGAATGTAAAAACCCAGAAAAAAAAAGAGGTTAACGGGCCGGCCCAAAAAGACCAGACCCGTATCCCTCTTATGATCGGGCCCTAGGCACGATCGTGAAGGAAGCCATTTTGAGGGAGGGGCGGCGGCGTTGGAGCGGAGGTCGCCGGAGGAGACCGGATGCCGGAGAGGAGGCCAAGCGCCGAGATCCGGTCGGCCGTGGAGGAAGTTCCTTCGGTGAAGATCCTCCACAAATCGGATGAAGAAGCGTGGATCCGAGGGGAGTTGCTCACGGTTCCTCCTCCGATTTCTCGCCGAAAGGATTGCCGGAACGCCCCGCCGGACCGAGGTAATCCTTCCTTTGTGTTTTATTTTCTGGATTTTGGGTGGCATGGGTAAAGTGTTGGCCGGTGAATCATCGGAGAAGAGCCCGAAACAGGGTACCCCTGTTTCGGCCTCTTCTTTCCAATTTTTGGCTGCCGCCGGCCACCGGAATGGCCGAGATGCATGGCGGTGGGGCTGGTCGGGTTCGTGTGAAGGTCAGAGATGATTTCTAGGGCTTTGTATGTGATGGGGGAGGGTGGATCCGAGGTCTTCTTCCTCGGGATCCCATCTCTCCTCCTCTTCCCCTCGTCGGTTGGCCACCGGCGACGACGACGGCGGTTAGGTGCCGTCGGGTGGGGGCCGAGCCACCATCACGGTGGCTGTGAGGAGGGTCTTCCGTGGATGAATGGAGGAAGGGGGAGGGGACCCAGTGTCGGTTTTTGGGGGAAGAAGAAGAAGAAAGAGAAGAAGAAACTTCTTCTTCTCTCCCACTCTTGATCGGCCACCATCGCCGGCGACTGCAACATAAACGGCTGGCGATGGTTCGACCAGTGGTGTTGTCGGGTTGGGGAAGGAGAGGGCACAACCACCATGGCTGTTGCCCTTGGACCAAAAAGGATTTGAGGGAGGGTGATGTACTCCCAACCATGAAGAGAGAGGAATCATCCCTTTCTTTTGGTCTCTTCACCGGGACCGGCCATCATCGCCGGCGTGGCAGCGGCCACGGTTGGCGATTTGACATAGACCGGTGGTACAAGGGTGGGAGTCGGGCCACCCCGACTGCCCTAGATTTGGAGGAATTGAGATGTTTGGGGACCTGGTGATGGACCCCATAGTAGATATGAATTATGGTTTAGAATATTTAAATATTAAATAATTTAGTTGTGATTTATAATTGATGTTGTAGAGGAAGAGTCGGCGGTGCCAGGAGATTTTGATCAGGGGACTCAGCACCCCAGCGCGTAGGTTGTGATTCGGATTTGTGCTTGTGTTAGTCTACAATAGTGTTGGGCATCGGGCCGTGCCGGGCCGGCCCGGCCCAGGCCCACCGGGCCCAAGGTCTAAACGGGCCGTGCCTGGCCCGGCCCGCTTATGAAGCGGGCCGTGCCGGCACGGCCCGTCGTGGGCGCAAAAGGAAGCCCGGCCCGGCCCCCGGCCCGTCTATTGGCGGGCCGGGCCGGGCACGGCACGCCACGGGCCGTGCCAGGCACGGCCCGTAACGGGTGCAAACGGGCCGTGCCAGGCACGGCCCGCAACGGTGAGGGGTGAGGAAAATAGCCGTTTCCAACGGCTATTTTGGGAAAAAGTCGGTTTTACCCCTCCCAACAGTCCAATAACAGCTGAATTGAGGGGTATTTTGGGAAAATTTTTTTTTTGGGCTTCTATAAATAGTCCTTTCCTCCCTCATTCTCACCACACCAAACCAACTATTCTCTCCTTCTCTAATACTATTATTTCTCTCTTCTAAAGTGCTCTTCTAGCAATTTAATTTTTAGTTTGCATTTAGCAAGTGTTCAAGTGCTACACAAGAGGAGGTTCCTGTTGAGAAGAGAAGGTCACTCCTGTTGAGAGCACAAGAGGAAGCTCAGAATCTCGGCTCTGCGGCTCTGCCTCTGCCCTCCGACCCTCTACTCAATTCCTCCAATCCTCCTTGTGGTTAGTTTTTATTTTTTTAATTCATCAATTTAGATATGTCATCTTTTGAGGAAAGTCAGTTTGGCATTCCTCCTGTTTCTGAGGGAGAAGAAACTAATCCCCAACCCCATGTTCCTAGTTTCTCTAGAACTAGTGAACCGAGTGAAGATCAAACCTCTTCTCGTAAGAGGACTAGTGCTGTATGGACTGAATTTGATAGAGTTATGGTTGATGGAGTCTGGAAAGCTAAATGTAAAAAATGTGCCAAACTTTATAGTTGTAGTAGTAGTGGGGGAACAGGGCATTTAAAAAGACATCAAGAGAGTCATAGGATGCATGATTCTCATGCTCAAACTCAAAGTACCCTTAATATACAAGGGGGATTACTTGTAGGTAATTTTGCATATAATCATGAAAATCAAAGAAAAGCACTTGTAAAATGGATAGTTAAGGATGAATTACCTTTTAGTTTATGTGAATCTTTTAATTTTGAAGAATATGTTCAATTAAACCTACAACCTGCTTACAAAAGAACTAGTAGGCGTACATTTAGAAGAGTAGCTATGACTAACTTTTTAGCAATGAAATAAAGTTTAATTGAATCACTTTCTACTTTAAATGTAAAAATTTCATTAACTTCTGATATTTGGTCAGCATCTGTAGGTAGTAATTGTTTTATTGCCATTACTGCTCATTATATTGATAATGATTGGCAATTAAATAAACTTATTCTTGCTTTTCGTGCTTTTGATTTTCCACATTCTGGGCAACAAATTTCAAATATCATTTATCAAACTGCATGTTCATATAATATTAATGATAAAATTATGTCTATTACTTTTGATAATGCATCTAATAATAATTCTGCTGTTGCATTATTAAAAGACTCATTGCATCCCATGTTAGATGGAAATTTATTGCATATTAGATGTGCATGTCATATCTTAAATCTTTCTGTTCAAGCTGGCATGGGTATGATTCAAGATGTGATTGGTAAAATTAGAAATGCAGTTTCTTTTATTCATGCTTCAAGATCAAGACTTCAAGAATTTAAGGAACTATGTATAAATCATGGTAAACGTTTTAAAAAATTTAAACTTGATGTAATTACTCGTTGGAACTCAACATATAGCATGATACATGATGCATACCCATATAGAAACTTATTAAGTGCATATATTAATGATCGTGGATTAGGCTTTACATTGACTGAAACTGATTTGAATAAAGGAAAAATTTTGGAAGATTTTTTGCTTAGTTTTTATAATGCTACTAATGTTCTTTCTGGTATTTATTATCTAACTTCATGTTCATTTTTACAACAAGCATATATAATTAGTCAAAAATTTGCAGAACATAGATATGATGATGTTTTAATGCCTATTATTGACCTAATGGAATCTAAATAGAATGAGTATTGGGACAAGATATGTCCTATGCATAACTTAGCTGCTGTATTTGATCCTAGAGTTAAATTAAATGGCGTGCTAATTTTACTTGATGCATACTGTGAAAATATGATTAAAGATCCTGAACCTGCTAAAAATGAGGTAAAACAACTTCTTTATGATATTTATGCTATATATGATGAAAAAATTTGTGGATCTAGAATACAAATACAAACCTCTATTCCTTCTTCTAGTAGTTCTCGTTCGTCATCTATTTTTTCATTCATTGCACAGAGAAGACACACACATGCTTCAAGTTTATCTTCATCTTCTTCATCTTTAAGTAGTGAACTAGAATTTTATTTACGAAATGATCTTCAGTCTGCATATGATGAAAATCAAATAGAGAATCTAGATGTATTATCTTGGTGGAAGAGTGTTAGAAATCAATATCCTGTTATGTCTGCAATTGCACGCGATATTTTAGCTGTGCCGATGTCCACGGTAGCATCGGAATCCGCTTTTAGTGCAGGTCGGCGTGTTCTTGACGAAAAGAGAAGTAGGATGACGGGCGAAACGGTGGAGATGCTTCTCTGCTTCAAAGATTGGTTGGATGCTGAGGCAAGACTTCAAGATAAAGGTGGACATAATACAACATCCTCTGATGATGATGATACAAACACTACTGAAGACTGAAGAGTGAATACTGATTCACTGAATCACTGATGATTAGTAAGATTTCTTAATTTTTTATAATCGTACATTTTTATTGTATTCTGGAGGTCAGACCAAGGTCCAAACCTCGGCCCTTTGGCCCCTTTCTTATTGTATTCTGGAGGTCAGACCAAGGTCCAAACCTCCCTTCATGTACCATTTTGATTTAAATTAATAAACTGGTAGGGGTCTATGCCAAACCCCCCACCATTAAGGTGGCTTTATATTCATAAATCCTTAGTTTTCAATATTTATTAATTTATTAAAAAAATTTATGAAGCATTAATTTTTATCGGGCCGGGCCGGGCCCAGGCCCGGACCGTGCCAGGCCCGCGGGCCAGCCCGGCCCAGGCCCTGATGGGCCGTGCCGGGCTGGCCTGCGGGCCGTGCCGTGCTTGGCCCGCGGGCCTAGAGCGGGCCGTGCCGGCCCAGGCCCGAAGCGGGCCGTGCCTGGGTCGGCCCGCGGGCCAGTAACCTGTGACCCGGCACGGCCCCTTTAAATGGGCCGTGCCAGGCACGGCCCGGCACTGTAGCTATCGGGCCGTGCCAGGCACGGCCCTCTTCGTGCTGGGCCGTGGGCGGCCCGGCCCAGTGCCCAACTGGCACGGCCCTCTTCGTGCCGGGCCGTGGGCGGCCCGGCCCAGTGCCCAACTCTAGTCTACAATTTCTGTAAGAATCCCTACATCTGAGCACTTTTATTTATGCATATATTGGATTTATCGTTGGATATATTTTATCAGTATATTGCTATTTGTTTTTGAGCTTGTATGACACTATGAGGTGTGCATTTTATTTATTATGAAAGTATTGAAATAATTAAATTGGGAAGGAAGAACATATTTTTGAGAAATTATGAAAATATATGACGTGATGGAAATGTGATTAAACATGTAAAACTAGACATGTAAAATGGGTTGGACTAATCTTGTCATGAGATAGCCTCTACGAGCTTATGCGTAGGATAGCTGCCACGGGCTTACGCGTGGGATAGTCTCTACGAGCTTATGCGTAGGATAGCCTCCACGGGCTTACGCGTGGGATAGCTGCCACGAGCTTATGCGTGGGATTGTGCAGTCTTGGACTGGGTCATGAACTTGGTTAGTCCAAAGCCAGAAGTGAAAAGTCTGAAAACTTGGGAATCAGAGTAATACGGAAATGGATCACATAATGTGGAAAAGGATTTGTGTATATGTACTAATTATATACACTTGTTGTTTGTTGAGCTTTTGAAATGATGAAATGACATGTATTTGATGTTTTGATGATTTTATCATTATTACTGTGTGTGGTTGTTGGGATTCTTACTGGGCTAGAAAAGCTCATACTACACTTACTTTCTTTTTCAGAGGCACTGGATTTGTAGAGACCATTGGGTGGGACGAGAAATAAGATCAGCATGGAGTCTGATTGCTGGATAGATAGAAGTTAATCTATCTTTTATTTATGGACATTTGAAATTATGTAATAAATCAGTACATTTTAGTTGGTTTGTTTTAAATACATTAATTATGGATTTATTGGAATTTTTGTTTATCTTAGGCCTTGCATGATCTTTAGGGCACTGCTCTAGGGCTCATGCGGCCGGTCGCGTGCCGGACCTGGGTGCTGGGTTCGGGGCGTGACAGAAATCATCACATTATATATCAATGCAAAATCACTTGCAAGTCTTGGCATTAAGCAATTGTTAAGATCATTCATTATCATATTTTCATGTTTTTATTTTTATCAATCGTAGCTTAGGCCAAAGTGGTTTTAAGGTGTAAAACACAGTCATCAATTATTACAATTTCAATAGCATATGAATACAACCCACTATCCTTCTTAAATCTTAGATTCATGACCAAAAAGTAATTTTTGTATAGTGGTTCTCTTATTTCTCCTGCTCTCATAGTTTATGAACAAGATAATCTAATGCCATGATGGCATTAGACTACTGATCTTTTTTCACATCCGTTTCTTCTTCCTTAAGAGGAACATCTCCTAGTAAAGCATGAATATTAACCAGAATAAAAGCAAATGCATTTCTAATAAGAATCCAGGAATAACATCTTTTTCCATGTATCAAATCAAACCACCTATGGACCTACCTCATTCAGTTGTAAACGATCTCAGATATAGATGGAATATCTAATCAATGGGGAAATGGTGTAGAATTACACAACTAGTCTTCTCTAGGTGGTTCTAAGTAGGGATATCAAATGGCTAATGCTCGCAAGTCGCAAAGGAATGGATAAGGTAGGGATATCAAATGGCTAATGCCAACGAAGGAATGTCACACCATTCCAGGCTGTTTAGGAGCTGTAAGAGACTACGATATCAATACCAACATGGTGCAGTTTCCACTAACATTAAACATTAATTAATAGACAGATTAGATGTCTACTAACGAACCTAATCATTCTCTTAGTGTTCATGCCCATCACACAAGTGCGATCCTAATGCTGTAGATTTAGATATAAATCTTGCAAAACCATGGATCAGAAGAAAATGGAGACCACTGGAAGGCGTTAACATGATAGTTTTAGATTTGGAGTTGGGGAAAGCCCAAACTAATTTGTAGAGAGGGCAAAAAGTATGCCAAAAACACCAGGGAAAAAGATAAAATA